>NC_056737.1:761997779-762117779 GCF_019279795.1 Protopterus annectens
CACACACACACACACACACACACACACACACACACACACAGATATATATATATATATACACACACACATATACACACATACACGTATATACATATACACACACATATATATATTCCTGCTAAACATGAGGAATGGGTCAACTAGGAAGCAGGACTGTTCTTGAGTCTATGGTTGGGCTTGCTCCAATAGGCACTTTATTGTCAACAACACAGCATCTGCATTCAGCAGGTACAGTAGGGTCCTATCTCAAGCAAAGCATCCACTTACATAAGTGATGGTTCATAGATTTGCTTGTTGCATCCCACACGGAAGCATAATAATCACCAATAAGAAGATACAAGGCTGAGTCCCCATGGGATTAGAGTTAACAGAGGCTGTGATGTCAGATTTCAATATTCTGTTTGATTCATTTGGTATTCAATTTATGAAATATTTGATAAAATATAATGATGGTCATCTTTGTAAGTTGTTAACGGAAGTGGAGAATATCAATAATATAATACAATGTGATGCACTTTTTCCACAGTGGGAAAAGTTGTATCAAAAACAATTTCAGAATGTTGAAATGTTTTCTAAGAAGGTTTACAATAGAAAGACGCAAAAGTTGTTAAGAGATATTTCTCAATACCAAAAAAATGTAGCATACAAATGGAATAGGATTAATCACAATTTCCAAACACATAATCAAGTGTTGAACAGGGAAAAAGGTAGTTTTTCTAACAACAGTGTTGGACATGCTGGTAAAGGGGATTATTTTTTGGGGGAAGAGAACACCTACAAGCCGAAGAGGTACAAGAGAAGGGAAGAACAATACCCCAGACACCAGCAATGGTAACTATGGACAACAATCCATTGGTTAGTTATGTTACTAATGTGTTAGAAAGGAATGACGATAAAATAAATGATTGTCGTAAATCTAGTTTTACAGTTCAGGGTCGGGATATCTTTTCAGAATTTGTAGACCCTGAAACCTTGATTGACACTTGTGTGTACAATGTAACAGAAGAAGAGGATATATTGAGGGTTGGTAATGTTTTTTCTTACAAAAACTTCAATATTTACAACTATACAGATAAGGACATTGATAAAATTTACTTTAAATTGTTTTCGAAAGGTTTGAAGTTCATTCCCACTGCAAAACCTAAATTAGTGGACACGTTGATTGAATTTAAAAAATACACACGTAAATTAAATTTAGCTATTTTATTTAAAGACGGTGCTGAGACACTGAGTACATCTCAAAACACTACAGGACAGTGTAAGTTATTAAAAAAGAAAAGTAAATTTATTCCGCCCACACATCCTACAGTGTCTGTTTTTGATAGAGTAGTCACTAGACATATATATAAGTTATTTAATAAGATCTATGGCAGCAAACCGGATGTTAATTTGACTACAGCAGAGATTGAGTTATTAGAAGAACTTCGACAGAGTGAAATAGTACGGGTAATGAAACCCGACAAGGGAGGGGGAATAGTTATTTATGACAACAATGCATACTTTAACAAAATACATGACATCTTATACAATACAGATAATTATCAGATTATATCTTATAATGAAATCCAGACTTCATATAGGCAAATAGATTACCATATTGAAGAATTTTTGATAGATCACAGAATCTCTGATGAGATATATGGATTCATTAAAGTGGAATATCCATTGTTGGCTAGGATCTTTGGTATTCCAAAAATTCATAAGTGTACTATCGACCCTCCCTTTAGACCTATTATCTCGGGAAGTCACTCTAAGACCTTTCCTATGGGCATTATGATTGATCAACAATTAAAGCATATCTATGAAATCGTACCCCATATGGTTAAGGACTCTTGGGAGTTTTTAAGAAAATATCCCATAAATATATGGAAATCAGATCTGCTTTTTGTCACTGTGGATGTTGTGGATTTGTTTAGTTGTATACCTAAAGCCTCAGGTTTAGAAGCATTTTTGAATAGTGTAAGAAAATACAGCGGCTTATCTTGGGACAATATATGTCTGATCATGGAATTAATGTCTTTGGTGCTAGAACATAATTATATTGAACACGAGGGAGAATTTTTCAGACAGACACGGGGAGTGGCTATGGGAGCATCATGTGCTCCCATATTTGCCAACCTAGTGATGTTAGACTGGGAAGAAAGGGTCATTTTTCCTAGTGAATATAATAAACACATTAAATATTATTCAAGGTATTTGGACGATGTGTATATTTTGTGGGAAGGCACAAAGACATTATTGGATGAATTTTTTGTATACATTCGTGACAGTAGTGATTATTTAAAGTTCACTTCAACTTGTGATTATCAGGGTTTGGCCTATTTGGACACGTACGTGTTCAAGGGTAACAATTGTTTTGAGTCTAGATTGTACAGAAAAAATACATTCTCCAACAATTATTTGGAATTTTCAAGTAATCACCCTAGGAAAATGTTTAACAACATTTTCAAAGGGCAGATTATTAGAGCCATAAGAATGACTTCGAATTTTCATGACATGTTGGATGAAGTTTTCTATATTACTGACCTATTTAAAAGTAGAGGTTATGAGTATCAAACGCTTAAGAAAATTTCAACAAGTTTGATCAAAGACTGGGGTACCAAATATAAACCATTGTTAGGGGAATGTGTGTATGGTACATGTAACAACAACATTGAAAAGGAAAAAAGTTTACCAACAAAACATTCAGGAAGGGTATGTGTATTACAGTACGTTCCACATGTAGCTAAAATAAAAAACATTATTATTAATAATTGGAGTATTATTCAAGCAGACGACAGTATTACACAAATACTGGGTAGTACACCTTCTTTTGTCTACAAAATGGGGAACAACTTGAAGAAGTTGTTGGAGAGAAGAATTGATATCAAACATAGTGAAGGTGATCATACTAAGAAATGTGGTATGTGTCGTCAGTGTAATAATATTTATGAAGAAGAAAAAATTAAATTGAGAAATGTAAATAATACCACCATTAGATTTAAACCAGGAAATTGTAATACTAAGGGGGTGGTTTATTTAGCTAAATGTGAAAGATGCCCAAGTTTTTATATAGGAAAAACTGAGCAAAAGTTCAGTAAAAGGATATATTCACATTTGTACTGTATAAAAACTAGAAATGAGAATAATGCGCTGTTTAGACATGTTAGTAAATTTGATTTGACTCATTCTTTTAAATTTGGTATTATAGACTGTGTTGAGATAAATAACAGGGGTGGGAATTTTAAGGAACAATTGTTGTATAAGGAAACCTGGTGGCAATTGTATACAGATGCCGCACATGAACCAGGTTTAAATGACTCAATATCTATCAAATACATGTTGTGATATTTTAAAGTTAATAATAAGTTAATAATAGAACAATTTTAATAGTTTCACGTCCATATAATATTTATATGTATAATTGACATGTAGTTTAGACATATTAGTAGTTATTTGCTGGCATTTAATCTATTTATGTATTATTAATTCACACAGTTCTTTGAATACTGTGTTTATTTTGAAACACTGTGTCTTTAAAGATTTTAAAAATTGTTTTGGCGCCAAAAAGTGCATTTAAACTGTTTTTTCTAAAATGGTGATTAGTTCTGAAGAAGCTCAACTTACATGAGTGAAAGCGCTAAACTGTTATCGATTTGTGGATTAAACACGTTTTTATTTTACCAAACTTTTATTGTTGTGAACTTAGTCAACGCTCTTCTAGCTATTCATTGGTTTTGTTTGCCTGCCAAGACCTGAGGGTTTTTTTCAGTGTGGTTTTTGGTCACTTACATAAGTGATGGTTCATAGATTTGCTTGTTGCATCCCACACGGAAGCATAATAATCACCAATAAGAAGATACAAGGCTGGAAGGGATAAACAAATTGGTGAACTGTTCAACGACCCCAAAGACAAGTCAAGCAGAGTTAAGTAGTAGCTTCAGGGAAGACGTGCTGTGGTGTCAGCACCATATCATCCACAGAGTGTGATTTGCAAAAAGTAGTACTAAATTAAACGAATATCACCACCACCAACCCCACTTTTATTTCTTTTCGGTATATCAGAGTATTACATGAACCATCAACTGTTGCTATCGTTATCGTGCCAGTGCCAATCTCCTACCTTCTTTCGCCACAGTCACACCTGCTCGTCTGTTGAAGGTATTATTCTCAGTGCATTCATCTCTTGGTTGGAAACTATCATTTCCTCTTTCCTTCTTCCTCTCTCTCCCAAATCTTCAAAAAACTGCCTTCAGTTTTCTCACATGCATCTGAACTACTGTAATCTGTTCTCTTTAACCTTCTCTACCCTGTCGTCAATATTTCATCTGTCCCACAGTGTGCATCCTACCACCTGTCTCAGGCACTTCATCTCTATCATATCTTGGTTCCTTGACTACCATACCCCCACTGCCCAAGTTTCTGTAGCACACAGAAGTACCGGTCACACTACTGTTTTTAACACCTCACTTTCAGCTTCATTGGTCTTCTACTGCAAACTACCACCATCACTCTGTGCCATTTGCCTGCAGCACCTGTCCTACTCATACATACTTCACTTCTGTGCAACCACCCCTCACAGATTCTTGAAGCTGCTCTGTTCCACAAAATTTTCAGTTTCTTTTGCATTGGTTGTCAAGACAACTATTTTGTTTGTTCTCCTTTTCATCTTATGTGCTTTCATATTTACATTCCATTCCCCTATCATCTGCTGAAGTTCCTGTTCAGAGTCTGCGTCTAAAACCTTATCTAAATATAGCAGATTTGATGAATTGTGTCCTCTGACCTGGTTGCTAATGTAATCCAATCACCACTATGAAAAGCAGTGGGGTCAGAGCTAAATGCACAACCATTCCCACAGGGTACCCTTCAGAGTAGGAACACTGTTCATACTTGTGCCACTGGGTCACTGTAGACAGCCTGCTCCAATTCTATCCATGTTTCTGAGACTTCAAACAAACGAAGGACTGTTAAAAATCGCGTTTATATCACGCTATCGAAAGATGAAAATCGATGAAATAGCATTTGCTAACCTAAAATATCTAAACCACATTATATCGAACATTCAGAACAGAGAACCTTTTCCTTGGGAAAAAAATTCGCTATTCCGAAACACATTCACACAACACAAGCACACCTAAAAAACTTCAATCCACACACACATACACTTATAATCCTACAACTAACCCTACACTAAACTGTACATATACTATTATCTATCTACTTACCTTAACCCAAACCCTAAGGTCCGTCACTATCGCACACTCACCTAACCCACGCCCTAACCTAACTCACTTAACCAGCCCCTAACCCTAATTCACCTAACCTGTGCCTTAATCCCAACAACCACACAATCGCACACTTACCTGAACCCAACCCGTAAATTTCCACCACAGCGCTGAAAATAGCGAAGCCACAGAACCGGCTAAACGAATTCCCTAGGAAAGAATTCGGTGTTCTGCACCTTCGCTATTTTTAGTGTTTGCTCAAAACGGGTCGATATTAGAACATTCGAAGTTTTAAAAACTTCAATGTTCTGATATAGACCCTAAAAATCAGCTTTCTTGGGACTTGGTCATATCTTTCTCAAAGTATAATACCACCCAGCTGGGCTCTTACATCTTTCTTTCCATACTGCTTTCACTATCTCCATCTCCAAGAGGCATTACTCTCCCATCTCACCTAACATCTTTATCTTATCTGTTGTGACTTGATCAAAGCCTGATGCTTTCCCCTGACTTCAATAGACACAAGAATGTTCTTCTAGAGCGGGGTCTTATACCTCTTTTATCACAGACTGTGTATAAAGCAGTTCAACTTCTATGGGGTTTTCTTCATTAAAAAGCTGCTGGAAGTACGTCTTCACCCTGCCTTTGATGTCTTGGGGACTGCTGAGCAGACTGTTGCAGGTTTATCTTAATAATGATGTCTGATGACTCGCGCTCATCTTTGTCTTGTACCCTGGTAGACTTTCTTTGTGCCGTCTGATGAGTCACTTTCTAGAAGCCGCAAGTGTCAACACCTTGTTCTTTATTCTTGAAACTGCTCTCTTATTCTCTTTGTTAACTAACCAGTATTCCTTCTTAGCCTGGTTTCTGGCACTCTTCCTTTCTTCTGATAACTTTCTGGTTTTCTACATTTCCACCACTAGCTTTCCTTATGCAGCCGATTTCCAAACATCTTCCGGCCACATACAAGCTGTTTTGAGATAATGCCTTTCTTCTTCGACTACATCAATTTCCTCTTCTTCCTGAGATGCTAGAGCCCTTAATATTTCATTAAACTCTGGTGCTTTTACTCCAGTTAATTACTGGTCTTCAGCCTAGTTTCTGTTGACTTAAGAGCCTTCTCAGTTCACTGCAAAACTGAACTACAACACTCGAGCCAACACAATTATGACAACAATGCAGCTTATTGTAGCCACCAATGGTTTATGTTTTGGGTAGACTACTTCACTAGGGATGACTTTGAAATGTCTGAATCTACCTCATTGGAAGGGCAAAGTTACATGTTAACCACTCTTGCACATTAACTTGTGACCGTCTCTCTTGGTGAAACATTTGTTAGCCATCAGGTCACTTGCCAGACAGATGTCTGGAATAGCCTCTCCTCCTTTATTCCTGCTTTTGCACACGTGGACCCAGGCAGTCCTCATATCCAGTTCTGTTTGTTCCGACACAAGCATTCAGGTCCCTAATTGTTAACAACTCATTTTGTCCTATGTCATCTAATAGGTGCAACTCCTGCCAAAGTGCACTCTTTCCTGCCACCACAACACCACTATGGAACATAGGGTAGTGTTCATAATGTCAACCTATCTTTACACTGGAGTCCAAATGCCATACATCCATAACTAATTGTGATGACATCCCTCCCTGTTTTCGGAAGAGTCACCCTCACTACAACTCCAACACCATTTCTAGGCTGTCCTGTCCCAAAGTAGTACATTCTAAATCCCAAGCCTAATAGCATTGCTGCACTGCCCTTCCACCTTGTCTCATGGTTATGCAGCATGTCCATTCTCCTCATCTTCATGTCATTCACTTCCAAACTGTATTCTGTCAGTGAACCTATATTTTTCGCAAGTTGATTGGTCTTAGGGCCAGCTTTTGCTTAATAAAGCTATCCAAGGTAACCAAGGCATACCAGGTAGAGCAAATAGACACTGGTCGCACAGTAGCTTATTAATAGACAGCTGCTGGGCTTTATGACATGGCACACACTGGCCAACAGAGATATGAAGCCCCTCTCACCATCAGCGTCGGCCAGATATAGGCTTGAGTAAAGCAGGTCCTCAACCACTTATCACCAGCAAAAGCACATGCCTGTTTGTAGAGACATTCATCACAGTGACCAAATCACTTAAGAGACAGTTTTTTTCACAACAAAGTGGCCAACCCTGACATAGCATGCAGCCTGTGATCCATATTTTTCCTATCTGGAGAATAGTGCACACTGTGGCTGATACTTAAAACACTTGGTCTACTTAATTCTTCCCCCAATAGGCACCCCCTAGAGTATGGGTTGCTGCCTGTGTCTCCATTCAGTTTCTGTTGCACTCTGTTGGTACACCTCTCAAGTTTGAGGTAGAAGTATCCCAGCACTCAGAGATGGGAAGAAACCCACACAGACATGGGGAGAACTTGAAATCTCCACACACAAACCTGTACCATTGTCCATGAGAGGCAAAGATCTAAAGCATTATGCAAAAGAAAAAATACCCAGTGCTTATCCTATGGAAAAGAACCATATGCATACTACATATGACATTCATGCGTGTGCACAAACACACACGTGTGTGCATCTTTGAGTAAGTATATAGTATATATATGCACATGCACACACAAACACACAGGTATACATGCACAAAAAGTCAAAAATTTCACTCTAATACACAGATCTTCATCAGACTGATAATGAAACTGAACTACAACACTCAAGCCAACACAATTATGACAACAATGCAAATTAAATAACAGCAAGTTAAATACAATAAACAAAAAAGAAAAACATGCAATACACAATATTTGCGTTTAAGAACACATTTAAGATTTTACATTCATTAAATCCTGATGCATTGTTTTCCATTTAAAGTCCGACAACTGTATTCATCAGTCGTTTGTATTCCACATCAGCCTTTTGAAAATCTTATGTAATGTTTTCTTTTTGAAATAAATCAGTGCAAACTTTGCTAAGTCTAAACAGAACATCATTTAAATTTTCTTCTCTTTATAAGGGTGAACCAATACGTTCAGGATTTTTCTGCCTCCTGTTCCAAACCCAGGAGGACTTGTGCATGTGTCTGCTGTAACCAAAGGATCTTTGCTGCTTACAGTCTTTATTAATTCAGTGTCACTTTGCAGAAAACCATTTGTCCTTAGAGTCATTTTACTGGTAATACTTCAAAAGTTATTTTCTGACTACAAAAAATGTTTTGCTTTTTATGAAAGAAAAAAGCAGGATATTTACAAAGTCAGTGGTGTTTCCATATTCATAAAGGATTCGCACACCTCCAGATTGGTAGCCAAACATAACGGATCTGAGATACTTCAGGTGCAGCTAACATCGGGTAAGACAGCGATTCTGGTCATATGTCCCAAGATTCACACTCCACATTCCTAAGCACCCTGGAGAATATTATGATCCAACTTAACACACTCATACTGGGTGACTTCAACCACACCTCCATTAACTGGAAAAACTAATCATGTACGTATACACTTGCCCAACACTTTCTGGAATTCGTTAAATCCAATGCCTTAGACCAGCTCTTTCTTACCCCCACTAGAGGTAGTAACATCCTTCACCTGGTCATTACTAACATGGGCGACCGTTGCTCTACACCAATAGTCAACTCCTCCCTGGTTAGATCCGGTCACAAGCTAATCACCTTGGAAATCCACATCCCTCCCACCCCCCAACAAAGGTAACCACCATGAAAAACTGCTCCAAAGCTAACCTTGGGCTCCTAAAAACAGAGGTGGCTAAAGTACAGTTGTGTACTTACCATAAATGTAGATGTTCGAGTGTATTCACTGTTGCAGTCATTACAATTGGGTTATCCTGCTGGCAGTCTACCCGCAGTCGGCCTGAATTCAAAAGTCTAGGTCCTGCGTCGGTTGCTGTCGCCTCCTCCCAGACGTCAGTGCGCCAGGGGTATAAAAGATGCAGCCGACGCCATTTTCTTCAGTTTTTCTTGCCCCAGATGTCAGGTGCCCCCAAAAGGGTAGGCTAAAAATATGTCAATAAAGCATGCATGCACCAAGGTAAATTTTTCTTTCATCTACAAGCAAATACACCACATAGGTTGTATAGAATACAGAAGTACAGATAAGTTCCAGCAAAGATAAGGGGGATGGTGGGAGGGTAACCTGTACTGCAACAGTGAATACACTCGAACATCTACATTTATGGTAAGTACACAACTGTACTATGTTCATAGTGTTTCACTGTTGCAGTCATTACAATTGGGTTGAATCCCAAAGCCAAGGTTGGGAGGCTGGAGCCAAATAGGATTAGGAGCGGCTATGAGGCCCTGCAGAACTGCAGTGGCAAAGCCTGCCCTGGATTTAGAGTAGAGTGGTAAGTGATAGTTCTTTGTTAAAAGTGTGCACTGAACTCCAGGTTGCAGCCTCTAAAATGTCTTTGGTTGGTACTCCTCTGAGGAAGGCTGCTGAAGTGGCTGCTGTTCTGGTTGAATGTGGCCTAATGCCCTTAGGCACTGATTTGCCATGTTGTGAATAGCAGAGACAAATGCAGAGGCCTATCCACTTTGAAATAGTCTGCTTTGAGATAGCCTTTCCTTGTGATCCTGCAGCATATGCCACTAGTAATTGCTCAGTCCTTCTGAAAGCTTTGGTTCTGTCCAAGTAGAAGTGCAGCTGTCTGTGTATGTCCAAAGAATGCAGAAGTCTCTCATCCTTATTCTGTGGGTTTGGGTAAAAGGTAGGCAAATGAATAGTTTGGTTAAGGGCCACACCGGACACTACCTTAGGCATAAATGTCGGGTTTGTCCTCAGAGAAACCCTATCTGGATGGAAAATGATAAAAGGTTCCACAGCCATGAGTGCCTGTAGCTCCGAGACTCATCTTGCAGAGGTTATTGCTAGGAGCAGAGCTGTTTTCCATGATAAAAATTTTATATCAGCTGTAGCGGCTGGCTCAAAAGGAGGCAGGGTGAGTTTTTCCAAGACATACTTTAGGTCCCATGCAGGTATTGGTGATCTCCTTGGAGGCCTTAAGTTTTTGGCTCCTCTGAGGTACTGCCTTAATAAAGGATGAGAAAAAATGGGTGGCTCTGTATTGTAATGAGCTGAAATGGCAGAGGCATGAATCTTAATTGATGAAAAGGATAGGCCTTTGTCCAGCATCTCAGTTAAATATTGCAAAATCTGAGGAATATTTGGTACAGTCGTGTCAATCCCTTGTGCCTGGTTCCAAGCACAGAATCTCTTCCATTTTTCAGCATAAGATTTTCTGGTACTAGGCTTCCTGGCCTCCAAAATAACATCCATCACCGCTTTAGAGACAGGTGTGTTTTGAATGACTACATTATCCACCATGCTGCCAGATTTATGGTTTTGAGTTGGCTGTGCAGGATCTGATTGTTGTGTTGGGACAGTAAGTGAGGAATTTGAGGTAATGCCCAGGCTGGGTATTGAGACAAGTTCCTTAGGACTGGGTACCAGTGCTGGCGGGGCCAGTCTGGGGCAATCAGTAACATTTTTGGCTTCTCTTGTCTGACTTTTAGGAGTACCTTGGGGAGGAGAGGCAGAGGAGGAAAGGCATATACTGTTAAGTTTTTCCATCTGAAAGATAGAGCATCCACTTTCCATGCTTGCTTGCAATAAGTCCTTGTGCAGAATCTCTGTAGTTTGCAGTTGTGAGGGGAGGCAAATAGATCTATGTCTGGGCATCCCCAATTCCTTGTTATCATGCTGAAGACTTGCAGATCCAATTTCAACTCGTGGGGATCCATGAGGTTTCTGCTTAGTTCGTCTGCCAGAGTATTTATCTTTCCTGGCAAGAATTGTGCCTGCAGATGTACTTGGTAAGTCAATGATGCGTCCCACAAAGTCATGGCTAGTCTACATAGGGGGTAGGAATGAGTGCCTCCCTGGTTGTATATGTACCACATGACTGCAGTATTATGTACCACATGACTGTAGTTATTGTCTGTCTTTAATCAGTAGTTGTCCTGGATGAAGTAGATCCTTGAAAGCTGCCAGAGCATTCTGAACAGCATCACTTTTTGGTTGATATGTAGATGCATTTGACTTGCGGACCATGTGCCCTGAATACATCTTCCTGCCATGTGGGCCCCCCAGGCATAATCTGATGCATCTGTTGTTAATATCTGCCTGGCTGTGGGTAAAGTGAATGGCTGCCCCTTGTTGTGGTGACAGGCCTTTGCTCACCATCGAAACTCCTGCTGCAGGCAGGGAATGAGGGTAATTATTGTTTCCAGGCTGTGGCAATGTTGAACCCAAACACTTTTAGATACCATTGAAGTTTCCTCATATGCAATCTTGCACATGGAATTAGCAGAATGCAGGATGCCATGAAGCCCAAAGCCTGCAGGATTTTTCTTGCAGATAACTGGGTCTTTGTTGCCAACATTTTGAAATAAGTAGTCAGTTGCCTTTGTTTGTCTGGCATGAGATAAGCCACGTGGGCAGTTGTATTTAAGCTTCCACCCAGGAATATTATCTCTTGAGAGGGTACTAGTTTTGATTTCTTTTCATTTACTGTGTACCCTAGGCATGTTAGTAATTCTTTTTACAAATGCCAGATGCTGTAGTAGAATGTCCTTGTTCTCTGCTTGAATAAGGCAGTCGTCCAAGTAAAGATATATTTGTATTCCTCTTTGTCTGCAAAATGCAATAAATGGAGCCAGGCATTTTGTGAAGACCCTGGGCACAGCAGATAAGCCAAAGGGCAGTGCAGTGAATCGGTAGTGCATTGAGCCAGCTATGAATCTGAGGTATCTTCTGCATGACTGTCTGATTGGGACATGCAGGTATGCCTTTTTTAGGTCTAAAGTCACAAGCCAAGCCTTCTTGCCCAGCATGGGCAGAAGCTGCTGCAGAGTCAACATTTAGAATCTTGGAATATCCAGATATGTGTTTAGAATAGATAGGTCCAGTATTGGCCTCCAGGCTTTGTCCTTTCTGGGCACCAAGAACAGTCTTGAGTAAAATCCTTATCCCTGCTCTTGCTGTGGTACTTGCTGAATGGCCCTCATGTCCATGAGGGATGACACTTGCTTTTGTGCCTCTGCCCATTGATTTTTTGGCAGGTGTGGCAAACCATTTGCCCTTGGCAGGGTGTGAAAGTGAAACCTGTAGCCTTGTGACACTATATCCAAGACCCATTTGTCCTGGGTTATTACGTGCCAATTTTGAGAAAAAAGTGCTAGTTTTCCCCCCTAAAGGTGCTGCCAGAAGATAAGTGCTTGGCGCAGGCAGGGGGAAGTCATTGGGACGGTTTCTTGTATGGCTGTGATTTGTCTTCTCCGCTTTTGGAGGTAGAAGTACCCCATTTAGACCTGTATGAGCCTTGGGGCTGGGATCTGCCTCTTTGTGGCCTGTCTGACACTGGAAAGGACCAATTCTTTGTAGGCCAGTGCCTGCTAAATCTTGGAGGCTGTACCTGTAAGATATCATTGACTTGTTTGCATAGATTTAGCTTTGTCCTCCATTTTCTTCAACACCTCTTCTGCTTTAACACCAAACAAGGTATCATACTGTAATGGAGCATCTAATAATTTTGCTTTAACATGATCAGGCAGATTCTGTTACTTTAACCAAGCATGCCTCCTAATGACAGAACCCCTAACAGCGGCCCTGCAGGAGGCTTCCAGAGAATCAAAACCACATTGCAAAGTATGCTTTCCCACTTGTTCAGCTGCATGCAATAAATCCTGCATTTCTTTGTTTTCTGCACATTCAGAATTTATCAACATTTTCTGTTTAAGCAGTGACATAATATATTGCTGATATTTAATATGAAACTGACAATTTAAAGCCCTTATAGCCAAGGTAGCAGAAGTGTAAATCTTTTTTCCCCATCTGTCCAGTGCCCTAGAATCCCTGTCAGAGGAGGTAGGGTTTTTTGCAGTGGAAGCCTTGACCCCTTTGGGACCCTGAGAGATAGTTTCTGGGTCAGCAGCAGGGTTCTTAAAAAAAATTTATGTGAATCAGGAACCCTGTAGGATCTGTCTGGCTTAACAGGAGCTGGAGGTAAAGTGTCAGGAGTCAGACTGGACTCTGAAAATACAATGTCTGACACGAGTAGAATAGCAAGGGGCCTGTGCTGAGGTAGTAAAAGGAAGTCTCTGAGCCTTTTCTTAGATTCTGAATAATCTTGGCTCTACCAGTGGAAATGCTCCCTCATGGTATGCAGAGTTTCCCCAAAAGAATAATCCTCAGGAGGAGAGGCTGAAGGGATAGATTATTCAGCATCAGAATCCTCATAGGGGAGGAAGAGAGTATTCCTAATCAGAAGAGGAATCAGAAGAAATGGAAACCTGATCTGAAGATTCATATTTTGTCTCTTGCATCAGGAGGGGGATGGGAACCCCTGATTCAAAGTAATTAGGTCTTCGGCCATTTTGAGCATCTGTTTTTTAGGCATGGAGGCCTGTCCATGGGGCTGTTGTACTTCTTTCGTTGTCTTTAGAGGTGCTTTAGTCTTTGCCTTTGAAGCTGAAGTCGTTTTAACATATAACTGTGTAGGCCTGAAAACACCCTCAAAAGCAGATGCCTGCTCAGCGGCTCCGGACCCATCTGAGGGAATAGTTTCCGAGGTTCCAATACCTTGAGTTTCCAGCAGCCTACACAGCTCCACATGGGAGTTGGAAGCGACCTGCAGCTCTAAAGTAGCGGGCGTCAGGGGCTGCGAAAGCACCCCACTGAGAACCGGCGACTGGCTTAGAAGAAGCCGCGTCAGTTTTGGACCTCGGATGCATGTCCTTTTCTTTGCGTTTCTTTTGAATTGTGGTAGTCGGATGGATATCCGACGACATCGTGTAATTACATTTTCTGCCAAAATAGTGAAATGCAAAATCGTACCGACGCTTAATACTGCGTTGGTTAAATCTAGCACAAAACCGACAATGAGCAACGTCGTGATCAGGGCCTAGGCAAGGAATACAGTAAGAATGGAAGTCCTTATGAGGTATTTGCTTCCCACAAGAAATACAATTATTAACTTTTTCTGACATCGGTCTGGAGCAAGGAAAAAAAGTTTCCCCAACAGGGTACTTAGCTTTTAATGAAGACTTCAGATCTGAAATTCGAACACGAAAATCTCAGGAGTTGGCCGACCGGCACTTGCGAACTGCTTTTGCTTCAGGCACCGCGCGGCAAGAAAGACTGAAGAAAATGGCATCGACTGCATCTTTTATACCCCTGGCGCACTGACGTCAGGGTGGAGGCGACAGCAACAGATGCCGGACCTAGACTTTGGAATTTAGGCTGACTGCAGGTAGCCTGCCAGCAGGATAACCCAATTGTAATGACTGCAACAGTGAAACACGATGAACATCTTCACGGCACCCATGCAAATGGAGAATAGTTGCATTACTGCCAAATCATACACCAATGCACTGTACGAACACGTACACAAATCCATGGATCTCGCCATACCCAATAGAACCAAGACGCTCTCCTCAAAAAAAGGAAACCAATCTGGTAGTCCCCTGCTATAAACAAACTCTACAACAGGAGGAGGAAACTGATGCGGAATAAGGTGAAGTCCCAAGACTGGAAAAACTCAGCCTCAACAAAAGGTTGAGATCCATCATCAAATCCTCTAAAGTTAGCTACGAAAACAGAATTGCAGCAGATAGTAAAGACAACCACAAGGCCTTCTATAGTTATGTAAAGAATCTCCACGGCAATACCCAGATTTGCTCTAAGCTATTGCACAATGGTACCTCCTATACCGAGCTAACAGATATTGCAAATATACTGGCCGACAGATTTAGTGCTAACATTACCCCTCCCAAAAGGACGAATCACAATACCAGTAGATTGCCAGACACCCAGTATTACTGCTGCACAGGTTAAAACAGCACTGTCCAATGCCAAGAATACAGCTTCTATGGGACCTGACAGTATACCTGGCTGTGTTCTACATGAACTACAAAGTGAACCGGCACCTCACCTGTGCGCCCTGTTCAATCACAGCCTCACCTCAGGCTTCGTCCCTACCGAATGGTGCACTGCTACAGTCATCCCTCTCCACAAAGGAGGAGCGACTACAGACCCAGGGGAACTATCGCCCCATTAGCCTGACAAGTCTGATATGCAAAGCTATGGAACGCATCATCATGGACCTAATAAATAAAGATATAGGGACTCTCCAAACTCTGGATCCTACACAGTTTGGTTTTGTGAAGGGTAGATCATGCCTGCTCAACTTGGTCAACTTCTTTCAGTCACCAGAGCTGTGGATGAAGGTAAGGTGGTTCATACAGCCTACCTTGATCTGGCCAAGGCCTTTGATACTATTCCCCACTCAGGAATCAGAAAAACTTACTAAGCTAGGCATCAACCCCTATATCACTAGGTGGGTTGCAAACTGGCTCACAGATAGAACCAACAGTGTGACAGTAGCTGACTCCAAGTCAGACTGCCGACCAGTTACAAGTGGAGTCCCACAGAGTTCGGTCCTGGGTCCTCTCCTGTTTGTATCTACTTCTCTGAAGTCCAGGCCAACACGCAGGGACTCTGGCTGACAAAGTTCGCAGATGATTGCAAGTTGGGAGCCATTATTAACTCCCCAAGTGATGTTGACATCCTACAGAAAGGCCTCAATGAGACCAACAACTGGTGTCAGAACCATGGCCTTAAGGTCAATGCCAAAAAAAGGTGTCTTCATCCCCTTTGGTAAAAACCCGGTTTACTTGAATTACCACATTGACGGTAGTCCACTGAACACAGAAGGCATTATAAGAGATCTGGGAACACAGGTTGGCAGCAACCTCTCTTTTGACCACCATGTTGCCACTGTGGTCAAAAAGTCCTAGGTGGCACATGTCATTTCTAAGGGTTATGCATCCAGGAAGAAAGAGGTCACTGTGTCCCTCTACTCTTCCCTCATTAGGCCAATCATAGAGTACAATGCCCCATTTGGCATGTACCTCACTAGACACCTGCAACAACTAGGGAGGCCGCAAAACTACCTCACAAAGAGCATCCTAGGCCTTAAACACTTATCCTATATGGACAGACTCAAAAAACTCCAACTATTCTCTCTCTCTTATCGCCTACTTAGAGGCGATCTCTACTTGACGTACAAAGCCATGTCTGACCCAGCTCTGTTAGAAATGCTACATCTAAAGAAATCCCAATTCCTTCACACCGCATGCTCCAGAGACCTCAACCTCATTACCACAATCAACAGAACATGCTGGACGGACAGGTTCATAACCCAGAGACTGCCCATGCTATGGAACAGACTTCCCATACATGTCAAGCAGAGCATCTCACTGGCCCTCTTCAAGAGAGATCTTGATGAGTGGATGGGAAATAGAAAATTCACCCCGGGGATCACTCCAGTGGCTCCACTCGACAGAGGCACTAGGAACAAAGGTTGGGTGGCACGATGCCAGGGTAATCCTATGGGCTAGGCTTGTAAAGGCTCCAGGGCCATTAGCCTAGCACATACCTATGAACCTATATGGACGTAATTATTTAAAGAAAAAAAATGAAAAGCAGGTTTTGTTTAAACGTGGTACTGACTTAAAAATATTTTATCACATTAAAGTCTAATATAATTTGAAGTGACTAATAAATTTGACAACGAATATTACCATCAAGTTTAATAAATGAAAACAAAGCACAAGAACTTAATGAAACTAGACATTTTAAATATATTTTCAGCTCATTAACACCCAATGACAGTCAGTGAATGTGGTGTCATATTCCTGCTTGCTAGCTATCAGGCTGGAAAGTAATTGCCTGGAGCTCACAATCAAAATAAAAAAGCAAGAAAAATCTTTGCAACTGAAAAAGTAAAGGTGGTTTTGCCTTACTTTATCAGTTAAGATAATGTTCTTACTGCTTATTACTGAATACCAAAAAAATCAGAACTGTGATTAAGTTACACCACAACAAAGAGTGCCGCGTGCAGTCTTCTCTTAAGTATTACAAACTTGAACAAGACCAAGGCAACTCATGCAACTAACTCTATAAGGCTTAACAGTTAATCAGTGATAGGTGTGAATAAAGTAGTGATGCAATAAATAGCATGATCAGTACTTTAGGTGTGAATGAATTAAAACAAAGCTTAAATTAAAAACACAACTTTTAACGCTGTACACCTTTTTACTCACCTCATGTGCACGGTTGTCTTAATACTACAGACTTATTTTAATCACAGGGCATCCACATATGGCTCACCTTTGTCTCCATAATGGTAGTCCAACTGTTTCATGACTTAAATCACAAAACATTGATCACCTCAGAATCACTCCACTACAAACCACTATCAAGGTTAAAAAAAAAAAAATACAGCCCTCACTAGAATGATGCAATATTTTTTTTCCTTTAGAAGTAGATACAACTCGGTGGTTTTCAACAATTAATTCCTTGGCTATCAGACTGGACTTGGTGTTCTCAGAAATAAAGAAAGAGCTGAAGAGAGAAACACTTTCCCCCCGGGAATAAATACATTTGATTCTATGGTTCTTTTGACTCGTCTCTGCTCCAGGTACTTCTACCAGTATTTGACCTCTATCGCAGACAAATTCACATTTACATATACTTCAGTGACTGTGATCCTGGTGATCTTCCAGCAGAAAATGGCAGAGGTCTTGGTCTACATCATTTTCTGTGGTCCACATTAATGAGGAGATGAAAACGGATGTCTTTCGTATCTATCACATACATGACAGCTTATAGCAATGAAAAATTCTAGGGAATGCAGATTCAGAAACCTGAACTTTGTTATGTCTACGAAAATGTGCAAATTTGACAGTTCCAAGAAAGGCCTGTCCATTTCTCTTCTAGAGGTGGTACTTATACAGCAATGTATGTCAGTAGCTGCTTCAGTCCAGGCCTGCCAATGAGATGGGTATTTGAAGCATCCTCATAAAGGGTATTAAGGTCTTGGATTGTTCAGCTTATGTCCTGACTTTATTAGCTGCTTCACTCTAAGGCCAACTTCTGTTTCTTGAAAACAAGTCTTCTGGGAATGGATGTGTTTGGGAAAGATGGAGATGGCTGGATAATCAAAACTGAGGAGCAATGCCTTGAGACATGTGGGACCCACTATCCCTTACATTCTCCTACCCATGCCTCACCCTTTCGTCAGGGCCCTTTTCTGAAATAATTTTTCTGTCTAAATCAATCTCATTGTATCCGTCTTGTATAAAATGACAATAGCTTTGTTGGAAATGCTCCTGCTGTATTTAGGGATACCGGAGTCCCTTAACTACTCCACTGTCTGTATGTTCCCTCCCTTTTCCTCCACATTCTTACACACATTGGGATACAGCACCAGGCAAATTATTTGTCCAAAGGAGAATTAATGATCTGCTCCTTGACATTCTCTGGTAACTGCTGGTTTCTTAATTAAATGTGCCTCTAGAACTCTACGCCACAAGTAGTTGTGCTTGCAGAAGCTTCTATGGCATCTTAGATGAATTTACTGGCATGCTTGCTTGCTTTTATCAATGCCGAAAAGAATTTCAATAGTCAATAGATGATGAAGTGTGTGGGGTGGGGTGGGGGATAGGTTCAAAAAGTAAGAGAGTAGGATTTTGATGCTAAACATTGAGGAGAACAACCACCGTACAGAATAATACATTCATAAACATGCAGATAGTATTCCAAGAAGTGAGCCAACACGGGAATGGAGAAAGGAGACTTGTGCAAATAGGGATGACTGCAAGCAGGATACAGAAAATAGGCAAAAGGGTGGGGGGTGGAATTTACTGGAGGAAAAAAAGGCAAAGGAACTAGGAACATAGAACTAGAGAGAGAAAAATTATATAGTGTGAGGAGGCCAAGAAGGCATTTGGACTGCAGACTAGAGATGGCCTTCGCTACCAGGGACTGGTATCAGAACACAGGCAAACAGAAAGGGACACGGGAAGTCTAAGTAAAGGACCTGCTCTGGTAGATTTTTTTAGTTGAACCTAGAACAGAAGCTGCTATGAAAGAAGGGATAAATTAGCAGGGCATACAAAAAATTGCACAATAACTGAGAATCACATGAGTTTTAAAAAGATTTGGAACAGAGACTAGAAAAGCAATTTACAAAAGAACAACTGCAGGACATGTATATGACTCAAGTATAACACAAAGTTCAGAAGGTTTAGGATTTTTGCTTGGAAATGTCTGCATAGGTACTTTTATACCCCAAGCAGAGTTCGAAGAATATTTTGGCATGTAGACAGCAAATGTCAGAGATGTGATGGGGAAGAAAAAGGTAACTGGGAACATACATTTTGAGTAATAAAAGTTGACAAATTTTAAAAATTCCCTACACAGCATGTCAGAAATATTGGGTGAGCAAATACCTATGAAAATGAAATAGTCTCAGAGGTTAGAAAATAAAAAAGTAGTGGAGCAGGATGGAGAGGAGTAGCAGAGTTTTGCTAGCCATTATATTGTAATATGTACAACTGGCTTCATTATGCAGGTGTTCAGACAGGGTCTTTCTGAATTCAGTTTGGAGTGTTTAGTCCCCTGATTTTGGATGGATTTTTGTTCATAAAGCACGGCCATATCTGGAGAAAGCAAGTCCATTGCTTTAAAAGGGGGCCTGTTAAGTAGAACAGAATTATCTTGTGTCTTTCTTAATGAGTAAAAATGTTACATAATGAGTAGCATTCTTTTCACTGGTAGACAGCAGGTTTCATTTAGAATTCTATACAGAAAGGTACCAAGAAGGTAAGATGATTTTAGAGTTCACAGGCAGCCAATGCAAGCTGTGAAGGAGGTTGCAGTAATGAGTCTGGGGCCTGCTGGAAGTGTCTGCATTGGTACTTGCTGGAAGTGTAAATCTGCAAATTTTATTCTCAGTAGTCTTAAGGCATTGTAGCCGAAATGAAAGGTGCAAAATGGCAATTTGTATTCCAATTTAAGCAAAAGAACATTTTTGGCAACTGCCCTTCATGCAGTAGGTGAGAAGTAGTGTGAAATTCTATAGCAAAGTCATAACTATAGGAGTACTTTGCCAGCAATGCTGTCAGTAGAGACCAACAGAGTGAGACTGGAGCCACAGTACATCCTAATTATATTCTGACATGACTGGAACAATATTTATTTATTTATTTACTTACATTTGTTGACCGGGCTAGTCTAACTGGATACATGTCCATTTTCAGTAGAGGCCCAGGGAGAAAAGCTCCAGGCATAGACAGAAAAACATTATTATACAATATTAATATAAAAAAGCTATTATCAGATAACCGTATTGGAATATTTGTGAAATTAAAAAAACAAAAATATTTCCTTCTGAAAGTAATACATTTTAAAAAAGTTATAACAAGTTTTTTTTTTTTTTTGTTATTGTTAGTACAGGTAGGAAACATACTACAGCAAAAAGGACATTGAAAACTTTGAGCAATGTAGTACACTGGAGAAGTGAAGTAAAAGGGAGAGCAGGAATATTATTCTGATTATCAGTGATGGCAATGTCAAACATATGTAAGATAATGTCAATATGCTCATCAGTTTGGTTACAGTGACAGGCTACTGATATGAAAAAAGAAGTTATGTACTCACCATAACGTTCCATCTGAGTTGTTGTGCCTTTCAGCTTTTTCCCTGTTAGGGGTCACCACATCGGAACTCCGGTCCGCTAATAATTGGCAGTTGATTTTTACGTGCCGAGTTGTCAGCCCTGACGCACAACCTTCAACGAAGGTACGCCCATTCACACATGTCTCCACGCAGAAGACGCTCTAGCTGAGAATCGAACCGGACAGCGTCTTACTGTGAGGTGACAATGCTACCGCAGCACCCACCACTGCGGTCCGATAACGTTCCATCTGAGTAGTTAAACTTAATTTTCTGCAACCTGTGGGTATTCGGATCCATATCGGATCCAAGCCGGCAACTTTTTCAAAGCATCTGCTCCAAGCTCCTCCCCTCACATCTCCTACCTTCCCTCAGATTGAGTTTTCCACTATCCAAACTATCAGCAACTCAATAACATTGCTAACCTAGAACAGGTTCGGGGGAAGGAGGGCGGGAAGGTTGCAGAAAAAGAAGTATAACTACTCAGATGGAACGTTATGGAGAGTACATAACTTCTTTATCTGAAGTAGTTAACTTCATTTATCTGCAACCTGTGGGACAGAGTCCCTTGCTACCAAAAACTCCTGGGAGGCCCTCATGGAAAGACATTCCTGAGCACTGCAGAGCCAAAGGATGCTCTCCCTCTAGAGATCAAATCCAACTTATGAGAAATAAATGTATGTGACCTTGCCCAGGTTGCTGCTGGACAGATATCATCCAGTGAAACCCTAGACCAAAAAGCAGCAGAAGTTGCCATAGATCTGGTAGAATGAGCTTTAACAGGACCAGGCAGGGACAAACCTTTGTCCTTAAAGACTTGCAGAATACATTGTGTAATCCATCTAGCTAAGGAGACCTTGGATATGGCTTTGCCCAAAAAGGGTCTAGAAAAGAACACGAATAATTGGTCAGACTTACGAAAGGGTTTAGTTCTATGTAAACAGAAATGAAGCTGTCTATGAACGTCTAGCAAATGCAGTTTATATTCACCCTCGTTCTGAAAAGTTGGAAAGAAAACAGGCAGGTTAATCGTCTGATTAATATTACATTTAGAGGCAACTTTCGGTAACAAGGAAGGGTTCGTGCAGAGCAAGACCCTGTCTTTATGAAAGATCAAGTAAGTGGGCACGGCACACAATGCTTGAATCTCAGAAACTCTCCTGGCCGAAGTAATGGCCACTAGGAAAGCTGTCTTCCAGGATAAGAATTTCAAATCTACTGACGCTGCTGGTTCGAAAGGGAGAGCAACTAATGCCTGCAGAACTAGGGTAAGGTCCCAAGGAGGGACTGAGTACTTAATCAGAGGGCGTAAAAGAAAGGTTCCTTTCAGAAAAGCTTTACACAGTCTCAAAGAAGCCAGAGCATTCATATTTTCGCAGACATGAAAATTAGAGATGGCCGCCAGTTGCACTTTTATAGTGGAGGAACTAGCCTCTTGTTGGAAAACATTGGACAAAAACTCCAACACTGCAGGAACCGGGGCTGTAAAGGGATCTAGGTTCCTCTGAGAAGCCCAAATAGAGAAGCATTTCCATTTGCTGCGATAAACCTTCCTAGTGGAAGCTTTGTGGGATGCCACCAGAATAGTCTTTACTGAAGATAACAGACCAGAAGTCCTAGCAAATCAGTGGAACTGGAGCAACTAAGCAGTCAGCTTGAGGCTGTCCAGATCGGGCGGACAGATGCCCGAGGGATGAGAGATGAGATTCGGGCAAGGATCCAGAATCCAAGGAGGAATTAGAACATGAGACCAGAGGAAGGGGAACCACACCTGACGTGGCCAGAACGGGGCAATGAGGATCACTTTGCACCTTAGTCGGCAAGCTTTCTGAAGAAACTTCGGAATGAGAGGTAATGGGGGGTAAGCATACAGTAACCCGGGAGGTCAAGCATGGACGAGAGCATCTCTGGGGAAGTCCTCTGGTGAGGGGATCACAGCGAAGAACTCCCTGCACTCTGCGTTGGAAGGAGAGATTGCAGCAAGGCTAACCCCACGCAAGGAAGATCTCCGTTTCAGAGACATGACATTAGAATAGCCCGACTCAGTCTGCCCGCTAAAATGTTGGAGCGTCCCGGGATGTGCGTTGCAATCTGAAACCGACTGGTGGAGATCACCCACTCCCACACTCTCATACCCTCGCAACAGTGAGGGTAAGATCCGGTTCCCCCTTGTTTGTTGATGTACCACACAACAGACATGTTTGTCTGACTGAACCGCAATTGTCCCCGAGGGAAGAACAGCGTGAAAGGCTTGCAACGTTAAAAGCACTGCCCTCATCTCCAGAACACTGATACGCAATCTGGTCTTTGTCTGGGACCACGTGCCTTGGTCCGTCCTCCCCAAATAGTGCCCCACCCGAGCTGGGAGGCGTTCGTGGTCACTGTGGCTTGGGCTATGGGTGCTATGAAGGGTCACCCTGCCAAGATTTCCAGCAATTGGAGCCACCAGAAAAGAGACATCTTGCAGGCTCTGCTGATTCGAATTGGATAGTCCATGGGGAGGTCTAGCCAAGACCACTGTACTGCCAGGGTCCACTGGAGCACCCACATGTGAAGGCACGCACAGGGAAGGATTGAGATTGCTGCGGCCATGGAGCCTAGGGCTCGCAGAACATCGCTCGCCATTGGCAGCCTGGGGCCAAGGATCACGGATACATGGGCCCGTACGCTCTGGACCCTGTCTCGAGTAAGAAAGACTTTCAACTGTAGAGTGTCCAGCCGTGCCCTATAAATTCCAAGGTCTGTGTCGGGTTGAAGCGGGACTTGGAAATGTTGATGATAATCCCTACGTTGGCTGCAAGATGCAGGAAGGAGTCTCTGGCCATGCAAAGACGACGCTTGGTGGCAGCAGCATGGAGCCAATCGTCTAGGTAAGGAAACACCTGAATTCCCTAAAGCCTCAGGTGAGCCGCTAAGACTGCCATAACCTTGGTGAACACCCTGGGGGCTGTGGTGAGACCAAAGGGTAGGGCTCTGAAATGGAAATGATTGGCTCCCAGCTGGAAGCGAAGGAATCTCCTGGAGTTTCTGCGAATTTTGATATGGTAGTAAGCATCCTGGAGGTCTATAGGGCACATCCAGTCGCATTCTCGGAGGTAAGGTAGAATGGACTGCAAGGTGACCATCCGGAATTTCTGTTTGGCTACAGTCAGGATGAGGGATGACCGGTCCAATATGGGCCTGAGGTCCCCCGTCTTTTTTGGCACTAAAAAGAACCTGGAGTAAACGCCTAATCCGGACTGATCTGAAGGGATTGGTTTGATGGCTCGATTGCGAAGCAGCTTTGAAATTTCTTGCGCTGCCACCTCCCTTTGAGCGGGTGGAACATCCGGGAGGCACTTTCGTTGGACGGGTGGGGCAACGAACAGGATGGTGTAGCCTCTGGATATTATTTGGAGCACCCAACGGTCCGCCGTAATGGACTCCCAAGCCATTAGGTGCAACGATAATCTTCCCCCGACCGTCTCCAGAGTAGAACAGTCGGGCAACCCCTCAGGGTTGCTGCGTGGGTCTGTCTGAGAAGGTCTCCCTAGACCCAAAGTTCCTCGCCCCCCCCCTGCCTCAGGGGCGGCGTCCGTCTTGTCCCCCTCTGCCTCAAGGGGAGGAGTTGTCCTGAGAGTCCCAGGAAAACTGAGATTTTCAGAACCACATCTTCTTTTGCCCTCCCCGATTCCTAGAAAAGGATCTTTGAGGGCTAGAGAAGCGGACTCCGACGTCAAAGTCTTCCCGTCCTTCTCGCTCTGGACCAGGGTGTCACGTACTGTCTTCCCGAACAGGGAAGAACCATCAAAGGGAGCATTTGTGAATGACACCTTGAAGGGGTCCGTGAATTGACATATAGTCTGAGCCAAGCATGTCGCCTCATAGCTAAGCCGGTCCCAGCCACCCTAGCCACTCCTTCCGTAGCATAGTAAAGACTGAAGGATGTGTTCGATACAAATTTGGGAGTAGAAATTTTCGCTGAAACAGCCGCTTGTCCTCCAGCGACAGACTTTGGGGGTGACACAGCAAACTCTGTCACTAGGTCTCGCTGAAGTCATATGACGTGTGCCAAATAATTCAGCACTCGAATAGTAAACGTCACTGAAGAAAAAACTCACTTCCCAAATCAATCCACTGCCCTAGACTCCTTGTCTGGAGGGTGGACCGAAGAACTTTCCTGTGCCAGTTCTCTTTTGGTGGCAGCTGCAACCACCATAGCATCCACCAGGGATCCACCAGGGATCTCTTGTACCAGGCCTGTCTGTCTGAGGGATCCACCAGGGATCTCTTGTACCAGGCCTGTCTGTCTGAGGGAGGAGAGAGGATCATGTCGGGGCATTTAGGTATTGGCTCTACGGTGTCAGGCTCCTTCCATGCCCACGTGGTAATGAGATCCACTAAGGGATCCAGCCACAGGATGGGACACCCAGGATGTAGACGGACCCGTGCCAAAGGCCTCCAGGAATACTGACTCATCCATAGAGGATGTTGGGGCTGACCAACCTCCCCTCTGGCAGAGGATCTCCATGGTGTCTCCAAAGGAGACATCCTCGGGAGGTGACCTGGGGGAACCCTCATCTTCATCTAAGTCAGTATCTTCTGTGAGGGACTCTGGGGAGTCATGGGCCTCCTTTTACACGAATACTTACGGGGACTCTCTGAAGAGGGCTCGTAAGTCACGGGGGGTTCCACGATGGGATCCACCTGGGGGTCCTCTAGCAAGGGCTGTCCCCGGGACAAGCTGATGGGAGCCTGGGCAGAGTCCAAGGCAAAAGACTGAGGTCTCAATCCTTGGGAGAGAACCCTCTCCACCATGTTGAATGCCGATGGAGAGCGCACCTCCTTAGCAACCAACAGGAGGAAGCTCTCCCCAGCTCCGCCATGAGGATTGGGGCCGAGGCTGAGGTAGCCAGCGTTTAGAAGTAACGGCTTGGTTCTGACAATGTAGGAGCCAAAGACACCTCCATTCTCCAGGATCAGACTCCCCGTTCTCGGCCCCAAAAGTTGCTCGGATTCGAACAAGTCTGATCCGAGGAACTCAAGGTAATCGCCGGGGTCGAGGTTGGAGGAATCGATGCCGAACCCCCAGCTCCAAGGATCCTCAGATTCATATACCCCAAAACCACAGGTCGGATCGGGGAAGGAGACATTGGATGGAAGAAGGGCATGGTTGTCCCCTCTCCGGCTGGGGAGGGGCCTGGCAAGACTCCCATTTGGATTTGAGTCCGAATGAACCTCCGCATCATCCTGTCCATATCCAACTCTGACAGACTGCGAGTCGAACATGAGAAGGCGACAGACTCTGATCTGGCTGGTTGGTGCAATGACCTCTATGAAGGCCTTGGGTCCGAGGGCTCAGTCGGCTCCGGGGAGAACCTCGGGGAGTGGAGCCGAGGAGAAGCAGTTCTAATCACTTTGGTACGCGGTCTAAGGAAGGGCTCCCGCTCTGGAGACCACTTGCGGTGCCTATCCCCTCTCTTGTTCTTGTCTTTCTTTTCCTACTCTTTGCCTTTAGTCCCCACTTCAGTGGGCTTAGTGGGAGGTTGAGTCCCAGCCGGGGGGGGGGGGGGGGGTTGATCAGCTACTGGAGCCGAGGTTGAGGTCGCCGTGTCCAATGCGGAAACTTAGCCCTTAGCAACCAGCTTTGCCTTCCTTTCCTTTAAGGCCCTAGGGTTGAACCCTGCACACAAGCTACAAGGTAAAGCAAGATGGGGTACACTCAGACAAATAACACACAGAGTGCGGCCATCAGCCGGTGAAAGCTTGTGGCCACATACTGTGCATTTTTTAAAGGTCTGTTTTGGCTGTTCAGCCATAACACAACCCCACTCAGCCAGAACTTAAACCAGTACCATCACACACGCACTAAGGTCGGGTTAGGCCTACTACCACTACCTTACTAACTTTCACTTTTTTTTTTTTTTTTTTTTTTAAAAACAACAAAAAAAAAAAAAGACAAACAGCGAAATGGATGAAAGGGCTAATTAACGACCAGACACACTCAATAAATATACCAGAAAAAACTTCCACTTACTACACCCAACTTGGAGCTAAAGAGACACCACAATGCATATGCATGAAACGGCAAATGAGATCTGAGGGAAGGTAGGAGATGTGAGGGATTATGGGTAAGGGAAGGAGCTTGGAGCAGATGCTTGGAAAAAGTTGCCGGCTTGGATCCAATATGGATCCGAATATCCACAGGTTGCAGATAAATGATGTTAACTACTTCAGATGTAAAGTTTTGCCTTGATGTATCATTCTACAAACAGCTTGATTGAAAAAAGTCTTAAACTTTTAAGTTTCCTACATACTTCTGTGAACGCTTCAGTTGAACTGCTATCTTGTACACTAAAATGTCTAGGTACCCAAATGAAGCACATCAACTATTCAAAGGACTAAGCCAACACAGGAAAGGAGATTTTGCCAATAGGGATGACTGCAAGCAGGGGTATATAAAACAGCCAATAGAGGACTGGAATTTAATGCAGACTAGCAAAGGAAAGTACAACTACATAAGCTCTACTTAAACCCATAACAGTTGATGACAGAATTCCTGATTGAGGCAGTAGCCTTTAAGCTATATGGGTTGTGTCATGCCCAAGCCACAACAACCATCCAGCTTCCAAAAGCTGTGCCTCTCCCCATACCTTCACTCTGACTAAATGGTCAGCCCTGTGGAGGGAAATCAGCAGACAGGGTGAAGGGTTTTTTTTTCAGTACTTTCTTGACCTAAAGTACAGAAGGAGCATACTCATCCTGAAATTCAAAAAGATAAAATATCACAATCAGTTACTATACAGACAAAAAAAAGAGATGGAAGGTGGGTGCAGCTACTTTACCATTGAGGGATTTGAATATCTACCATAACGGTTCTTACACAACTGCACTATGTTCATCATTCTGACTGCTGCAAAAGGCTATATAAAGAAGTTATGTCTTACCATAACGTTCCATCTGTGGTGTTGTTCTTTGTTCAATTATTACTGATGGGTTATTGGTTCCGTCCTCGGAACCGAGCCGACCAATATCAAGCTCGCGTCAGCCAAAAACCCTCGAGCCAAGGTCCTGCCCAGAATGCTCTGCTCCATTACCTCAGATTGAGTTTGCAAGTTGATAGATAAAGTAGAGGCTACCTCTGGTCATAACAGACCTACAAAAGAAAGGAGTACATGAGATCAACCAAGAACCTCCGGATGGGGAACGGAGGGTGGGAAGTAAAGAATGAACGAAGATGAACAACACAGATCATTATGGTAAGACATAACTTCTTTATCTGATGTGGTTAATCTTCGTTCATTCCTTACTGATGGGACAGAGTCCCCAGCTACCTGTACTCCTGGGTGGCCCTCATGGAAGGACATTCCTGAGCACCATCAAGCCAAAGGAAACTCTACCTCTGGAGGCCAAGTCCAATTTGTAATGAAGAATAAAGGTATGAGGTTTGGCCCAAGTTGCAGCTGAGCAAATATCTTTGAGGGAAGCCTTAGCATGGAAAGCTGCTTAAGTTGCCATAGATCTTGTAGAATGTGCTTGGACTCTGAGGCAAGGTGAGATTGTTTTTGTTGTAGATAAAGGTTATACAATTTCTCAACCATGAAGCCAATGTAACATTTGATACAGGATGATCCCCGTCTAGGTCCAGAAAAAGCCAAAAACAGTTGGTCTGATTTATGGGCAGATTTTGTTCTGTCCAGATAAAATCGTAATTGCTTATGAACATCCAAGGAGTTGCAGGCAATACTCTCCCTTGTTCGAATGGTTAGGAAAGAACACTGGAAGGTCAACAGACTGACTGACAGATCGCACGGACACCACTTTTGGTAAAAAGGTAGAATTAGTTCTCAGTGATACCTTATCCTTATGGAAGATAAGATAGGGAGGTTTGATGCATAAGGCCTAGAGTTCTGACAATCGCCTGGCCGATGTGATTGTAATCAAAAACAAAGTTTTCCAAGAGAGAGATTTTGCATCACATGAAGACGCAAGTTCAAAGGGGGGAGCTGTCAGAGCTTGCAGAATCAAAGCCAAATCCCAAGGTTGTACCAGTTCTCTAAAGGGAGGTTTTAGGTGGATAACCCCTTTCAAGAAAGTCTTACAGAGTCTGTGTGACATAAGTGAAGAATCTTGAAAACCAATATGAAAATTTGAGATGGCAGCTAAATGTACACGGATAGTAGAGGCAGACACCCCAGAGTGGAAAAGATGTGATAAGTAATCCAATACCAACGAAACTTGGGCTAACAAGGGGTCTAATTGTTTATTTGCTGCCCATAGAGAGAACCTTTTCCATTTGTTAAGATAGATTAGGTCTGGTGGACGATTTATGAGATGCAATAAGAATATTTCGCACAGGGAACAAAAGATTTTCATGCCTGGCAATCACTGGAAGTGGAGAAACCAAGCTGTCAGTTTCAGGGTTGGTAGACTGGGGTGAATTAGACCCTGCGCATGAGAGATCAACGTTGGTGATGGATTGAGGATCCATAGTTGATCTAGCAGATGAGGCCAGAGGAAGGGAAACCAGACTTGCTGAGGCCAATATGGAGCAATGAGGATCACTTTTCTCTTCAACTATCGTGCTTTCTTTAGAAATTAGGAGAGGAGGATAAGCATAAAGAAGACCCGAGGGCCAAGCGTGGACTAGAGCATCCCTTGGTGACACTTCCTGAGGGAGGATCAGGGCAAAGTAGTTGCTGCACTTGTGGTTGGTTGGGGAGGCAAATAGGTTGCAGCAAGGCTGGCCCCAGCAGCTGAAGATTTTTGCCACTATCAGAGGATTGAGGGACCACTCGTGAGGCTGTAGAATGCGCCTGCTCAATTTTGTCTGCTATCACAGTGGAGCTCCCAGAAATGTGCGTTGCAATCAGGAAGCGGTTGTAAGCTATCGCCCATTGCCATATTCTCAAGGCCTCTTGGCATAATGGGTAAAATCTGGTGCCCCCTTGTTTGTTGATGTACCAGACCACTAACATGTTGTCTGATTGGATCACAATAGTCCCTGACGGAAGGATGGAGTGAAATGCTTGCAACGCTAGAAGCACCACCCTCAGCTCCAGGATACTGATATGCAAAAGGGCCTCCATAGTCCCTGACGGAAGGATGGAGTGAAATGCTTGCAACGCTAGAAGCACCACTCTCAGCTCCAGGATACTGATATGCAAAAGGGCCTCCATCTCCTACCAGGTGCCTTGGACCGAGTTACCCTGACATAGTCCCCATCCCACCCCATCAGGGAGGCGTCCGTGGTCACCGTGGCCATCGGTTGATGGGGGTTGAAAAAGTGAGACTATTGTTGGGGATTTTGAGATGTCCACCAGAGTAAATCTTGCTTGCATCTCTGAGTTACACTTATCTGAAAAGACAAAGGATGTTGTAGAGGGTACCACCGAGTGTGAAGTAGCCACTGAAGAAGGCTCATGTGGAATCTGGCTAGAGGAACAAATTGTTATTGACGCTGCCATTGACCCCAATAGCTGGAGTACAGATCGACCTGGGGATTTGTGGCGACAGAGCAGCGGTTGAACTTGTTGTCTTATTCTGTGAAGTGTGTGTTTTGGAAGGGATGCTGTGCAATTTCTCGTGTCCAACATTACCCCTATAAATTCCAAAGACAAAGTCGGGGTTCTATTGGTTTTCTCCAAGTTTATAGCGATTCCCAGGCTTTGAGCTGTTAAGAGAGTATACTGCAGGGCTTCTTCCAGTAGATGTTTGGTGAGGGTGAAGAGGAGCCAGTCGTCTAGATATGGAAATGCCTGGAATCCTTGAAGATGCAAGTGAGCGATAACCAATGCCATGCATTTTGTGAACAGTCTGGAGGCTGTAGAGAGACCGAAGGGCAGGCCTCGAAACTGGTAGTGACTGGCTCCTATATGGAAGCGGAGGTTTTGAGTGTTTGTCCATTTTTATGTGGTAATACTCATCTTGAAGATCAACACAGCACATCCAATCATCTTCTTCCAGAAGAGGAAGGATGAACTGAACCATGACTATCCAGAATTTCTCTGTTTTTAAAAATTTGTTTAGTGTACTGAGATCAAAGACTGGTCTCCAGTCCCCTTTCTTTTTTGGAACTAAAAAGATCCTTGAGTAAAAACCGGATCCTATCTGGTCTGGGGGGACTGTCTGGATGACTCTTTTTGTAGCGCTTTCGGATTTCTTGTGCTGCTGTTTCCCTTTGACTGGGTGGAACGTCGGGTAATACTCGGGACTGGGCAAAGATGGAAGGGGATGTGATAGCCTCTGGATATAATCTGTTGTACCCAAGAGTCGGTTGTTATCTTTTGCCAGGCAGAGGGGTACAAGGAGAAATGACCCCCAACTGCTTCCAGAGGTGAGCAGTCGGGCAACGCTTCAAGAGCACTGATAGCGTTGGCCAGAGAAAGAATCTCTGTAACCCTGGTTTCGTGGACCTCCTCTGCCCTGAAAGGGGCGTCTTCCATTGGAGTTTCCCCCTCTGCCTCTAGGGGAGAATGCGGCACGTGCATCCCAGAAAGAACCCTGTGATTTCCTGTGCCAGATCTTTCCGCTCCTCTGATTTCTGGAGCAGACTTACTGAGGAGTGGAGTGGAGTGTCAGCCACTAACGGCAGACAGGGTCTTGCCATCTTGTTCGCACCTTGCCAGCATATCCTTGACTTTAGGGCCAAACAAAGAAGCAACCTCTATGGGGGCATTCATGAAGGAAGCCTTAAAGGAGTCCGCAAAGTCGCATCCAAGCATTTCGTCTGGCGACTATACCTGCACCTGCTGCTCTAGCAGCCCCTTCCATTGCATGAGAAATAAGACACATGGAAGAGTTGGAAATGGACTCTAGGGTGGCTATCTGAGAAGCCACATTATCACGGACTTTGTCAGAAACAGCTCCTGCCAAGGTTTCAGAGAGCTAGTTGATAAGATCTCGCTGAAGCCTTGTAAAATGTGCCAAATAATTCAAAGACCTTATGGCGAAGGTCGATGAAGCAAACACACGCTTCCCTAATCTGTCAATCATCCGGGACTCCTTGCTGGACGGATGGACAGTTTGGCTCTCTTCTGCCAACTTAGCAGCAGCTGCCACCACCACAGCATCTACTGGAAGACCTCGTGACCAACAGGGGTGCTCATCTGAGGGCGATAAAATTTTATCTGGTCTCATAGGTATCGCTTCCATGGTGTCAGGAGCCTTCCATGCATGCTGCAAGATAAGCTGGACGAGTGCATCGGCAGGCGGGATGACCCAGGAGGTAGGGGGCCGGGCACAAAAAGCCTGCAGGAATATGGATTCCACAGAGGAAGGATTAGAGGGTTTCCAGTCACCCCTCTAAGGATCTCGAGGATATCACCAAAGGACACCTCATCAGACGGTGACCGTGGGGACCCTTCCCCGTCATCAAAATCCGTACCTTCAGTCAATGACTCCTCAGTGGAGTCCATGTGCTTCCTCTTACATGATGCTTTGAGAGGTACTTCCTCAGTGGGAGGTTCTGGGAGAGACTGCTGAGGAGGAGAAACCAGAGGCTCTTGTGCCCGGTGTCCGGCAGTTGAAGCTTGTGGCAGTTGCGGCAAAGAGGGGGAAGAGGACTCCGACAAATGAGCTTTGCTAGCAGAGGCAAACACCCTCTCCATGGCCTGGAAGGCTGGCCCACCTAAGGAGGGATGGGAGCCCGGAACAGAGCACGACAACCTCAGAACCGGGGTCACACCCTGCCCCAACGAACCCACCCCCAGACCAGGAGTCTCAAGAGGACCGTAAACCGTAAGAGAGAGAGCATCCCTGGAAGGTGCCATAAAAAAAAAAAAAAAAAAAAAAAAAAAAAAAAAAAATTCAGTGTGGAGCCAGGAATGCCCTCCCCAACGGCACAGCCACTGGCTTGAGAAGAGCTCGATGCCCAGTGCACCAAAGCCCACAAGGACGACTCTGGTCTAAAAAGTGAGATCCGCTATTGGAGTCGGAGGGAGGGAAGCTGCTGTCAGAGTAATAAGCTTCGAGACTTGAGTGGAAGTCGAAGGAGGAGTATACTTTGGGGTTTGAGGCGGTATACGTTCACCTGAATGAGTGAACGTGGACTTCTAACGGTTGAGAGAGACCTCTGGCCACTAGCAACTGGTCAACAAGCTGCAACACATCCTGTTCAAAAAGACTATCAACCTCATGGAGAAAGCCGATGGCGATTCTGGCCTTTCTATGAAAGGACTATACTGACTGCTAGCAAAAGGATCCATTTAAGGGGAATATTTGGTCCTTGCAAATTCAATAGGTGCAGAGTTCAGAACCAAGGAAGTCTGCACCGAAGAAAACGGTGTGGAAAAAGTCTGCACCGCAGTAGTTGAAGGTGTCTGCACCGTAAAGGCAAAGGTCTGCCCCAAAGAGTACAGTGCCGTAGTGGAAAGTGTCTGCACCAGTAATAAGGACAGTGCCGAGAAGGACTGCATTGAAGCACATGGTGCCGAAAATGTCTGTGCCGTGCAGTACAGAAAAGTCATACTTGCAGCCGAAGGGGACTGAACCTATAATGACGGTGCCGTTAGGAGTTGCAACAGAACTGTCGGAACCATAGTTGTCTGCACCGGGAACTGCGGTGCCAGTATCGATAAAGGAGACATGGCTGTAGTCAGAATCATTTGGGTGGTGCCGAGCCTGGAGCCGACAGGGTCACAGGGGGCAGCGCCGGAGTAGTAATCTATTTCACCTTCTTGTGAATAGACTCCCTACGATCTCCAGAGGGAGAAGAAGGGAGTGACTTCGATGAAAAAGAGGAAGAACGCCTCTTGCGGGGTTTAACAGGAGGGGGTTAGCCCTTCGACCCAGATATAGCCTCAGAGAAAGGAGACCTTTCAAAATTAACTTATTCTTCCTCTCATTGAGAGTCCTTGTAGAGAAATTTGTACAAATCCCATATGGAGGATCTAGAGTCAAGTGGGAGACATTAAGACAGTAGACACAAGTCATGGCCATCGGAAAGCGGTAACTTACAGCCGCAATCCTCACACTGCTTTAAACCAACGCTACTTTTCTTATCTGACATAACTGCTGTGGAGAAGAAGTACAGTGCCAAAAGAAAAAATAAGGGCTACCCAAAAAAAGGGTAAGAAGAGGAGAAGGATTACCAACGATGGTAAAGGAGAATTACCACAAGGTAAGAAAAGAGGGTAATAAAAGGAAAAGACTACAGGGAGAGAGTCTAAAGTGTGTGATAGGGTAGGATAATATTAGAATAAACTTTTGAGAAAAATTTAGAGTAATAATATATAAACTTTCAAAAAATTAGACACTTAGCTGAGAGAGTGGCTTGACACGGCTGTACAGCAATGTGGCAGACGAGATCTGAGGTAACAGGGAGCAGAGCATTCTGGGTAGGACCTTAGCTCGAGAGTTTTGGCTGACGTGAGCTTGATATTGGCTGGCTTGGTTCCAAGGACGGAACCGATAACCCATCAGTAAGGAATGAGCGAAGATTAACATCATCATCAGATGGGTTGATTACCAAAGCCCATTTAATGTGGCAGGAGGATGGATATAGAGCCAGAAAACCCTGGAGAATGGTCACATCGCCAGTCCTGGACCTAGACCTAGAAAAGGAATCCAGTTTGCACACACCACCCCCTTTTTGCCATCATAGATGCCAAGGCTAAATTAGAATGTGTCCTGACTCTGCCTGGAACTGGTTCACCACAGTGGTTATAAGCAAGAGGCAACAGCAGAGGACAATCATCTTGACATAGTCTATTTTGACAACACAGGATGTCCTTAGTTTGTCCCATCACATGAAATAAATAGCCGATTTGTTTTTCTAAATGACTTAGTTCTGTCAAGAACGTACTTGAGCTGCCTCTGAACATCCAGAGTTTGTAGAATCCTTTCTTCCTGATTCTTAGGGTCTGGACTGAAGGCATGAAACTGATGGCTTGACTCAAAATAAACTTTGAAACAACTTTAGGCATGACAGACGGACTTGTTCTTAATGAGACCCTATCCCTTTGAAAAAATGGACAGGATCACCAACTATGAGAACTTGCAACTAGAATACTCTTCTTGCACGTCAGAGCAATGAGAACAGTTTTCCATGTTATGAACCCCAAATCTGCCTGATTAGCAGGTGCAAACCGAGACAGAGTTAACACTTCCAGCACAAAGTTAAAATCCCAGGAAGGAGCAACACGTTTACAAGAAGGTCTCAAGTGTAAAACTCCCTTCAGAAGCCGTTTGACTATGAGAAAGAGGAACAGCCATGGGCAGACATGCAGAAATAGCTGTGAGATAAACATTAATAGAGGAATAAGAAAGGCAAGAGAGTAACTCACACAAATATTTCATCATCAGTAGTACATAATCCCTGATAGGACCCTTATTGATTGCTAAGCACCAAGATCTTTTCCACTTGCCAATACAACATTCCTGGTAGCAAGTTTTCATGTCTCATTTAATGCCGGCTGTACATTCTCAAAGAGGTACCTAAAAGGTATTCGAAAAGAATCATACAGGAAGTTAGTTGAAGTTGCTTGAGATAGAGTGTATCAAACTCCTCTTGTCCTGTGCAAATAAGACCAGTCTCTGATGAAGCTTGTGACAATTGCTTTGACCAACTCCATAAGAAGGGAGGATGGAGAAACAATGTTACGTGGGACAAGAAGGAGTCACCACAATGGATGTTTGGAAGGTCCTTCTGAATCCTAAGAATTAGTGGATATCAGTGTACAGGCATAGAGGAACATTCTCAAACACAGGAAAGAAAATGTCCCTGTTCTGCAGGCTTGAAGCAAATTTGTTCAGTTGTTGGTTTTGAAAGGAGCACTAATCAGCAATTAGAGTGAAGATGTGGTAGAGAGCCACAGCTTTTGCATGCTAGCCAGTTGTTGTGGCCTGAGCAGGACAAAACCAATATAGAATAAGGGTGCAGCAACAGAGAGAATAATGAACATCCAAGGCATTAGCAGCAAATAATTAGAAAGGGAAAGGTAACAGAGTGGGATGAGGCCAAGATGAAATCTGGACTGGTTTTAGAACAGAAGTTGTTGTTTTAAGGAAAAAGGGGGGGGGGGGTAGTACAGCATATAAAATACTGGATGACAATTATAGGAATCTCTCAGTGGATGTTAAAAAAAGATTGGGAAGAGAGACTGAAAATGCAATTTGCAAAGGAACAAAGGAAGGTCATCTGCATGGCTCCAAAGTATGCTGCAAACGTCCAAAAAGTTTAGGAACTCTGTTTGCATAGGTATTTTTTTTTACCCCAAGCAGGCTTCGGAGAATTTTTTTCTGGTGGAGAGCAACTGCAGGAGGTATTATGGAAAGAGAGAGAAATAACAAGGACCACTTTTTTTTGGAAGTGTAAGCGGTTGTCAAATTTAAAAATTTCCCTACAGAAATGTTACGGAAGCAAATGGCTATAACTAAAGAAATTATTCTTTTGACCTGGGCAGACATGCTGAAATGGCTGCAAGACATACCTTGACAGATGAATAAGAAAGGCAAGAGAGTAACTCACAAATACTTCTGCATCAGTGGTACATAATCCCTGATAGGGCCCTTGTTACTTGCTAGGCACCAACAAGATATTTTACACTTGTCCTGAATTGCCTCTACATAGTAAAACTTTACTTTTTTTTGGAAGCCAATAGCATTAATCACTAGAAAATGAAAATCAAAATCCAAACCAACTATAACTGAAGCACTGAACATTATGAAGAATACGAAAGAACTATAGATGGGAATGTTTAGAAAAGGGGAGAAGCAAGCAAACTACATAAAAGTAAATGGAATTTGTGGGAAAAATCCATGCAGAATAATTTTCAGGAGGAAGAATGACGTTTAAAGGAAGGCCGGAATTGAGGAATTTATCTAATGCTGGAGTAAATACCTGTTGAAAGGAAAGAAAATATACACCTGACATTATGCATGATGGACAAATGCTAACATGGTTCTTCTCAAGTAATGTATGTATGTCTATGTCTCAACTTTAAGGTGTTTAAAAAGAGAGAGTGAGATCACAGTCAGAAGAGCAGAATAATAGCTTCTTTAAAATATTTCAGCTGAACAGTTGCACATACAAGCCCTGACCTACGAATATTGCTCATAGAAAATATTCAAGCTCATGTATTATTTTAGGATCACACAATGGTGTGAGATAAGAAAAAAAAAGTGCCAAAGGGTCCACTTCAGTGTTATACACTAAAACATACTATAGTAAACTCACAAATTAAAGATTTGTCAATTACATTTTTTTTTAAAACCGTTGAGTCACACAGAAAACAAGTTGCCCACCATCTTAAATCTTCATTAAACAGGAAGTAAAGCGCTAAACATGTAGTAAATTACAGCAGAGAAATAAAAAGAAATTAAATCGCATTACTCAAGACATATGCACTGAGCACTGATTTTTAATAACCACTTCAGAAATGCTACAGTTCTTTGGCTCACTTACAGCTGTCATTTATGAATACACTTACAAAAAAGCAGCTTTTCCATAAGGATAACAGCAAGATAAAATGTTGAATGATCACCTGCCACAACCAACCTACAGTTTAATTCTTCAAGGCATAATTACTGTTAGTGCAGCTCCTCACTAATACTCTTCAAGAGAAACCTTGACGAGTGGATGGGTAACAGGAAATACACCCCCTGGGATCACTTCACTGGCTCTTCTTGACAGAGGCTCAGTTAATTAATCAATGGGGTGGCAAAAGCTAGGCTTATAAATGCCCTCAGGCAGATAGGTTCATAGGTAGGTACTAGGCTATTAATGCAATGTCTGACATCAAGCAGATTAGGAAGGTTTACCCATTTGGTATTGAAACTTCCACTCAACTAGTCCTTCCATCACTAATTAAATTGGACCAAAAACTCTGATATTTACCCACAGACCCAGCATACCCTCTGAAACCAGCAGCTCCATATTCAAGAACTTTAAAAGGGTAAACCTTACATAATTACAGATAACTATAGATATTCCTTCACATCAAGTCACCACAATTGTCCTTAATACACCAGCCAACTTCACTAAGGACTATTTTGCCTACTTGGACAAATGCTAGATCAGTTCAAACACAATGGGAAATTTAAAAGCAACCCACCCCTGCTGGTCAAACATAAATAAACTTTATAACAACTGAAAAAGATTCCTTAAACTGTACAATAAAGCTAGAACTCGTCATAATGAAGACAGGATAACATCACAAAGAAACTGGAAAGCACTACAAGGACCAGCAAAACAACCCATGAAAGGCGATGAGCTTCAGAAGTGAAGGATAACAGTAAGTCCTTCCTTAACCACTCTTCTAACACTCAACACTGTTCTGAGCTTTTCCTTAGTGGGACCCCCACAACAATGACATAGCAAATATACTAACAAATCAGTTCACTGCAAACTTTATCATGAAAACTCCTACTAAAACACCACTCATGCCAGAATCTATTACATCCCCTATCATTGCTAAGGAGCGCATTCTACATCAAAGACCAAACACACTTCCTTCACGAGTCCTGGCAACATATCTGAGTTCTTGAACAGCATACATGCTCTCATTGAATCTCTCAAACTGTTTAACCTAAGCTTAGTCACAAGCTATGTTCCGTATTCCTAGCGCACTGCTGTGGTAATGCTCCCCCACAAAGGTGAGCCTATCACATAATCCGGAAATTAAACAGTGATCAGCTTTATCAGCCTGATCTGTTAAGCTATGAAGCACATCATAAACTGGTCACATTAATTATGATATCAAAAATCCATAGACCCTCAACAATTTGGTTTTGTCAAGGGGAAATCATGTCTGCTAAATCTTATTAACTTCTCTGTGCACACAAACTATTGATAGTGGTTATGCTATTGATACAGCTTCTCAATCTGATCAAAGCATTCAATAACATACCTCATGCTGGAACTCGAAGACTATTAACACATCCTTATACATTAAGATGGAGAGTCAACATACTGAAAGACAGAACCTCACATAGCATTATTTGAAGAGGCACATGCCATGTGAACTTAGGTAACCAATGGAGTTCCAGGGGATCTGTACTGGGTCATCTCCTGTTCAGCATCTACTTCTTGATTTTCAGAATTGAAAACCAGGACCTCTAATTAACCAAATTTGCAGATGACTGCAAATTGTGTTTAACTGTCAAAGTTACCAGAAAAGTCTCGGTAGTCTGCGTCTTAGAGACTCCTGAAAAGTGATGAGAGTCAGACTTACTGCGCAATTAGAAATCTGCTGGTCCTTGTCCTCCTGTAACTCAGCAAGTCAAACAGCATAGCTAATCACTAAAACCAAGTACATCATCCTTCATCAGCAGATGGAAAGAGCTTCATGATCCACTGCCTCGCCTTATCTCTAATAAATTTCCTCTTTAGGTTAAGCAATGTGATTCAATATTGTCCTCAAACTAAACCTAAACAACTGGATGGGTACCTTTGAAAATCTATCCAAGGACAAACTGGCTTCTTCCTCCTTGATAAAGGAGGTAAAGCCTGAGAGCGAGTATTGCAAGGCATACATGGTCATGAGAATAAAAGTGCCTTGAAATTCCTATGGGGGAAAAAATAAATTCAGTCTTTACCTCATAGGATTCAGAATTACATAGGACACCCAATCAATTAATAAACCAGCCTACATGCCTACAGACAGGCATCCTATTTGGGATTAGTTTCCTGTTTTCCACCCAATGAGTCCATCCACTGAGTGCAGACATATTATGCTGCCCCCACAACCCTGAACTAGATAAAGGAATACAGCCTCCAATCACAGAATTAACAAATGGATTACGTATAAACAAGCAAAGTCCACATGTTACAAACCGCAAATGGTCTGCCACCAACAGCATAGCAGGCAAAAGACAGGCTGATATAAACAATGTTAACATACTAAATAATATACATTACATGAATAAATTACAGTTGGATAGCTACTGGAAGCATAAAGCGGCCTAGGAAGAAAAAAAAAAAAAAGACAGCAGTAAAGCTGCTACAAACATCAAGCAGCTGTTAAAATATATTCTCTGTCGCCCTAAATTATCTAGTGGGATAGGAAACTCTGTATCTGGGGATGCAAAACAAATGATCACTCTTCAGCACACCATAGCCAGAACAGAGTGTAATATAACCAGCTAGGCATTACCAAAGCTTACAAAAAATCCAAACATACCACAGCAAGTTTTGTCAAGTCCTAGTGCAGAAGTAAAGGACCAAATGGCTGCCTTTGATTATTTAACTGGGGAACATGTACTCGGGTAGAGATGAAAGTGTAAGCAGCCCAAAGCAACAGACTGTGAGAAATAGACTGGACCAGAGTTAAAAGGCACAAAGTATAAGCCCATACCAGTCTGTTTGCAGTGGTGGATTCAACACACAAGAAAAATAAACCCACAAGTAAAAAAATGAATCCGTACAAAAATGAAGACAAAGAAAATCCCAAATGAATCAACAGCAAGACATACTCAGCTGGCTACAAAATGTTTAAGCAAAGAATTTGATTACGAGTTAAGTGTCAAGCCTAACAGTGAACATCTTTTTAATGCTTCCTTCACTGATACTTTGAAGTGCTGAAAGACATTGAAAGAATTATGCAACAACCACTAAAAAAGATCAGAATTTGCATCTAGATCGGCTGGACCGCCTTCTGTGTGGAGTCTGCATGTCCTCCCCGCAGTCGAGTGACGTTAAAGACATACAGGTAAGTGCGAGCGTGAATGGACGTGCCTTTGTTAAAGGTTGGGCTGGCAACTCAGCACTGTAAAAATCCACTGTCAATCATGAGCGGACTGGAGTTCCGCTGTGGCGACCCCTAACTGGGAAAAGCCGAAATACATCTCAGGGTCTCATCCCTTGCATGTGTTTTGAAAGTAAAACAGGAAAATGGAAAAATGCTCATTTTACTTCTTTCGGATACAGTTTCAAGTGGACAACCCAGTTTTGGCTGATAACCACAAATTATTTAGGCCGTAGAACAAGAAAATTACTGGGAACAACTTTAGCTCCCCCTCAAGGGTATGACTAATACTGAATGCTAGGATATAACTGACCTAGGTAAAAATCTAATAACCTTTCCTTATACAATCTCAATACCTTTTACAGTTGTGATTTTCCTATCAATGAAAAATTGAAGAGAACTAATTCTAGTAACCAATCCAAAATGTAACAACATCCAATTCCTTACCTAAACGTTGCTGTGAAGTAGTCTGTTGAACAGTACTTGGGATGGCCTCATTCAAATTAGGTCAGAGTTAGGTCACTAATCAGAATCAGCCAGACAAAATAGAATAAAAAATCACTTTTCAGTGACACGTCTCTCAGTTTACAGCTTTTAAACAACTGTTTGATAGCATGAAACAGTAGGCTCTGTGATCCCACCTTTCCAGGTTACATAAACAGTAATGTTTATACATGACCTCTGGCTTTCTAATACGTTTTGACCTCTGGCTTTCTAATACGTTTTATAAGAAAAATCAAATTAAATCACTCTTACAGTCCACATAAAATCATTGGTCAAATATTATATTACCTTCTTGGGTCAAATGCTTCTGCGCCTCCTTTGGAGCCTCCACCAGGAGTTCGCCATGCCAAGCGTTCAATGTACTCATCAGCATCAAAAGGCTCCTTAAAAATACATAAAATAAATAAAAAAGTGTCATTAGTACTCCTAAGGAGGTTAAGCATAGCACTCCCACAGTTAAAGATGTGATCACAATTATTCAACATTAATTTAATTTTGTTTTCTGAGTAAGTGAACCAGTCCATCTCAGATCTTTTCATTCACAACACATGCTTCAAAGCCAAGGGTTAATGCAGTCTATATGAATAGTTTAGTGTAGTCAACCAAACAGCTCATTTCTGGCCAGGAAACCAGTATACTTAGTGAAAGCAAATGAAAAGGAGAGAACAAGAATATTCCCTAAATGTCTTTAGCCTCAGACCTTAGTAATGTGAAGCAAAGATATTAACTACTGAGCTGCAGTGCTGCCCAAGTCACAGAGTATAACTGATTGGTTCAAAGGATCAGAGGGGATAGAGGGTCCTAGTCCAACACATGCAATAAAATGCAGCAGTTTCCATATTCATGATGTGTCCCAAGGGACAAACAAACAAGAAATGAAAGCCCAGGACAGCAAGGAATGCAAACGCAACAGTAAACATTCCATACCCAAAATACCTTCTTTTCTAAATTATCAACAACTTGCGTACATTTCAAGCACATACTATTTAGCTGTTTCTTCCCAACTTTTGCTAAACATTTGCATGTTGAAATTTCATCTGTATTGCAAAGTGTTCACAGATCACTACAATAAAATAAAAATTGATTTTATAAATTTCACACACACACACACACACACACACACACACACACACACACACACACACACACATATATCTCTATACGCTTGCTAACCAGGACTGTCTAACTGAGCAGAGCTTATTTTCAGTAGTGACCCAGGGAATAAAGTTCCCCGTGAATGCTACGCAAGAAACTCCTGCATGAATTAAACTGCATAAAGAATCCCTAAAAATAAAGGGTTGTAGCATATAAGCTAGTCTTACAAGAAGACGAATGAAGGGAGTCAGGTAAAGTCCATGACATCTAGGCCTGGCCTCTTTACTTTCAACTGCCAACACCACTGTATCAAAGACAAATATAAAGAACCTTGTTTTAATGTTATGTGGCAAGTTCTGCATTTCAGGCATATCACTCCTTACGCAAGGCTTTAAAGCACTGAACTTTCTGAAAATGACTTGGAAATATACTTCTTTCAAGGCAGTGGCAAAGTACAGAAAAGGTTTAACAGTGTTTCTCTAACCTTCCTCCACCAAAAATCATGTCACGGCAACACAAAACAATCAATAAAGTGTTTACTGAAAAATTGCAAAAGGAAGTTTAAGCGCATAATCAGTTCTGTATGTTTTCAAGTTTGTTCTCACTGATCTTAGTCCAGTTGGAATAGCAGCAGCTCGACTGGGAGTCGTGTTCTGGGAATTGGATGTATGGACTTTTTAGTTAAATGTAATAATTTGTATTTCTAATACAGCTGTGAAGCAGTATGCTTTTATAATGTCAATTAACACAAAAACAAAAAAAGAGTGATTAGTGTATGTAGTTGAAAGTCTGAAAATAAAATGACAGGTCGTTTGAAACAACACGGATTGCTTAATATATAAATTGGTGAGCTGCTGAGCCACCCCCTCACATTTTCCAATATAATCTACTGGACTGTGCCGCATAACTGGCACATTTAAAGAAGAAACCCAGGGCTTACAATAAACTAAAATAACATTTATCAATGCCGCACAGTGGCTTGCAGTTATAATGGACTGCCACAGTATGGTAGAAAGCAGAGATCCCCCCCCCCCCCACTCTCTTTTTTGCTGTCCCTACGATTTCCAATGAAAAGTAAAGGAAGAGCACTATACAGAAAATTCATAGGACAAAAAAAAACTCTCTCCAGGAGACAGAGCTCAAAATAAAGGAAGCAGTAAAACTGCAAACAAATCAGTTCAAGATTCTTGCCGATCACAAGCTGAGGTAGGGGAGAACTGGTCAATTGCTAATATTTCAAAGTTCATTAAGGGCAGTCATAGAAGAATGGATATCTAGTGAAATTGGATGTTAGGTAATGTAGAAAGAAATGTGAATGGCAATGTGGTCCTTGGGTACCACCTACAGTCTCAATATAGATAGTCTAGAGTAGAGTTCAAGTTTAGTAAAGGAATGGGAGAAATGGTATGCAAAACAAAGCTGTTAATACTGGCAGGAGACTTCATCTTTGCTCCGGATGAGAGTTTGAATACATTTTATGACAAAAGGGAGTACTGCCAGAAAAGGCAAAAGGTAGTAAAAGGAATAGCTAACAAGAAATAATTAGAAATTCACTGGAGTGCAAGGCATGGGAATGCAATAGGGGTACCTTTCTCAAGGAATACAGCTAAAGAAGGACCAGAACAGATCTTATATGCTAGCCCCCAAGAAATGTAGAGGGGTTATTAATTAGCATGAAGATAAAAGAAAGAAACCCATCAGACCATTTTTCAGTTGTAGGGAATGGAAAATGAACAAGACAAGAAGGTTAACAGATGGAGATGAGCTCATTATAACGGGTCTATATTATGTCAGTGAAACGGCATTACAGCGAATGCCATTTCGGTGACACAAATAGACCGAAATCTTAAGAGCGAAACCCCAGTTCACTGAATTTTTTCCCATGGGGGGGGGGGGGATCAGTGAACCAACAAAACACAACATACTACTTAAAACATTACAAAGTGGGGGGCTGTGCCCCCCCACCCCCGTCAACTAAATATACCAACACCAAGATCGCACTACAGACGGGTAAAGGGCAATGTCACAGCTCAGGCCAAGCGATTTCTTTCCCTGGGAAAGAAATCGCTGACCTGAGCTTTCGCTCTTTTCTGATTTCAGGCTACGTGTCAGTGTAACAGCATTCGCTGTAATGCCATTTCGTTGACATGATATAGACCCCATTACAACTACATTAATACTATTAAAATTAGAGACTTGAGAAGTATAGTAAGTGAGGTGTTTAAGTAGAATGTAGAAGCCAAAAGAAACATAGAAATATACTTGTGGAAAGGATGCCAAATGGCAATTTGAATGAAATTAATGGAATAAGAAGGGACAGCCAGATTGTTAAATTATGATAACGCACCCTTACCAAACAACTTACTTAAATGATTCTGATTGCCTAAAGGGGTGATAAGTTGAAATAAAGGTGCAGTACTAAAATCCAAAACAAATTATTTGGGGAAGATACAGGTAGCAGTCAAAGTGCTAAGAAAAGGGGATCACTGGTGGCTCAAGAGAGAATGGGACCCAAAATTTTAAAAAATGGTAGGGTTGCAGATACTTCTCACAAAGAAAAGGAATAGAAGGTAACACACCTGTGGCAGGTAAGATTAAGAAACAATGTAGGGACTACTAAAAAAAATTTATACAGTAAAAAGAAAAAGACCAGCATAGTTGACTGGGATTACTTGGCAGTGATCTCAGACTGGGATTACTTGGCAGTGATCTCAGACAGGCTGAGTGAGATTAAAAGGGAGGAGACAGTGACAGATGTACAAGCAGAGAAACATAGAAAACAACAATTACAAAATTGAAATGAAATTGCAAGATGGCTGTGATGGATGACTTTTCAGTGGAATTCTACAAGTGGGGCGGGGCAGAGCAATATTCTGGCAGAGACTAGCATGGCTATCTAATGGTTGTAAGTTTGGACATGGGGAAGGGGGAGAAATCAGGCTATAACTGTAGTTTCATTAAAGTTAAAGGAAGGTCCCAAGTATAAGCGGTTTTAGACCCATTTCCCAGATCAATCTAAGTAACACTGGCCAAGAGATTATTGAAGTGTCTCTACACAATTCTCCCTTCAATTATAAACCTACGACACGACAATTCCACTTACAGTAGGTCAACATCCCTGCACTGCTGGAAATTAGCATCTTTTAATGAGCAACAGGATAATAAAGGATCAAAAGTTGGGGCACTAGGATATAGAGGATTTGGTATATAAAAAAAAAAAAAAAAAGAAGAAGAATCCGGCAGTGGTTACGACTTTTGTTCAGCAAGCCCACCTTCAGCATCTTTGTGAGGCAGTTAGAATAACCACAGGAATGAGATGGGGTGTCTACTCTCTCCAGGCTTACTTATCCTGCCAACAGAGAAACAGTCCTTCAGGGTCAGAGAACATATTCAATATTCAACTAACCAATAGAACTGATGGGATTAGGAGTGCTGTCTACACATTTGGAAAGGACTGTGTTAAGCAAGAACATTAATCATGTATTAGAAGGTGTGCTGGAGATTTTCAGGATGCTAAGAAGAGCTTCAAGACTGACGTGTAATGCAGGCAAGTCTGTTTATGAGGTAAGGAAGAGAGACCATCTAAAACAGGTATAAGAGAGGAACTCAGAACCATACCCCAAACATTTGGGTAAAACATGAGAGGATACTTATACAGGAACTCTACAATACCTGAAAGCAGAGAGAGAGAGGGAGAGAGAACAGGCAGGATACATGCTGTTACTACCAAGATAACACCCTGTGCGTTTTACACTGTCCGGAACCTACCAGTGCTGGCAAATCACTCAGTCATTATAAAAATTCACGCTTTGACAGATAAAAGTGCTCTAAGAGGACAAGCCAGAGTGCCAAAGATTTATGGATATCTGTTTTGACAGATATACCTAGGTATAACTTAAGTGTTCCATGACCCAAGAAACTCAAAGAAGAATAGAAAGATACAGTGATACAAGGCATCAGGATAGGACTGGATTTTATACAAATAGCTCTTAATGTGGAAAAAAGTGGTGAAATCAGGAGATTAACAAGTGAAGGAAATGGCCTACTGACTTTATATGGCTTCACATTAGAGTTACAGAAACAATACTTGGGGCTATCAGAAAAGAGTGTGTTATCACAAAGGACAGAGAACCTAGAGTCATATGCTAGTCAGTGGGCAGAGGGAGCTACTAAAACATTTTACAGACTTGCAAGTATTTTTTAAATTAAAACAGCAGGGATTGGTTGCATATGGACAGATTGAAGCAATCAGATGTCACAGCTTAAGGAAGGCAGACCAGATACCCAATCTGCTACCTTGGGCCAAACAGGTCTTTATCAGCAAGAAAAAGGCTAGTACAATGTACAGAGAGAGAGAGATACATGGGGAAAAACAGCAGGTGCAGAGGCCATCTGGAGTAGCTGATGGGAATAGACAGTACATCTGCCACAGTAAGAATGGAATAGGGTCTCAGTCAGCTTTGCTAAACTGAACAGCTGGCACCTAGGGATCAGCAGAGGAGGTTCATATACAACTAGTGCCTTACAAGGAGGGTAGGACACAAACGATGATCCCTTTAAAATGTGGTCAACTTCAGACAGCATTTCACATGTTCTGAGTATGCAAAAGAGTAAGGAAGTGATGGGAAGATCAGAGAAAATCATTAGAAAAAAACATTTAACATAGTCCTTCCAAAATACTGGACATTCTGGTTACAGGGGACATACTGACAGGGCATAGAACTGACAAAACTAAAGAACATATGTTAGATATGGGATAGATGAGGGTGAGTATAAATTATTTTTTTTTAATGTAACAGTAGAAGATGCTCTTTGATGCACCTTATGTAGGAAGTAAAACTCATTTTCACATAAATTACATTAATATCCAACACATATATCTGCTTGGGTTGTGGTGCAAAATTCATGGGCTAGCCCACCCATCCAATTAATAAAATAAAATAAACAGTCCACTCAGATTAAAACAACCCACAGAACCTTCATTTCAGATGCCTTTTAACAGGAACCTCTTTTATATAAATATATATATATATATATATATATATATAAATATTATATATATATATATATATATATATATATATATATAAATATTATATATATATATATAATATATATATATATATATATATATATATATATATAAATAAATATATGTATATATATATATATATATATATATATATATATATATATATATATAAATAAATATATGTATATATATATATATATATATATATATATATATATATATATATATATATAGAAGAGAGTGTACTTCCTTTCTTGCCCGATATGTTTGACAGGGACAGGAGATCCAACAAGGGCAAAAGCAGTAGAAGAGAAGGGGAGAAACAGGAAGTTGATAGCCTTTTGCTACTATATCTCTTGTCCATGACTCTTGAAAGGAGTCAGGAGAGTTGTGACCCAGCCTGGGATAGACTGAAGCCTCCATGAAACCATTAGGGACCCCCCTCCCCAGCCTCTGGACTAAAGCCTTGCTGACCCAAGAAGAATAAGGCTACTGGAACTGAAAAGCATCTCAATTATGACTACAGATTTTGATGGAATCGGTGTCCACCCGAACGCCTCTGCATTCAGCTAGAGGAATGCTAGGGCCATTGATTCCTCTCTTTCGTTCACCTAATATGTTCATCAACATCTAGACCAAAAAAAAACAAACAAGGGGCCTCTGAAGGATGAATCTGGAAAATGCCTTTGACATCCTCAATCTTAACCGTCACCGTCAGTAAACAGCTACCTCATATCCTTCTACCCTAGCAGCCCACATCACTGTATTACAGGCTACATTGGTCACAAGGTTGCTTACTGAGATGAAGCTGTTAACGTATGCCCAAAGACCATTTTAAGGGACTATCTGGGAAGCCCCCTGCCACACTACATTTTAAACATAACGTCTACTACAAAGAAAGGATGTGGGTGAGGCAGTCCAGTTGAAGAGAGCACACAAGGAGAAAATAGGTCTATCATCACTAGCTATTAGGAAGAAGAGGTGAACCACCAGACTATTCAAAGCAGGATTCTTCCCCTCAGGGTCACAAGAGAGAGAGAAAGAGAAAGTTATGGCTTCAGGATCTGGCCACAGGAAACACATTTTGGTAGGTCTGAAATTCCAGTCGGCCGTGTGAAAAACAGAGGCTACTATGACAGGGTTCTCTCAAGCTCTGCTCATATCTATGTTGCATCATGTGCAGAACTTCCCCAAATTCTGCATTACTTTGAGGAGGCTACTATGACAGGGTTCTCCCAAGCTCTACTGATAACTGTGTTGCATCATGTGCAGAACTTCCCCAAATTCTGCATCACTTTGAGGAGAACAACCTTAGTCTTCTGTCTTTTCCAAATCCTTGGACAGTGTGGATCTTCATCAGCATCAAAATGGCAGGTCTAAGCAAAATATTTTTAAGTCCCTCAGGGGGTGGGACATACTCACTCTGGATTATGAAAATCACTTAAATCACCTTACCAACTGAAGTTGAGGGAACAGCTACAATTAAAGATGCTAATACAAATCTGCAATCTCCAAAATGATCTATAGTCTCATTTATTATAACAAGAGGAAGGCAGTTCACTTACCTGAAGGCACTTATACTCCAGGCAGACGACTGCTCACATACAGATTTAGCTCAAGATCAGTATTTTTTTTAAGATCATACATAAAGGCTTTTGTATAATTTCATTTTTGCAATAATTAAGCTGTTTTCATACAAAGCTGGCTTTCTGATCTAAATTCATTTATTTATTTTATTTTACATTTGCTAACCAGGAAAGTCCAACTGGACACGTCTTTTTTCAGTAGAGGCCCAGGGAGAAAAGCTCCAAATAATAGAAAAGTTAATACAATTACATGAAAAAGTCAAAACATTTACATGAAAAAAAAAAATAGGAACAAAATGTACTCTATACAAAGCAGTGCGAAAAGCAAACTTTCTATAAACACACCAAGTTTCATTCAGATTACAAATACAGTACATTCCAGTCAGAATACATTTAGTAGAGTTGTGTTTCAGGTAACACATTAGAGTTCAACAACTGTTGAGAGATTTACATTCAGTTTTATAACCCAGGAAACTGAAAAAGAATGCATTTTACAAGTAATTTTGGGGGAAGTTATTTAACCAGGGGCATTGTATGAGCATAGCCAAGATTTAAATAGATGTGCTTTGAGTCGCTATATTTTAAAATTTAATAGGTTAGTACTGCTGGTTATGTCAAGGAGGAGTTTATTCCAGATGATGGCTATGTAGCTTGAATAAAGGGATTCACCAACAGAATTATGGGCTTTAACTGTAGTCAGCAGGGTTTTATTTTTTAAACGCAGATCTCGGTCAGGGGAGTACGGGTGTAGGAGATTTTGGAGGGAATCTTATCTGCATGGTTTAGAACTGTATGGGCTGTGGAGAGTTGGTTGTAAAGCAGAAGTTGCAGAAGTTCAAGCCAGTTAAGTTTCTTGAGTGCTGTACAGTGGTGTCATCTAAATGGGGAATCTATGGCAAACTGGGCAATTTTATTATAACAGGATTGTAGTTTGACTAAGTCAGTTTTCTTTAGGTTGGTGAGAATTGGTGAGCCACAGAACAGAGTTGAGATCAAGTGTGTTTAAGCAATAGTTACTCTGGCATTTTTAGTGAGGTATTGTTTGTTTCTGTAAAGAGTGCCCATTTTTTTGTGTACTTTTTTACTGTTTGTGAAATATAAATATTGAATCTTAAGTCACTAACAATGACTACTCTCAGTAGTTTGGTGTGGGTCATAGGTGAGGTGACAGCATTGTTAGTTAGAGAGCATAAGACTGAGGTTAGGGGGTGACAATGTGTGCTTTGTAGGTTGAAATATCATAAGTAGAGCTTTCTTAGGGTTTAGGATTAGTTGGGAATTGATAGTCATGACTCCATCATTGAAAATGCGCCTTGTGTTGTTTGCAGTTGAAGAGATGACGTTGTACATATCAATGTAGAGTCATCAGCGTACTGTATGACAGAAGCATGCTGTGTTGCAGTGCGTAGTTTGTTAGTAAATATAGAAAACAGAGGACCCAGGATTGATCCTTGAGGTACCCCCTACTGTAACAGGCAGAAGAGAAGAGAGGTCTTGCTGCCATTTCACAGCTTGTTGACGGTTAGTTAGGTAGTATAAATATACTTCAGTTAGTGCATTAATCAGTTTGTAATGTGAAACCATGTCAAAAGCTTTTGAAAGATCAAGAAATAATCAAGGAGACAAATTTACCACTCTTCCTGTGAACATTAAACAGTAGTAGTGAAGGATAATAGAGCTGTGGTGGTGCTGTAACAGGTTCGGAAACCATAGTTTATTTAGTTAATAAGTACTGCAAGATTTGTGTATGTACACATCTTTCGAGAATTTTTGACAGCTGAGAAAGGATGGCTATTGGGTGATACATAAAGGAGGTATGTCAACCGAATTGTCTAACAGGATAATATGGGAAGTTTTCCATACAGCAGGAACCTAGTGTTCAGATATCGACACAAGGTAGGTGACAACATCTGCAGCTACTCTAAAGTAGTCTGCAGGTAACTTATTGGCCTGCTAGGTGGTAGGATTAAGTTTTTTTAAGCAGTTATTTTTATCACGTCTGTTGAGATGGGTTAAAGGGAGAAGCCACTGTTATTATCCAAAGTGGGTAGGGTTGGAGAGCAAGTGGTGCTGCAGTTATTTGACAGAGCTAAAATGGCTTCTGTGAGGTATTTATTGAACTGGGTATCGGAGAAAGTGGCAGGGGGGTGTGCATGCTGGCATTCCCTGGTAGAAGACCTTATTAACAGCTCACAAGAGCTTTTGGGGGGGGGGGGGGGTGCATGGTCTGGATGTTGTGAAAAAAGTTAGTTTTGTCTAGTTTGATTTGTCTTTTTGCCTCATTTCTAAGCTCATGGTAAGTCTGTTTGGAAGTTTCATTCTTTTTTAATTTTGGCATTGTGACCAGGCTTTTTTTTCTTGCCTACCCTCACTACCATGTTTAACCACAGCCTCACCTCAGGCTATGTGCCCACAGAGTGGCGCATGGCAACAGTTATACCACTCCACAAAGGAGGTGCCACCACTGACTCTGGGAAATACCACCCCATCAGTTTGACGAGTCTCGTTTGCAAGGCCATGGAACGCATCATCATGGAACTCAAACAAAGACATTGGGAACCTACACACCCTCGACCCCACCCAGTTTGGGTTCGTAAAGGGAAGGTCTTGTCTTCTAAATCTGGTTGACTTTTTCGAAATGGTCACCAAAGCAAAAGATGAGGGAAAGGTGGTTCACACAGCATACCTTGATCTCGCAAAGGCCTTCGATACCATTACCCACTCAGGAATTATTGACAAACTCACCAACCTAAATATAAACCCCTACGTTACAAGATGGGTTGCTAACTGGCTCACGGATAGAACCCATTCAGTGAGAACAGGAAATGCTAGATCCAACTCCAAAGCAGTGACTAGTGATATACCACAGGGCTCAGTCCTGGGACCCCTCCTGTTCGGTATCTACTTCTTGGAGGTACAAGCAAACACAGAGGGACTATGGCTAACAAAGTTTGCAGAGGACTGCAAACTGCGTGCCATAATTGAGACCCCTACTGATGTAGATATCCTTCAAAAGGGTCTTACGGATACAAATACCTGTCCTTCGACAACCATATTGCTGAAGTGGTTAGAAAATCCTTCTACATGGCCCACCTTACCACAAAAGGGTTTGCATCCAGGAATAAGGATGTTATTGTCCTTCTCTACTCATCACTCATTAGACCCGTTATTGAATATAATGCCCAGTTTGGGATGTACCTAACAAGACATCTGCAACAACTGGAGAGGCCTCAAAAGTACCTCACAAAGAGGATAACGGGCCTCAAACAGTTGCCCTATGCCATGAGGCTAAAAAACTAGACTGTACTCGGTCACGTACTGGCTACTCAGAGGTGATCTCTGCCTGACATACAAGGCTATGTCAAACCCCGAATTGCTAGAAATGCTCCAATTAAGGAAAACCCAATCCACCAGAGCTACTCGCTCAAGGGACTTAAACCTGACATCAACAATAAACAGGACTTGTTGGAGAGACAGATTCGTGTCCCAGAGACTTCCCTTGCTCTGAAATAAGGTCCCCATAAATGTGAGGCAGAGCTCCTCATTAGCGCTCTTCAAGAGGAATCTTGATGAGTGGATGGGAAACAGGAAATTCACCCCGGGAATCACTTTGGTGGCCCTGCTAGACAGGTGCGCAGGAAACTAAACCACTTGGGAGGGAAGCGCAAGCAAAAAAAAATTTTAAATTTGGCTAAGCTTAATTATGCCCTAGGGCCAATAGGCTAGTACCTACCTATGAACCTATCAGTAGTGCTGTTTCTTATGTCAGCCATGGAGCATGGTTGGATTTAATTCTTATGATTTGGGGTGTTGCATGGATGTTCAAGATATTAATGAAGGTAGAGTTAAAATACTTCATGGCTTCTCTAGGGGTAGATATTTGAGTGGAGACCAGTTGCAAAGTTTAAGGGAGGAGGTAAAGTTTTGGGGGTTAAAGTTTTTTCCTGTTCATTTGTTTGTAGTACAATGTAAGATGGGAGATGAGCAGTTTGGTTCATCAGGATGCAGCACAACTGACACAATGTTTGCAATGAGGCAGATACTTGAGAAGCTAGAAATGAGGAGAGAGTCCAACTGGGCATTCCTAGACTTGGAGAAAGCATATGACAAGGTCTCAAGAAAGTTGATCTGGGCAGTACTGCAGTGGTTTGAAGTCCCAGAAACATTGGTAGAATTAGTGCAGGCTATGTACAAGGACCCAATGACTCAAGTACGGATGGTGTTCATCCGCACAGAGGGTTTCCCAGTGGGTGTGGGTGTACATCAGGGTTGGAGGGGGACGGATCAACACAGCTGCTGTATGCAGACGATGTGGCAGTACAGGCAGACTCTGAGCTAGACCTTCAGCAAAGGATGGAAGAATGACATGCAAATCTGAAGGCACATGGGATGAAACTAAGCACAGATAAGACAGTGGTAATGGCAGCAAATTGGGGAAATCAGAAGAAGCTGAGAATAGAGACAGAAGGGAAGATAGTGGAACAGGTAAACAGCTTCAAGTATCTGGGAAGAGTAGTTGAGGAGAAGCATAGTATGAATGAAGAGGTCAAAGCTAGAATCAGAGGGGCTGCAGCCAACTGGCATAGAGTATCAGGTGTAGTCTAGCACAGAAGAATACCAAAGAAGCTGAAAAGTAAGGTGTACAAGACAGTGGTGCGACCAGTACTACCGTATGGCACAGAAACCTGGGCAGTAAAGGCAGAACAGTTGAAGAAGCTAGAGGTGATGGAAATGAAGTGCCCGAGACAGATGATAAGATGCACACTGTGGGACAGACTAAAAAATGAGGACATAAGAGCAGAAGCCAAAGTAGCTCCAATTGTGGAAAAGATCAGAGAGAACAGATTACGGTGGTTTGTGCACATGTGCAGAAAAGCAGAAGACAATCTGGTGAGGAAGATTTGGGACAGTCAGAAAAAAGGTAAGAGGAAGTGAGGACATCCAGCAAAGAGGTGGATTGATTGTGTGAAAGAAGATCTGCGACAGTCAGGCATGAGTTTTGAAGAAGGCAGGAGTGTGGCACTGAAATAGAGAGAGTTGGCGACAGTTAACATGATACCCCGACCTCATGTAGAAAAAGGGGAAAAAGGGGGCTGCTGCTAATGATGATTGTTTGTAGGCAAGGAATTTTATCAGTTTGATATGCTGAGTAGAAAGGTCATGAGATAGCCACCGAGGCTGTATGGGAGGCAGCATAAGTGAAAGGAGAGAGAGGTAACCTATTAGTGGAATGGAATGTTTGTTAAGATGACTTATCATGCAGTTTTCACTCCAGTTTCTTCACAGGAACTATATTTATTAGGTTTAATAAACTTATGTTTGTAGTTCTTGTGTGCTGAGCAGCTGTGCATGCACTTCCTGATTCCAAGCCATATAGTCCTGTATTTTGATTGGGGTAAACAGCATGAAGTGGGTAGGCATCTATTCTGTAGTGTGCTGCCGATTTCAACAAAGTAACACAGACTGCAGCAGAAGCAATCAGACAAGTAAACAATAAATCAATAACTAACTAAATGCATTTATATTACAGGTTCTTGGGCGTTTACAAGGCTAAAGACCACAAGGGACTTTTTAAGCCTAGCCATGCATCCCAAATTTCTGACAAGTTCAGGTACCATTGATAAATGTAAGCATGGGCCTTGGAGATGAATCATTTATAAGTTGCCTGTGTCCATTACAGCCCACAGGTGCCAAATTCAAATAAAAAGTAACAAAAGCAAAATGAAACAGAAGATGCCTAGCAAAATGTTCTCCCAAAGTAATAATCCAAAAAATTCTGGAAATCTGTATCTTCCCTACTTAATCCTGGTAACATTCAAAATCCATCACCCTCTCCCGAAAAAGACTCTCACCAGATAGCACAAATATTAAACACCTATTTCAATGACACCATTCAAAAATTAGTCAAGAATTCATCTACAAAAATCAACCCTAACTCCCAAAATACCACACAAACAGACCCCATATCTACCTCTAACAATAACCCACCCAATCCTCCTTTCTCACTACAACCAGTACCTACAGCCCTAATTCTAAAATTTAATTAATATTGGATGTATTTAATATTAGACGCATTTAATATTAGGTGTATGTAAAATAATTAAAATATTTATGAAACTGCAGTATCATTTATGTATGCATATTAGTTATTGATTGAATAAACTACATTATATGGCTGTAATGGCTGTGACTTTAAAAGCATTTTTCTCAATCTGTTTGAATTTAGAAGGCTGGCTTTGTAGTAAGGCATTCAATCAATTAATTATGTAATTGTATAATTAAATTGAATTATTGATGGAAAGAATTTGTAGATATAGGGAGACATTTGGAGATTAAAATTGTTCCAACAGAAGGCGAGAAGCAGAGGTACCAGAATGGATGTAATAAAAGAATCATATGTCCTATCAGTGCTGTTCCAGTTCATGTTCCTTTGACGTTGTTTCAAACTATGGAATAGCCTCCCCTCATACATTACTCAATTTGACTCCCTAATAGCCTTTAAAGTGGGTCTATATCATATGAGCGAATTGCACAAATTGCGAACGCTCATAATATCGAAGGTATCGGACCTCAAAGTGCTTTTTCTGAGCTTGCGGTACAGTGAAGAATAGGATATTTGCCCTTTCCTCACTGTTGTGTGATCTCAGAGTTGGAACATATATTTAGGGGGGTTGTGGGGGGCTGTAGTTTGACATCAGGTTTGGTGGACTTTATTACATGGGATTTCAAAGGGGTTTTCTCAGAATGGCAGATGCTTCTAGGGGTCTTAAAAATAATTATTTCATAAAGTACATCTTAGTTAGTTGGATTCCAAGGAATGGACTTCGGTAAGCATCATCACCAAACTGACCTGTATTCCAACCTATGCATGAAAAAAATTAACGTGTAATAAGCCATTCAGCTCAGGATCCATAGGAGTTTGGACTTCCAAGATGGTTACACATTAAATCAACAGGTTAATTCCAGCTGTGCCAGTGTGAAAATTGAAAGAGAGAAAATGAAGTGCTATTAAAACTATTATTTGAGCAAATGTAAACCTTGGCTCTATGATAGTCACTGCTGAAGTGACACCCTGACCCCATGTGCACAAATGGGACTGGATGGATGGATTTGGGTAAAATGCAGTTACTAGCTAATAAACTCACTGCCTGGACTCCAGCAAAGAAGAAATTTGGATAACCCAAGAGAAAATCAACCTGAATAGATGAAGAAAAAAAACACTGGCTGGGAAGGATCCTCCAGCTGTTCGGGAAAAGGCAGTTCACTCTTCTGCTCTGGTTCAAGAGAAGACTTCCAATATCAAGAGGCAAAAATAAATCAAATATACTCAGTGCTGATTAAAATAAATAAAACAATGAATGAATATACCATTTCAGATAACAAAAGGTTGGGGGGAGCAGCTTCAAGTAACTATGCAAATGAACTGATAAAACTGCAAAAATCAGGGGATGAAAAAAAAAAGAAAAGGCTGAGCAAGTAGGATGTTTCTCAAGAACAGCTGTTTCAAAAAACAGAGAGGTCAGAGCATACAGAGAAAACCTGAGATTTTCTGCTCTATCAGAGATACTGGAAGGAACAGACTGTATTAAATGTTATGAAAGCACAAATAAGCAAGAGGACTGATATTCCACTGCAGGATTTTTATTGAAAAGGGCACATAAAATGTTATGCTCCAAACCTGGCCATAGGAAAGTAGCCAAGAACTATAATAGTAAAGATGCAATCATATCAGCAGAAAAAGTAGATCCTGATAAAACTGCAGCAGAAGGGAAAAGTATAAAAAAATTGAAGAAGTGTTAGTGAAAAATGATTATTCACTATATACCAGCCAAGAGATAAGCAAATTTATCCCAGCAATCAGGGAATATGGAGAGAAAGGAGAGAGAGATTTAAGCTGCTGTATCCAGCTGTCTTCAGACTATTTTTTTTCATGGGGGTTCAAAGACATTTTGGATGCAAAACAGGCTGAGGAGATAATGAAAAGGTTTTTTCCAAACAAAGCGAGCCAGCAAGCAGGAGGGGACTCTTTCTCGTTCTTCTAACAGACTGTCTTTTTCCAATGTTCAAAAGGAAAAAAATTGAGTTAGAAAAAAGCACATAAATTAACTAGATGAATCAGGGAATACCTTCAGTTTGAACCAGGGGAATGGAGAGGATTAGAAGAAGACCAGCAACACTGAGATTAGTGAATAAATGCAAGGATTATAAATACTCAAATCACATGTATGAAATGTGTCTTTGAAAATAAAAGAGGTTACAAAAATACAGTACTTTTTGCTGACTCTGTTAAACTTATGGATAGACTGTAAAGAATATACTCCACATTGGTGTCCTTCTAAACAGTGAAGATGTAAACAGAAAAAAAAGAAGAAGTGACTAAGTAAAAGAAAAAGAAGTTATGTCTTACCATAACGTTCCATCTGTATTGTTGATCCTCGTTCAGTCATTACGCAAAGAGGCCTCAATGGGAGCATTAAGAAAGGAAGCCTTAAAGGGTTCCGTGAAATTGCACAAGCTCATCCAGGAGTGTCGTCTCAAGACCGTAGCTGAACCCGCCACTCTAGCTGCTCCTTCTGATGCATGAGATATCAGTCGCATAGGAGGAGTTAGATATTGACTCAATGGTGGCCAGCTGAGAGGCCACTTTGTCATGGACCTCATCAGACATGGCACCAGCCAAGGTTTCAGAGAGCTCGGAAATCAGATCCCTTTGAAGCCTGGTAAAGTGTGCCATATAATTCAGGGACCCGATAGTAAAGGTCGCTGTATAATTCAGGGACCCGATAGTAAAGGTCACGGCCGCCACCACCAGAGCATCCACAGGAAGACCTTTTGACCAATGGGGATCCGTAGCAGGAGGGGGACAAAATCTTATCTAGCCTCCGGGGAATAGCCTCAACGGTGTCAGGAGGCTTCCACGCACGCTGAGCCGAACTTTAGGAGGCTTCCACGCACGCTGAGCCGGACAAGTTCATCGGCAGGTGGAGTACCCCAGGAGGTAGGGGGCCAGGCGCGAAAAGCCTGCAGAAACACAGACTTCTCAGAGGTCGGATTAGAGGGCTGCCAGTCACCTCTCTGTTTAAAGGATTTCGAGGATATCACCGAAGGATGCGTCAGAGGGTGACCGAAGGGATCCTTTCCCCTCATCAAAGTCTGTGTCTTCAGTGAGGGACTCCTCTGTGGAGTCCATGCTTCCTCTTACACAAACTTTTCCGGTGGATTTCCTCAGAGGGAGAAGCTGGGGAAGACAGCGGAAAAGGGGTTTTCTGTGGGAATATGTCCTGAGGCCCTTGCACCCAGTGTCCACTAGGTGCGACTTGTGAAACCAGTGTACTAGAGGAGGGTGGGGGGATAGACAGCCCAGTATCGCCAGCAGAAGCGAAAGCCTTCTCTATCAGTTGAAAGGCTGGTCCACCTGAAGAGGAGTGTGTCCAGGACAGGGGTCACCCATCCCCTAAGTGGCTCAGCCTGCCGACTCGGAGTCCTCAGATGGCTGTGGAACAGCAAATTATGCGTGTCACAACTGTCATCCTGGGTCGTAGCAAAACGTTCCTGCCACGAAGGCAACTGCGGTTCCTTAGGGAGATCCATAAAGGGAACCACAGAGGGGGAAGACTGTGCTATAACCAATGGACTTCAAAGGCAATAAAGAAGGAGAATAAGAAGGAGTCTTTGGAGATGGGTGATCACCTCCCAAGGAAGGACAGGTCCTGGGGTTGGGATACCTCTGGCCAAAAGCACCTGATCCACAAGACGCAACACATAGTGTTCGGAAAGGCTTCTAGTGGACCTCACAGAAACTGAGGGAGAAACAGGCCTGTCCACAGAAGAGACAAACTCGGTGCTCACCTCACCAGTCCGCAATGAGAACAACGGTGCCGAGAGAGACTGGACTACAGGTGTCTGCACTGAGGAAGTCATCGGTGCCGAGGTCACAGTCTGTACTGACACAAGGATCGGTGCCGAAGTGGTTGTTGGTACCGAAGCTGGAACCGACAAAATTGGAGCCAACAACTTGGGCAGTTCCGAGTAAGATGTCAGAGCCGACGTGGTCAGGGTCTGCACGACTGATCGGTCGGTGTCGATACAGTAGTAGTAACAGTCTGAACAGAGGAGCCCCTCAGTGCCGATATAGTGAAGGCTGCAGGAAAAGACATAGCAGAGATCACTAATGGAGCCGAAGGCCTCAGTGCCAAAAGTCTAGGCACCGAAAGCACTGGGCCTGACTGAATGAGCTCTGGAGTGGAAACTTTAGCCTTTTTAGGTTTTGGTTGGCAGGAGTCCCCAGCCGGGGACGAAGGCAAAGAATTGGTCCTAGTAGGAACATCCAAAATTTTCTTATGGGCTCTAGGAGGGGTTGAGGCCTCCGACCCAGAAAAAGCCTCTGAAAAGGGAGATTTAAGAAGTCCCTTCAGCAACAATTTGTTTTTCCTTTCTAACGAGGTTCTGTTAGAAAAATTTTCACAGATAGTACAGGGCGGGTCAACAGATAAATGGGACGCCCTCAAGCAATAACCACACAAAGAGTGTGCATCAGATGTAGGTAATTTGTGTCCACAATCAGAAAACTTTTTAAAACCTGGACTACCTTTCTGCCATGACAGAAAAAAGGGATAGTAGAAAGGGTACCAGCAATGGTACAAAAGAATACCCAAAGGTATGAAAAAGGGAAGACTACCAACGATGGTACGGGAGAAATACCTCGCGGTAAAAGGTGTAGAGAAAAGTGAAGAAAAACTGAAGAAAATATGGTCGCTAGATGCGATAGGGTAAGAGACAACAAAATAGAAGCTTTTCTGACAAAAAAGTTATATAAATGACTATTCTGACAACAAATAACTATACTTAGCTCAAGAGAAGTAGCTTGACACGACCAAATGGCAATGCGGCAAACGAAATCTGGGGCAACAGGGAGAGGGGGATTATGGGTAAGAGTTTAGCTCGAGAGTTTGTAGCTGACGTGAGCTTGGAAAATGGCCGGCTCGGTTCCGAGGTCAGAACAGATACTCATGCGTAAGGAATTAACGAGGATTAACAATATCAGATTGTCTGTTCTTATTAGTACAAAACATTTCATGATATAAACTGCATGTTACATTGTAAAGCAGTTTTGCATAGTGTGCAATCAGGGGTATTTTAAATGTGGGGGGTCTTTTCAGTCACTTCTGTATGAAGTAAACAAGTACCTTTTTTATAAGAAATACAAGTTTTACAGTAAAACGTAAGAAGACTGAATATAAGCAATTTTAAATTAATATAATACTGCAATAATGGTCTGCTGGAGTGAGGTGGGGGTTAAAGTCTACATATTACATTATATGTAAAACTAAGATGATAATTTCTGTTTACTAACTTGAAAGTCTAGATTAAGTGTCATTGGCCTAAACAATAAACAAGTTTTCTTTGTAAGCAAATCGGCTTGAAATACAATAATGAAAGCCATGAAAATGCTACACTTCTTGAATCTGCAAAGACAGAAGCTTGTTTTTCGCTATCAGCAAATGGTCTTAGTGACTGTCAAGAAGTCTGCAGCTGAAGGCAGTTTGCAGGGGGATACACTGTTTTCACAGTGAAATTTACAAATATTCCTTCTGTATCTGAAAGTTAACTATTTTTTCCTCACTGTTTCCTTAAAAAAGAAGCACCTTTATTAAATTATCACTTATGACACAGATTTACATTTTTGACAGCTACCATAATTAGACTCAGCAAGTCTTTACCATGAGTAGACAAGACAGATTCTTATCCTAGCTCAGAAAAATAATTTCCCTAGTTACACCAATTTTCTCACCCACCATCTCCAACAGAGTAGTTTGCAGGGAATATTTTAAAGTCTGCAAAATCATTACACTCCCAGAAAATATGTTCCCAATTACCTCTTTCTTACCCATCACATTTACAGCATTTGCTGTCTACCTGAGGAAGCATTCTCTGGAGACAACTTGGATATAAAATATCTATGTAAACATTTCCAAGCAAAAATCCTAAATGTTCTAAATTATGTTACATATTTGGGAGACAAACATATTCCCCCAATTAATTGCTTATCCAATATCTCTTCTCAATTCTTTCTAACCTCCTTTAACTGATTCTTACAGTTGAAACACACACAACGTTGCAATAAAATAAACTTGACTACTACTGCGCTATCTTCTCTATGCAACAAATGTAAGGGGAAACGCAGAGCAGTTTCGCTGATAAGCTGTATAAAACTTTAATATACGGAGTCAACTTACACATACATAATAAAATGTATAACGAAAACTTTTCGTCTATATTACAGACAGGCAAAAAGAATTAAGCGCTTTTACCTACTTCACTTAGGCTTCTTCAGAACTAATTTACCATAAATTCCCGTCATTTAAATAACTTTTTTGGCACCATAAACCTTTGGTGCTTTTAAAGTCATATACACACAATTACTAAATAATAATGTTATGACGAGAATGTATACTATGTATATTTTATGTTGTTGTACATATATTATGTATTTTAAATCTTTTTAATAATAAAAAATAATAAAATAATAATAATTTATGTTGGGTCAACAGCCAAAAACCTTCACTGGATTATTAATTCTTCAAAAAATATGCCTTAATAATACAAAAATATACTTCTTTTAAAAGTACTATACTATAAAACTTATAAATTCATCTATAATTCATACCACATACTAACTTATATTTGATGAGTGGTTAAAACATGTTTGTAATTGTAATTAATCAGTGGACAAAAAGGTTTCATATTGAACTATTATTTTATATTTATATATATATATATATATATATATATATATATATATATATATATATAAAATATACTATTATATTAATAATTAAATAGATAAATTAATTAACATATCAAAATTTAATGAATATTGTATAAACTATCGATGAATTTTTATAAAATTACTTTTTAAAAAAATACTTTTTTAAAAAATACTTTTTAAAAAAATGCTCTTAAAAATATATTTCTTTTTAAAGTATGTTTAAAAATGTTTTTATAATAACAATGGTTTGAGTGCAATAGTATCGTTCAGACCTGGTTCAGTGGCTGCATCTGTATATAGTTGCCACCATATTTCTTTATAACTTAAAATCTCCTTTCTGTTGCCTCCTCTTATATTAATCTTTACATGTTCCAATATCCCAAATCTGAAACTATGCTCCTCATTTTTTTCCACATGCCTATATAAGGCATTATTAGCGTCCTTTCTCCTTATGCAGTATACATGGTCATAGATCCTCTTTTTAAATGCTCTCTCCGTTTTTCCTATATAATATGCTGTACATTTGGAACACTTGGCCAAATAAATCACATAAGGGGTGTTACAGTTGCCTTTAGCAAACTTTATAACAGTTTTATTTATATCATCAAGAATCACCTCGGTTTCTTCTGTTAATAACCTACACTGATTACAATTACCACACCTAGCGGTGGCTCTTACCTTCCCTTCACTTGTCTTCCTATCATTTATCATGTCCCCTGTTTCTAATATTTTTTTTTTCAGATTATGGGTCATTTTGTATACAACTAAAGGTTTTTCTCCCAATATTCCCACCAAGTTATTGTCTGTTTTAAATATCTGCCAATAATTTTCTATAATTTTCTTCATCCTATTGACATGTGGTGTGTATGGAAGTATACAAGCCCTTTCATATTTATTAACATTCATGTTCTTAACTCCACCTTGTTTATTTTTCCCTATTGTTGCAACAGAATCACCTAACAGCGGAAAATATTTTGTACCCCATTGCGTGATGACATATTGTTTAGCGTCCTCCATCATTTTACCTTCATACTTCCTTTCCTTAAAAAGTTCTGTAACAAATTCCAAATCTGCTAACATCTATTCATATCTTGACGTCATCCTTGCTACTCTAATACATTGACCCTTATATATGTTATATAAAAGCTTCTTAGGGTGATTGCTAGTATATTGCAAATAGTCGTTTGAAAAAGTATTCTTTCGATATATGTTGGATTTAAAACCCTTTTCATCATGGGATACAAAGGTGTCAAAGATATGCTATACCATTTCTGCTCATTGTGTAAGTAAATTTCAAAAAATCACTACTATTATTAATAAAAGTAATAAACATATTGAAATCTTCTATGCTTCCTTTCCATAAAATATAAATGTCATCCATAAATCTTGTATAGTGTATGACATTTTGGAAAAGATTTTTGAATAACATTTCATCCTCCCAATTCAACATAACTAAATTTGCAAAAATTGATGCGCTTGCAGAGCCCATTGCAACTCCTTTGCTTTGCCTAAAATATTCCCCTTCAAAAAGGACATAATTGTGTTCCAAAATTAATGTCATACATTCCATAATAAGGCATATTTTGTCCCACTCAAAATTTGTGTATCTTCTTATACTATTACAAAACATGTCTAGTCCCTGATTTTTAGGGATACACGAAAATAAGTCTATGACGTCAATAGTGACATATAACAAATCACTTGTATCAATTTGTATGGGGAAATTCGAAAGGAAATCCCAAGAATCCTTTAATAGATGGGGGATGCAGTTGTATACATCTTTTAACCAGGTATCATTAGCTACTCCAAGGGGAAATGTTTTTGCTTTATTACCAGAAACAATTGGTCGAAACGGGGGGCCTTCAATATTGTTGTGTACCTTAGGAATTCCTACCAATATTGCTAACATAGGATATTGTACCTTTAAGAAATTGTGAATTTCATTACTAATTCGATTATCTATCCAGAATTCCTCCAGGTAGATATCTATCCTTTGGTAGGTGATATTTATTTCATTCAAAGAGACTGATTGGTAATTACCTGTCTCTGTAAGAAGTGTAAATAGTTTCTGACTGTATTCCATTCTATCATAAATCACAACCCCCCCACTTTATCTGGTTTCATAATACGTATGTTATGATCCCTTCTAAGATTGTAAAGCTCATTTCTTTCTTCTGTAGTCAAGTTATCCTTAAATTTTCTTTTATGAATTATGTTTTTGTACTTATAAATGTCCCAATGTACCTGTTTTTCAAATATGTCTACCACCGGATTCATATGGGGTACAAAAGTACTCTTTTTCTTAAGTTTCCTATCTCCTATGTCCTTATTCTTATAAGTATCACCTTCTTTGTCCTGAAACATAATGGCTAAATTTAACTTGCGAGTGAAAAGTTTGACTTCACTTAAATGATCAACCAAATCAAATCTCGGTGTAGGAATAAATTTCATTCCTTTAAACAATAATTCAAAGTGAATACTCTCCACTTTGAAACTAGAATAATTATATATGTGAAAGTTATCATAACTGTGAACCACACCTTCTGTATAAATATTTTTGTTACCTTTTTCTCCAACAACTTTATTCTTCTTCTTAACTACTGTATTACCTAGATTCTCACCTGGTAGTCTCTTTGTAGTTTCTAACCCCTTCAATACCTCTTCACTACATTTCCTGTCTTCTTCTTCCAATATTGGAGATTCCAGTTTTTTTGAAAATTGTGTTCATTTCTCCTATTACTTTGATATCTTTCTCGATATTCATCATAAAATTTATCTTCCGCTCTATAAAAGTGTTCTGTCCACTATTTTTATTATAATGACCATCCTTTTGCTCATGAAATTTATTTTTCAAATCCGTTTTCCATAAATAAGCTTTATTTTCTTTGTATTGTAAAATATCTCTATTCAACTTTTTATACTTCCTTTCATAAATAGTCTGCGATTTCTTTTCCACTGTTAAAAAACTGCTTATTATATAAATTACTCCACTCAAACAATAAATAATTTTCTCTCTCAACATTTAAATTCCTCCGCTTCTATGATATGTTTAGATAATTTTTCATCTTTGTATTTGATCAATAAATCCATGTATTTAAAACCACAATCGTAAAAAAATTCATTAAATTCTTTCATACATTCATTATTAGTATCAATACCTAATGGAAGTTTAAAAAAACGCAATCCAACTGGTACTATTTTTAAAGCTAAACATTTCTGCAAATAAGCATTTTCAATTTTTATATTATTAATCTTCCTTAAAACATTTCCAAATTTTATAAATTTTGTCCTTCAGTGTGTCATTCACTGTTTCTTTGTTAGTTGGCTTTTGCTTCCCTTTATCAAAATTGCAGTCATTAGAAAAAAATCTATTTAAATGAATTTTGTTGTTTTCAACTGTTTCAACCTTATGATTTGTGCACAGTACCTTTGTCCATTACTGATGTCCCAACAGTGTGTGCATATGTTTTAATAGGTTTGGTACACTTCGGTCTCGTACCTGTACGAAGCATTTCATCCTCATCCTCGTAATCGTACAAGGAAAACTCGAAAGTAAAACCTGTAGAGTTCAAATTATAACTCTCTCTTGTCAAGGTAGGATATTGTGAAACTGGTAAATCAATTCCAGTACAGTCTTTCTTATGAAACTTATGTATATTCTCCAACCCGCCATCGTTCAAACCTCCTGATGTTGCAATCTGTTTGGTCTGTATTTTCTTAGATTGTAATCCATTAACTGATTGACCCGGTTCTGCAGAGTACTCACACAGACTGTCCTTGCTGTCCGGACTTTCAGCTGTTGATTTGTTACCCTTTGGTACTTCCTTTAGATGCGTCATCCTTCTTAATTCATTATTTTCCGTGTTGCTCTGCTCCCTGGTGTCTCCGTTACCTTCCAAACGGTGCGAAATATTGGGTTGTGTATTTGAATGGCTTCCAGTTACTCTAGACCAGTGTTCTATTTTTTGTAATAGAACACCTAAAGCTTGTGTAAGTTGAGCTACTTCCCCTTTCAAAACCGCCAATTCCTTCTTAATCAACTCCTGGTCAGATTTCTCTGGGGAATTATGTATTTGTGTCAGCGAACGCTCCGCTGTTTCCTCCATAATCGACTGCCGAAACACACACAACATTGCAATAAAATAAACTTGACTACTACTGCGCTATCTTCTCTATGCAACAAATGTAAGAGGAAACGCAGAGCAGTTTCGCTGATAAGCTGTATAAACTTTAATATACGGAGTCAACTTACACATACATAATAAAATGTATAACGAAAACTTTTCGTCTATATTACAGACAGGCAAAAAGAGTTAAGCGCTTTCACCTACTTCACTTAGGCTTCTTCAGAACTAATTTACCATAAATTCCTGTCATTTAAATAACTTTTTTGGCGCCATAAACCTTTGGTGCTTTTAAAGTCATATACACACAATTATTAAATAATATTACTACGAGAATGTATACTATGTATATTATACGTTGTTGTACATATATTATGTATTTTACATCTTTTTAATAATAAAATAATAATAATTTATGTTGGGTCAACAGCCAAAAACCTTCATTGGATTATTGATTAATTCTTCAAAAAATATGTCTTAATACAAAAATATACTTCTTTTAAAAGTACTATACTATAAAACTTACAAATTCATCTATAATTCATACCACATACTAAGTTATATTTGATGAGTGGTTAAAACATGTTTGTAATTGATCAGTGGACAAAAAGTTTTTTGGCTGTTGACCCAACATAAATTATTATTATTTTTTATCAGCGAAACTGCTCTGCGTTTCCTCTTACATTTGTTGCATAGAGAAGATAGCGCAGTAGTAGTCAAGATGATTCTTACAGTTATCATGCAGTATTTTATATCCGCAACTAATTATTCCTTTAATGTCAGCCTCTGTTCTAGATTCTAACCTACAGTCCAAATAAATGCTTGGCATCATCCCATTATACTACCTTTCCCTCTCTAATTATTTACTCCCAAACACCCTGGCTCCTTTGCCAATTCTCTCCAATAAATTGCAGCCCCCTCTTGCCTATTGTCTATACCCTTAATTGCAGTCATCCCTATCAGCAGAATCTCCTTTCTTTATTCCTGTGTTGGCTTAAGTTCTCAAAATACTTTCTGCTACTTTATGAATACAATATTCTGTATGACTGTTATTCTCCTTAAAAGATATGTATCCAAAATCCTAGTTTCTTGAGCTTCCGCTCCGTTTCATCATCAGCCCTTTCCACTTTGAATTATAGGTTTCTGCTTGTGCTATGTATAGGAGCTTAACTGTGTAGCTCTGAAATACCCCTTCAAATATCGGGTAATCCCAAGCCAGCTTGTTCTACTGGAAGAATCAGCTTATCCCACTGACTCTTGCCATCTTCCCCTCCCACATAAAATCCTTCAGCTCCTTATTAACTGCTATCCTCAACTTCTCCTCTGGTTGATAAAAATATGCCTAACCTGTGTACAAGACTAAATGACTAAAAACATTTTAACTACTTGTATCGTACTATCCATATCTATATAACAGAGCTTCTAATTTCTCAATTTTTGCATCATCTTTTGCTTAGACTCTTCCCACATATCCTTAGCTGCCACACTGGAATAATTTTTAATCCATACATTTAAATACTTCATTTTATCATTTCCGTGCGAGTCAACCCCATGAATATGGATATTGCTGAACCAATGTGTGTGTGTGGATACATAATTTACTGCAATTGCCTTTGTTTTAACTTCACTACTTTTGTATCCAAAAAGAGTTATGAAACGGTCTCAAAATGTTCCACAACACTATAACGTCCCTTTCTGGTTTTGTCAAGTATAAAATTATATCACTTGCAAATACAGCCAGCTTTTCTTCACTACCATACCAATTATATCACTGATTTTCTGAGTCTCTCATTTCTTTGTCAGTGGTTCTTAATATAAAGCAAATAAAGGGGAAAGAGGACACCCCTGCCTGGTTCCACCACTCAAGCAGAAATTATCAGAGAGGACCCCACCCAATTTAACTTTCACCTCTGATCCCTCATATATCCTCCTAAGCAACCTTATAATTTTATCAAGGAATGCAAATGCTTCCATTGCTCTGCTCATAAAGTACCAGCTTACTCTGTCAAATGCTTTCTCTACATCAAGACCCACCAACAAACAGTCATTGTATTACATTCTGCTTCCCTCTGGATCATCAGTGTTCTGTTAGTGCTGTCAAACGTTTGCCTCCCCTCCACGAAACCACACTGATCCATATCTATCAATTTTGGCATTACTTTTTCCCCATTCTATTACACATTATAGACACTAATCATTTAGTATCGAAATGGGATTGTATGAAGCTGTATCGGACGGATCTCTTACCCTCTTTAGGTATTACAGCTACCATCACTTTCTTCTAGGATGTTGTACTTCTCCTCCTCTTAAAATACTGTTAACAAAACCTTTCAGATCTTTATAAGTTTTTTCCTCCAACGAGCTTCCAAATTTACACAGGAATGCCATCTATTCCTGGGCAACTTTCTGTAGATTGGTTATATATCACCATTTTATCTCATCTTCTCCTATACGGTTAGCAATGGAGTCTCCTCTACCTCTAACCCTGGCATATTTAATGCTTCCATAAACATTTCTATTTGTACCTTTTCTTGATTTCCATATTTCTCCGCTTTATACACACTTTCATAGAATTTCCAAAATATCTCTAATACTACTACAGAATCTCGTCACCTTCCTTGTTATTGTCTCTAAGCTTGGCAACAGCCCCTTCTACTTTCTGTTGTCTGTATCATTGTACTAAAAGTTTCTGTGCTCCAAAGTTATCAAAAGTCAGTTGCCTAACAACAATCTTCCGATACTCATGCATATTATCAAGGCAATCCTTTATTTTCTGTTTAGCATTCTGCAGTTGCTCCTCTTCGTGTTCTGTGAGATTCCCCCTATTCTGCAATACTTTAACATTTGTCAGTCCCTCTAAATAATTCCTGTTACTTCTTAACCAGATCTCCCTTTCATTTATTTCTACCCTACTGTTAAACTCCACTTCAAAATTTATCCCACTCCCTAGCTACATTTTCAGAAGAAATTTCTGTCTTCTCTAAAAGCCCCTGAATAATTTCCACTTCCCACTCCTTAAATTCTTCTCTTCTCAACAGATAGGTGGGAAAGTGCCACTGTCTCATTTTTATTTCAGTTATTATTGGCACATTACCCTGTGTTTTTATTTTAGTCATTATTGGCAAATGATGTGAAATAAATAGTTAGTGGGTGTTAATCAAGACCTTCAATTAAACAGACATGTTTCTGCGAAATGTAAATTCTGTCTAGCCTAGCACTCTGAACTCCTAATACTGAATTCACATCTTTCATGCTAGCTACTTTCATAAAGGTCATCAAAAGTCTACCCTTCAGACACATCTTCACTGCTGCAAATCAAATTCCAGTCCCCACCTATAAGTAATCTTCCTTGCTGAAAGTTGATTATTTCTCTCAGATTTTCTTAAGCTCCATTACAGCAGTTTTAGGTGGAATATACATATATGCCAAAGTAATCATCCTCCCTTGCCAGTAGTGCTTTACTACTACAAATCTACCATTGTCATCTTTTTAACTTTATCTATCACTTCTGGAATTCCTCTGGCAAATAACACAAGTACTCCTCTTTTCCGCTGTCGCAAGTATTCTGCTGAATAACCATCCTGAAAACCTTTCTTTACCAAGTTCACATGTTTTGTTCTTTACAAGTCTCCTGCAGCACAGCTACTTGCACTCCACATTTTAAATAGAGTTCATTACTCTCTTTTGTTTTTATCTGAGAGACCACTGACACTTAAAACATTACAGAAAGCATCATTGTATTAAAAACTTTGGCAATTTTATGAAAATCTGTATAAATATGGAAATCAAGAAAAGGCACAAATGGAAATGTTTATGGAAGAATTAAATATGCCAGGGTTAGAGAGAGATGAGCCTCAAATACTAACAGTTTGGTTATATCGTTTCCCCCTACCCTATCTACAGCAAAGTCCCCAAAAACAGATAGTATTCCTGTGGAAGTTTGGAAGCTAGTATGGAAGAAACCGATAACGATTTGCAAGACTTTGTTCAATAGTATTTTAAAAGTAGGAAAAGAAACAACGTCTTTGAAGAATATGGTGGTGGCTGCAATACTTAATACTTATACTTCATATAGGCCCATTTCAATTCTAAATCATAAGTATTCATGTCTATAATGGCTAACAGAATTGCAAAGGTGATGCCAAAATTGATAGCTATGGATCAGTGTGGTTTTGTAGAGGGGAGACAAACATTTGGCAACATTAATAGAACAATGATGATCCACGGGGGAAACAGAATGCAAGAAAATACCACTGTTGTTGGTGGGAACTGATACAGAGAAAGCATTCGACAGAGTAAGCCAGGATTTTATGAGAAGGGAAATGGAAGCATTTGCATTCCCTGATAAAATGACAATGTTGATTATGAGAATATATGAGGGATCAGGCAAAAATTAAAGTGGGTGGGTTCCTCTCTGATAAGTTCTGTTTGAGCACAGAACCACACATGGGTGTCCTCTTTCCTCTTTGTAATTTGCATTATATTTAAAAGCACCAGCCAAGAAAATAAGGGACTCAAAAATTCAAGAATACAATTGGTATGGTAGTCAAGAAAACTTGGCTTTATCTGCAATTATTATTTTATACCTGCTAAAACCAGAAAAGGACATTTCAGTGTTGTAGAAAACTTTGAGACAGTTTCAAGTCTTTTCAGGATACAAAATTAATGAAGATAAACCAAAAGCAATCGCTGTAAATATGTACCCACACACGAAATATTTCAGCAATATCCATATTTATGGGGACATGATAGAAATACTTAGCTGCCATAACAGAATCCTTTTTTAATCCATACTCTATATGTGAGAAGAGACTAAACAAAAGACAACACAAAAAAGACAACACAAAAACTGAGAAAATGGAAGCTCTGTTTTATGGCTATAGATAGCAAGATACAAACAGTCAAAATGTTTTTAGCCCCTTTAGTTTTATACACAGGTCAGGCATACTTTTATCAACTAGAGAAGTTGTGCATAACAATTAATAAAGAGTTGAAGGATGTTATCTGGGAAAAGAAGACAGCAAGAATACAGTGGGATAAACTTATCACGCTAACAGAACTAGGCGGTTTGGGATTACCTGATTTAAAGAGGAATTTCACAGCTACACACTTACGTTCCTGTACATAGCACAAGCAGAAAGCTATAACTCGAAGTTGAAAGGAATTATGACAAAACGGGGGGGGGGCTCAAGAAACAAGGACAGACTTGGATTTTGAATAAAGATCCTTAAAGAGAATAACAATAACTATACAGAATATTATATTCACAAAGTAGCAGAAAGTATTCTAAGAGCAAAGCCAACAGAGGAATGGAGAAAGGAGATTCTACCGATAGGAATGACTGCAAATAAGAATACAGACAATAGGAGGCTGAGATTTACCAGAGAAAAACTGGCAAATAAACCAAGGTATTGGAAGCAAATAATTAGAGAGGGAAAGGTAACAGAATGGAAGAATCCAAGAATTTATTTGGACTGCAGGCTTTAGATTGCTTTAAGGATTGATATCAGAGTATAGGCAAAGAGAAAGAAATAGGGGGATCCTAAGCGAAACACCAACACTGGTAGAGTTTTTAGTAGAACCTAGAACAGAAGCTGCTGTTAAAATGATAAATCAGTAGAACATATAAAATATTACACAATAACTATAAGAATCAAATCAGAGGAGGTTACAAAGGATTGAGAAGACAGAGAATGGATAAGCAATTCACAAAGAAACAGGGGAAGATATATGTATGACTCCCAAATATGCAACTAAGTCTAGAATGCTTAGGATCTTTGCTTGGAAGTGTTTACATAGGTATTTTTATACCCAAAGTGGAATGCAAATATTTTTCCTCGGGTAGGTAGCAAATATTGGAGGGGAAATGGGGGGGGGGTATTTGTGAACACATTTTTGAGAGTGTAATGAGTTGGCAGACTTTAAAGATTCCCTGCAGACTACTCTATCAGAAATATTTGGTGAGCAAAGTTGTATAACTAAGAAAATAATTTTTTTGAGCTACGATAAAGAGTTGAAATTGCCTAGACATAGAAAGGCCTTGCAGAGTCTAATTATGGTGGCTGCCAAAATAGCAGCTACTAGAAAATGGAAATCAAAGTCTAACCAAATTGTACTAGAAGTAGTGAATATAATAACAGAGATAAAACAACTTGAATTGGGATCTTTAGAAGCTCATGGTACAGTGGAGGAACGGGGAAGTTACCCTTTTCCTCACTACTAAAAACCTCAGCTTTGGCTGGCTAAGAACTTGCTATATTCAACTGGACGTATAAGAGAATTCAAGTACCTTTATCGGCTCTTTTTTTTTTCAAAAAATACAGTATTTAAATTGATTTTAACTGTGTGGAAGGAATATTAGCTGAACTGGAAGTTAGTCAGTGTTTGCTGAATTTTGTTATTTGCTAGTAATTACAGGTGTGGGGGTAGTCACATTCTTTGATTTCCTGTCCTTGCCTATTTAAGTGGTACAGTGTGAAATATTTTCTGCTTAAAAACTCAGCTTTGGCCGGCTAAGAACTTGCTATATTCAACTGGACGTATAAGAGAATTTAAGTACCTTTATCTGCTCTTTTTAAAAAAAAAATACAGTATTTAAATTGATTTTAACTGTGTGGAAGGAATATTAACTGAACTGGAAGTTTTCACTCTGCTCTTCAGTTAGTCCCACCCACCCTCCCTGTTTTTGTTTTGGTGTATCTTAGTGGCCTTGCAACTGCCCGCCCCTCTTGTAAATTTGTGTTTGGATACTCCTTCTGGGCCCATCTCATTTGCTCACTCAACTGAGTGCAGTGAGATCATATTCTGATTTCAGACACTCCTACTGTGTACAAAGAGAGCATCTGGGAAACAGAAAAAAAAAAATTTAAGCTTGTTTCCTGCCTTTCCTGTTAAGTGGTATAGACTATTTGTAGGCTTCTGAGCCCACAAGCCCTTCTGTGTTGGAGGGAAGCCTTCTAGCTTAGTTTTTTTTTTTCTTATAACTAGCCAGTTTTCTAGTTTCGGCACTCAAATCTGTTTCTTTGATTTCAGCATTTGTTCAGGAAAAAAAAAAAAATTTCATCTGCTTTTACTGTACTTGTGTTTCTACCTACTTTTTTTAACTTTTGCATCATCTTAAAAGTACTCAATTGTATTTATTACTGCTTGGTGTAACTCATTCTAAGCCTTTTGGTTTAAACACTTGGGCTTTCTGACCAGTTGTTTTGCACTGAGAGGGTTTGTGGTCTGCACTGTAGTGGCAAAACAGGTAGCTTACATCCTTCTAGGTTGGGAACTGCTGATTGAGGGCTCAATGTCTGTTATTCTAAAAGTGTATTAATTCTGGTTTAAGCACTTGGGCTTTCAGGCCAGTTATTTTACATTAAGAGGGTTCGTGGTCTGCACTCCTGTGGGAGGAGAGGCTGGACTCTGCCCTTCTGAGCTGGGAATTTCTGGTTGAAGGCTTATAGTGCATGCATATCTGAACTGCTTCTTACTGAAGTTGGTGCGCCTTGTTTGCTGTGGCATAGACTGGATTCGGGCCTGCTGGATCTAGCTTTGTTTGTGTAACTTGAGCACTAATCCAGGCATTCTCTAAAGTATTCAATTGTATTTATTACTGCTTGGTAGTAACTTGATTAAAGTGTAGCCATCATTCTAAGTCTTTTGAATTAAGCACTTGGGCTTCAGACCAGTTGTTTTACATTAGGAAGGTTTGTGGCATGCACTGTGGTGGCAGGACAGGTAGCTTTCATCCTTCTAAGTTGGGAACTGCTGATTGAGAGCCCAGGGTCTGTTATTCTTAAAGTGTATTAGTTCTGGTTTAAGCACTTGGGCTTCAGGCCAGTTATTTTACATTAAGAAGGTTTGTGGTCTGCACTCTTGTGGGAGAAGAGGCTGGACTCTGCCCTACTGAGCTGGGAATTTCTGGTTAAAGGTTTATAGTGCCTGAATATTTGAACTGTATCTTACTGAAATTGGTACACCTTGTTTGCTGTAGCATAGACTAGATTCAGGCCTGCTGAATCTTGCTTTGTTTATATGCTTGTTATTTCCCTGGAACGCTAATTCCACCTAATACGCGGCTTCTCAGTGCTTCTGTGGATCACTAGTGATATCTGCATTGCTTACTGTACTTGTTTCACTTGAAAGAAAGTTACTGTTTGTCGTTTTTGCATTCAAGTTACCTGTAACACATTGCACTTAAGTTACCTGGCACTTGCTCACTAAAGCAATTATACAAGTCAGCACTAAAAATTAAAAGCACTACACCCTCACTCCCCACTGGCCCTGGTTTTCAATTATTAAGGAATTCCCAATATTATTCTAGCATGTCCAAAGGTCAGTTGTCAATCTCCTCTCCGGTCCAGCTGGTGAATCTGGGAATCTTGAGGCAATGTTACAACTGCCTCATGTACACAGACAACCCTCTCCTCCTCCCAACATTCCAACACATGTGAGAGATGCAACCATATAGCCAAACTGGAGGCTAAGCTCTCTCAACTCAGTACTGGCATAACCAGTCAGGAGAAGGAAACCACACTCACTACAATTCCAGTCTCACATAGACCTACCACGACAGCAAACCAAACACATAATCACACAAAAACATACTCGGAGGCTCTAAATAAAGATCTGCCGAAGCAGCAGAGACCTCCAAAGCAGACACCCAAGCAGCCGCTACCCCAAAACAAAACACATGCAACACATATCTCACAAAGCCAGTGTGCCAAACAGTCACAGCCCTTAAGACTAAATAACACACCTGATACACTTGTAATAGGTGACTATCGTCAGGCACACTGACGTCCCGCTCACCAGGCTGAACAAGGAGAGGGTCACGGTGAGCAGCCTGTCGGGCGCTAGGATCCGCCACATAACACAAGCACTCAGGTCACTCCAAGGCAAGTACAAATATGACTCGGTCATTGTCCATGCTGGTGTGAATGACCTGAGACGTACCTCCCTGGACTACATGAAAAGAGACAAAGGAGCTCTCTGAGCATGTAGCCCAGGCCGGTATGACCCTGACCTTGAGTAGCATCTTACCCTCACCAAGAATGATGCCACAATATGAAGACAAGATGATCAATTTCAACAATTGGCTTAAGTACTGGTGTCATTCAAAGGGGATCCAATGCCTGTCAGCTTGGGATGATATGCTCGACAAGCCACGATGCTTCGCTAGGGATGGCTTGCACCTGTCACCCCTGGGCTTTTGGATATTGGCAAAGGCTCTTGCTACCCCATAGTGCCTTTTTAGGCAAGGCTCAAAAGACAAACCCACCTCCATAGGTATCACAAGGGATAAGAAACTAAGAGTAATGCTACTCAACGCCAGAAGTCTAAACCTCAAGATGCACGACTCGAAACTCTCCTTAGCATGGAGAACATCGATATCTGTGCAGTAACAGAAACCTGGTTCAGGGCTCGAGAGCACCCCAGCACTACCAGGTTATACCTCATACCATGCTTTTCGCCCCAAAACTTGGACCGAACCACAAAAGGAGGGGAGTATCGATATTCATCAAAGATACCCACACCTCCAGGTTGGTGGCAAAGCACGAAGCATCAGAGACTATCCATGTGCAACTAACAGTGGGTAAAACTGCCTTCCAGTTTATAGCCTGCTACAGACCACCCTCCCAAACCCAGGAACCCCACTCGGCCTTCCTGAGAACACTGGAAAATATGAAGGTCTCTCCAAACACCATTATATTGGGCGACTTCAACTACCCAAACATAGACTGGGAGCATTACTCTAGCTCCAACACTCTAGCCCAAAGGTTCCTAGAATTTATAAACTCAAATGCTATGGAACAACTTGTTACCACTCCCACAAGAGGGGAAAACATACTGGACCTGATCATCACCAACATGGGGACTCTATGCTCCAGACCAGAAGTGTATCCCTCACTGGTAAGATCAGACCATAAACTAATCTCACTGGATATTCAAATCCCGACCCCACCCCTGCCCGAAAACCACAGTGAAAAACTTCTCTAAAGCAAATTTCACACTCCTCAAAACTGAGGTGGAATCCTTCAAAGCCCCGGCCTGTGGAAAATACGGCCCAGACCGCAGAATCCTTTATAAACGCATTCTATGAACACCTTCAGGAATGCATGGATCATGCGATCCCAAATAAAACCAAGACCCAATCCTCCAAAGGCAGACGTCCTGTCCGGTGGACCCCAGCCATAAACAAACTATACAATAGAAGGAGGAAGCTACTAAATGATAGAGCAAAATCCCAAAAAGGGAAGGCATCACTGATCAGTATTAGCAAAAAACTACGGGCACACATAAAATTGTCTAAGGCCAGCTTAGAGAGAAAAACTGCACAGGACACTAAGGATAATCACAAGGCTTTCTTTAGTTATGTTAGGAACCTGGGTGGTAATTCCCAGATATGCTCAGAATTAGTCCAAAATGACAAAAAATACACCGAACCCACAGACATTGCCAACATCCTAGCTGACAGGTTCAGCGCAAACTCCCCCCCCCCACCAAAGGGCAAATATCTATCCCAGCAGAGTGCTGCCCCCCTGACATCTCAGATGCTCAGGTAAGAGCCGCCCTCTCCAAAGCAAAAAACACAGCATCAATGGGACCAGATGGTGACCCGGGCTGCGTCCAACATGAACTCCAAGAAGAGCTAAACCCAAACATAAAACTACTGTTCAATCTCAGCCTTACTACAGGATATGTGCCCAAAGAGTGGCGTACAGCAACAGTGGTCCCTCTCCATAAAGGTGGTGCCTCAATGGATCCTGGAAACTATCGCCCCATAAGCCTGACTAGCTTGGTCTGCAAAGCTATGGAAAGGATCATCATGGACCTCATAAATAAAGATATTGGGGACCTACAAACACTGGATCCTACCCAGTTCGGCTTTGTTAAGGGCAGATCCTGCCTCTTAAACCTGGTTGATTTCTTTGAAACAGTCACCAAGGCCATTGACGAGGGGAAGGTGGTCCACACAGCCTACCTGGACCTCGCAAAAGCCTTCGATACAATACCGCACTCGGGCATTATAGATAAGCTCACCAGCTTAAATATAAAGCCCTATGTCACTAGATGGATTGCAAACTGGCTCGAACCCACATGGTTAGAATTGCTGGAGCCATGTCAGACTCCAAACCAGTTACAAGTGGTGTCCCACAAGGATCAGTCCTGGGACCTCTCTTGTTCGGTATATATTTCTCGGAGGTACAGGCCAACATGGAAGGACTGTGGCTGACCAAGTTCGCAGATGACTGCAAACTGGGTGCCATAATCGACTCTCCAGCAGACACAAGCATCCTCCAAAAGGGCCCCATAGAAACAGACAACTGGTGCCAGAGCCATGGCCTCAAGCTAAATGCCATAAAGTGTACAGTCATCCCCTTTGGCAAAAACAAAGTGCCCACAAATTACCACATAGGTGGTAATCCATTAAGTACAGAAGAAGTAATTAGGGACCTGGGGACCCAAGTTGATAGCAATCTCTCATTTGACGACCAAATGGTTAGAAAAACATTTTATATAGCCCAACTAATCATGAAGGGATTCACATCTAGATCAGGGGAGGTCATCGTGCCTCTTTACTCATCCCTCATCAGGCCCATAATAGAGTACAATGCCCCTTTTGGGATGTACCTTACCAGACACCTGCAGCAACTGGAAAGACCCCAAAAGTACCTCACCAAGAGGATCAAAGGGCTCAAACAGATGCCATATGCTGCCCGGTTAAAGAAACTCCAGCTCTACTCAGTGGCATACCACCTGTTCAGAGTCGATCTGTGCCTGACGTATAAAGCCATGTCCAACCCGGAATTAATGGACATGCTGCACCTCAGAAAATCCAAATCCCATCGAGCTACGCGCTCGAGAGACTTGAACCTCAGCACTGAAATAAATAGGACATGCTGGAGGGACAGATTCATAACCCAGAGGCTCCCTTCACTCTGGAATAAAATCCCAGTCCTGGTTAGGCAGAGTCCCTCATTGACGCTCCAAGAGGAATCTTAATGAGTGGATTGGAGATCGTAGGTTTACCCCGGGTATCACTTCTGTGTCACTGTTAGACAGAGGCACAGTATACTAACCTCGAAAAAGGGCATAGCAAAATAAATTTAAAATGGGTGGTGAAAGCCAAACACATTCTGGCTAGGCTTATAAATGCCCTAGGGCAGATAGCCTAGTATGAACCTATGAACCTACAGTGCAATATCAGAGTTGGTATACATAATATTTGGGAGGGGGCACAGCCTCCCACATGAGGGTGCAGGTGGGGGGGGGGGTTGCCCACCTGCAAAAACAAATGCAGAGTTTTCTGTTGTTTTTGGAAGTTTGTTTTAGGAAACTCGATTATATCGTCTTGACAATATGAATTTTAAGTTTCTGAAAACTCGAGCTTCTTACATAGGCATGTGTGTGTTTTATATGGGTCTATCTATATACAATATCACGCATACATACACACGCATATATATATATATATATATATATATATGTATATATATATATATAAAAATAAACAAATAAAACACATACACACACCCCTTTGGCTCTATACGATTGGCACTGTTGAAGTGACAACAACCTCATCTGCAAAAGTGGGGAAAAATGGGTTGTGCATGGACAAATTATATACATATATATTACATAAATTATTCACAAATGTAAAAATTCCACAGAGAGTAACAAATGCAAAAATAGCTTCATCCTTACATACACACTTTGGATTATCACAGTATCAAAAATGTTACTGAAGAAAACTGGGACACTGTCACAGGAAACCCTTTTCTTTTTCTTTTTTTTTTTTTTTCAAAAGGAAACCCTTTTCTGATAAACATCTTAGGTGAAGCCCCATCCTTTGTTTATAGGAAGGCTAGGAACATTAGAAGTTTTGTTAAATTTAAACCTAGACCACATGAGAGAAACACTAAAAGATGTGAAACTAATTGTATATTTTGTATATTTATACAGCAAGGTGATAGTTTTTATTGCCCTTATTTCAAGAAAATCATTAAAACCAGTACAGGGGGTGACTGTAACACTACAAAAGTAATTTACAGACAGAGCACAGTGCAATGAATGTGATGCATTCTATGTGGGCAAGACTGTAAATAAACTCAAGCGTAGGATTTCATGTCATCGGTCAGAAATCTGCTCTGGATATAAAAATAATGCACTAACCAAATGCCTTTCTCTTCATAAAAGACACACAGGTTTTAAGTTCCAGATCCTGGATCGCACAGACACAGGTGATCTTGAAGGAGACATCTCAAATATTCAGGAGAAACATGAACTCATGTGGCAATTAAAGTTGAACTCTTTTAGGACGCCTGGACTAAACTACTACTGTTCAATTAAAAGTGCACTGAAACTTAGAAAATTGTCACATTGTTTACATGACTAATTTTATTCTAGTTTATTCTACCAACTGGTTTAAAATACCATTTTAACTCAGTTGTAATTTAAGTGTATATTATGTTTCCATCATCATACACTTTTTTTCTTATTTCTTTCTTTTTCTGGTTCTCTTTTTTCCACTTTATTCAAAATGATGTGTAATAACAATACTAACTAATCATACAATTATATCTACTTTTATAGATAGTTTGTACACAGTCATGAAGAAATCTAGAAGGATGAAAGCGATCTTTGTTAACAATAGGTTATGAAAATAGAATATATTTACAATTTATTTACATGCAAAATGTATATGTATATATTTATATGTTTTGATTGCCAAATGGACCAAAGTTGATACATTTCCAGCCATGTAGTATATTGTCTTGGATAAATTCAGAGACTTAATCTGGTTAAATAAGAGGTACCATATCATTATAAATTTTATCTAAAGTAATGAAAGGATTCACATCTAGATCAAATGAGGTCATTGTGCCCCTCTACTCATCACTTATCAGGCCCATAATTGAATACAATGCCCCATTTGGGATGTACCTTACCCGAAACCTGCCGCAACTGGAAAGACCCCAAAAGTACCTGACCAAGAGGATCAAGGGGCTCAAACAGATGCCCTATGCAGCTCGGCTAAAGAAACTCCACCTCTACTCAGTTGCGTACTGCCTACTCAGAGGCGATCTGTGTCTGACGTATAAAGCCATGTCCAACCCAGAATTAATGGACATGCTTCACCTCAGTAAATCCAAATCCCTTAGAGCTACACGTTCCAGGGACTTGAACCTCAGCACAGAAATAATTAGGACATGCTGGAGGGACAGATTTATATTCCAGAGGCTCCCCTCACTCTGGAACAAAATCCCAATCCATGTTAGGCAGAGCCCCTCAATGACCCACTTCAAGAGAAATCTTGACGAGTGTATGGGAGATCATAAGTTTACCCCTGGGATCTCTTCTGTGTCCCTGCTTGACAGAGGTACAGTAAACTAACCTTAAAAGGGCTACCTTCTGTGACCTACTATACAGACAACAGTCAACTAATCTAAAAGGGTGGCGAAAGCCAAACACACTCTGGCTACGGCAGATAGCCTAGTATCAACCTATGAACCTATAAAGTACAGAAGGGTTATATTATTATGACAGCTACTAAGTAAGGCAGGACCAGTTCGAATGTCACACTGATGGGGAAGGGATGTGAATTTAACATGTGTACCAATAACACAGTTTTACAGCACAATAAACCACTCCCTTGCCTGATAAAAAGTATATATTTAGAAAGCTTGTGAGGAAACTATTACTCTAGCTTTGTTTTACTTGGCTAGCTTGTCTATGTACTTAATAAAGGATTTTCGACTAGAAACAGACCATCTGCCTTGCTTGGACTACTTTCGAATACTTAGTAATTCTGTACAATTATATAGTTTTAATTTTTTTTTTTTTTTTTTACTTAAGACGAGTTTAAGTTCGCTACTTCTACTACTTTTGTCAATATACAGTGATTAACTATACATATATGGACTGAAAATCTTCCGCTTTCTTACACTGTAAAGTTGCATAAATTCATACAGCAGCTACAAAAGCCAGGCTTTGAGTAAACAGCCATATTACAGTTTGTTCTAGTTCGGCACATTTAAAAATGCACTGGCAAAAAACATTAAAATAGACAAGGTATCTTTTTTGGCCAAGCCCCCCTCCACTGCCAGCATCATGACCCTATACATTTCTGGCAAATATTTTCCTTCTCACCACTAGCATTCCATGGCACAAAAAAGGGGGGGGGGGGGACAGACTCAGGATCCAGGGATCATGGCTGTCATCCACAGGGGGTTATCCAGAGATCATGGCCGTCAGCCAGTGTGGGTTTAGAAGACTTAATTTGTGCTCTAGCAGCCCATTTCAAAGGCAGAAACGACACTGCCATGCCCACTACACTGGATGCAGTGTTAATTTCTGCACACCCACAGTTGCATATATCTGCAGTTCCAGCTGAAGTGTGTGTGTGTGTGTGTGTGTGTGTGTGTGTGTGTGTGTGTGTGTGTGTGTGTGTACGAACAGCCCACCCCCCCCTCAGTCCCTAGATATTAACACTGGAATGCTAGCCTTCCTCCAGTTGGAGCTCCTGGGGTAGAACTCTGCTTAGTGTAATACTGATAACAAACAGCTCTCTCTCTCTCCAACAATCTTCCTCAGGAGCAGCAAATTAAAGAGTGAATAATAATGATGCCAACATGGAATGTGGGGTGCTGCAGGATTCTAAACAGAAAACAAAATAATTTAGTCCTAGCAACTATCTGGGAGCAGTGCTAAGTGTGTAAAGTTAAACAAATCAAGCACTACTCTCAAGAAACCACAGAAGATTTTAAGATCAGTCAAATGCCACTGTAAGTGTAAGAAATGATGAAGTACAACAACCGACCCCAAACCATTAGGTGATCACAACTTGATTAATGGCTATCTCAATGTTATGCCAAAATCTAAACACTGATGTAATCAAAGATAGTTATAACCTTCAGTGGCCTTGTAATTATTTATGGATCACTAAAAGTACTATGACAGGGTATACACGGTTACTGAGAAAGCTTTGGAGACCGCAGAATTATGAAAGGCTTTTTAAATACATGTATTGGTCTTCCCTAAATCTGAAGGCGTACACATAGAAGAAATTTAAGAATTGAATTACCCTGGAAGAACTGATACATTTCACCACTGAACAACCCATGAATTATCTCTGCACCTGATGGTGTCCTACTAGACATTTGGAAATAGATTGTGAAAGACTTGTAAGCATGCTGGGTGATGGTTATGGAACAAGGTATTAACAGAGAGAGAGAGAAAGAAAAAAAAAAAAAAAAGAGACAAAACATCCTCACTCCTGCACAGACGCAATGGTATCTACTATATTAAAAGATGGGAAAGATCTGATACAGACATCCTTTTGCAGAGGGATTTCAGTTCTAAATCATAATTATGAAGCGTTTATGACACTTACAATGAAAAAGGTTATCAGCAGCTATTTCAAGTTTAGTACACCTGGGGGCGGAGCCTAGATGACACTCTGAAAGCAGCACTTTATTTAGAGCTCCTTAAAACTACTTTAAACAGGAAAATAACCGATTCTAATAAGCAATGATCGCCAAGTGACATGCAAGTTTTAAACGTGTTTTTGTTTCATTTTGTATCTAAACATGATTTAGTTCAATCCAGACAATGCACAATATCAGAAAAGTATTGCAATAAGCATGGTCTTGAATTTCAGTTAAACGTCCTTTTTTTTTTAAAAAAAAGGGAAAAGCTCCTTCCAGTTCGAGACATACAAGAAATCTTTCCTGTTCATTACGCGAGCTTGCTAGTGTGCTGTGTGCACTAGCATATACACAGAATGCTTGTTTCTCATTTAAACTTCAAAACACATTTTTCAATTAAAAATATTCTGTTTATGTCACCACAGTTTCTAGTTAGTCTAATCTCATAGAAATATATTTAAAAAAGACATGACAATGTTTTTTTTTTAATTATTTACCTTCCGTTTGCTGTAAATACGTTGAGAAACCTTCTACAACATAGCGTGCAGTGTGGACCAAACTGTCTGTTCATATTCTGAATAATATTATAAATAGAGAAGGAACACTGTAAAAGCCCTACATTATCTTTTTACATGAGTTGATGTGAATACTAGCTAGCAAAGTTACTGTACGTGACAACTCACATAATTGTTGTTCATTGCATACAAATAAGTTAACTAGGAAACCTAGATGGAAAGATATAAAATGAACAAGATATATGCACCTGGAAACATTTAAACAAAGAAAGTAAAGTTGAAACACTTAATATTAGACCCATTTTAGATGCATTTAAAATTTCTCATGATTATGCAAACTTAATAAATAAAAATGAGCCATTAGGATGCCTGCGTGTCATCAGTAAAGTATCAAGGAAAGATATGTAAAGAATTGGAAAATAACTACATGACTAGATGGGAAAAAGAATGTATAAGGTATTAGCTGATACTTGATCTTTGTTGAGGCATATATTATGAGAACCTTCATACCAGAAATATTAAATTATAGTTTGACAATGTAGAAGTAGAGTGCAAAACAATGAATGCTCTTTAACATGTTACTTAATTCAGACAACCATATTAAGCTTCAAGACTGCATTCGTAATGGAATTTCCTTTGCTGGCAACAGACTAGGTTGTAAAAAGTCATCATTATTAGGAACCTGACAGAATGAACATCTTAGCTACCTTTTAATGGTTGTCATCATTTAAATTCCACTTACTGTCAATGCTCAGTTATTGTGATGCAGCTTGAAATTGTACTGATTCTCCTAATTGATATTGTATGTCTTTGAACTAATAATTTGTGACTTTGCCTATTTTGGATAGAAATTCTTATGGTTTAAAATCACATCCAATAACTATTCTAGGTTCACTTTAACGACAAATGAGCTCTACATTGCAGTACAGGGTAATGTAATAAATATGATGTAGAGTATTTTCTTTGTACATCATCTTTCTAAGCGGCATTTGTATATATATTGAAGTTTATGAAATACTACAGCCTCGGTGGTGCAGCGGTTAGCGTTGCTGCCTCACAGCAAGAGGTTCTCCGGTTCGATCCTCAGCTGGGGTGCCTTCTGTGCGGAGTCTGCATGTCCTCCCTGTGGTCGCGTGGGGTTTCCTCCGGGTGTTCCGGTTTCCACCCACATCCCAAAGACATGCTGTAGTAGGATTGGACACTCTAAATTGGCCCAAGGCATGAGTATGTGCACATGTGTGCCTTCTGTGGAAGGCTGGGTGCCAGGCTGGCAACTCGACACCATAAAACTCCACTGCCAATCATGAGCGGACAGGTGAACCGCTGTGGCGACCCCTGACCAGGAAAAGTCGAAAGAAGAAGGAGATAAAATACTACAGCTCTGGTTCCTAAACTATCTCACTAGAGTGAAGCTAGATTATAGAAACTGCTATGATTTACTGGGTTTATAGTTGATACTATGGTGAATAAATCTCACAACACTGACCATAGTGTATTTTATAAGGCAGTTATTGAATGAACTGGTCAATACACAGAGATTCATTAGTGATACAGGTAAACTGGATTACTTTAATATCTTATCCTAGTTAAAAATGGAACTGTGTCCTGGTTTACCACCATATAATGTAAACTGTGACAATTCTTTACTGTCAGAACTCTATACTAAGTGGTTTCCATAATGAGCACATATTCACGTATGTCATTGATTGAACTAGCTGTGCATGCTTGGGTCAATTTATTTTACAATTCTCCAGAGCAACATTCAATGGAGCCTCTAACCTCTCAATAATGTTTGGTTCATTTTTAGTAATGAGGGTTAATCTGACTGAACCTTTTAGTTCTCTCAAGATTGGGAATGTTATTCATTCCATGTTTGTTAAAAGGTTATTCTAAGTTTCTGTTTGACTACTGTACACGTCTATTTTTCTTTTTGGCCTCTTTTAAAGTTCTAAATTGCATAATTTAAAAGGAATCAAATTATTTTATTACATTTAATAAATGTATGGAAGTTACACAGCAAATAAAACAACAAAATATCTTGTCACTATTTCCAATCAAATACTCTTCAATAATAAACTAATAAGATAGATATAGTGTTACTCTCATTAAACATAAATGGTTTAAACAACCCAAGGAAAAGATCAAACTTACTTAAATATCTAAAAAGTAAATAAAGCGCAAGTGGCATTTTTGCAGGAAACCCACTTTAAAGCGAATGATAGCCTAGTATGAACCTATGGATTCCATATGAGGTTATCTGCCCTAGGGCATTTATAAGCCTAGCCCGAGTGTGTGTGGCTTTCGCCACCCCTTGGAATGAGAATACTATGCCCATTTAGGGTTTAGTTTACTGTGCTTCTGTCTAGCAGTGACACAGAAGTGACCCCCGGGGTAAACCTACGATCTCCCATCCACTCAAGATTTCTCTTGAGGAGAGTCAGTGAGGGGCTCTGCCTAACATGGACTGGGATTCTGTTCCAGAGTGTAGGGAGCCTCTGGGTTATGAATCTGTCCCTCCAGCATGTCCTGTTTATTTCTGTGTTGAGGTTCAAATCTCTCGCTCTCGTGGCTCTGGTTGATTTGGATTTTCTGAGGTGGAGCATGTCCATTAATTCCGGATTGGACATGGCCTTGTACGTCAGACATAGATCGCCTCTGAGTAGGCGGTATGCGACTGAATAGAGCTGGAGTTTCTTCAGCCGGGCAGCATATGACATATGTTTGAGACCCTTGATCCTCTTGGTGAGGTACTTTTGGGGTCTAACTGCTGCAGGTGTCGGGTAAGGTACATCCCAAATGGGGCATTGTACTCCATTATGGGCCTGATAAGGGAAGAGTACAGGGGCACAATGACCTCTCTTGATCTAGATGTGAATCCATTCATAAGGTGGGTAATATAGAAGATCTTCCTAACCACCTTGGCAACGTGAGTGTCAAATGAGAGGTTACTGTCAACTTGGGTCCCTAGGCCCCCGATTACTTCTTCCGTACTTAATGGATTTCCACCTATGTGGTAATTTGTGGGTACTTTGTTTTTCCCAAAGGGTATGACTATACATTTTTTTGGCGTTCAGTTTAAGGCCATGGCTCTGGCACCAGTTATCCGTTTCTATGAGGCCTTTCTGAAGGATGCTTGTGTATGGTGGAGTATCAATTATGGCGCTCAGTTTGCAGTCATCTGCGAACTTTGTTAGCCACAATCCTCCTATGTTTGCTTGCACCTCGGAAAAATAAATGCTGAACAAGAGGGGTCCCAGGACCGAGCCCTGTGGGACACCACTTGTGACTGGCTTAGAGTCTAACATGGCTCCAGCAATTTTGACCTTGTGGGTTCTGTCCTTGAGCCAGTTTGCAACCCATCTTATGACATATGGGTTTACGTTTAAGCTGGTGAGCTTGTCTATGATGCCCGAGTGCGGTATTGTGTCGAAGGCTTTTGCAAGATCAAGGTAGGCTGTGTGAACTGCCTTACCCTCATCAATGGCCTTAGTGACTGTTTCAAAAAAGTCGACCAGGTTCAAAAGGCAGGATCTGCCCTTGACAAAGCCGAATTGAGTAGGATCCAGTGTCTGTAGGTCCCCAATGTCTTTGTTTATGAGTTCCATAATGGTCCTCTCCATAGCTTTGCAGACCAGGCTAGTCAAGCTTATGGGGAGGAAATTTCCAGGGTCCATAGAAGCACCTCCTTTGTGGAGTGGGACCACTGTTGCTGTACGCCATTATTTGGGTACGTATCCTGTAGCAAGGCTAAGATTAAACAGCAGCCTTATGTGCGGGTTTAGTTCCTCTTGGAGTTCATGTAGCACACAACCCGGGATACCGTCTGGTCCCATTGACACTGTTTTTTTTAGCTTTGGAGGGGGCGGCTCTCACCTGGGCATCTGAGATGTCAGGGAGGCTACACTCTGCTGGGATAGATATTTCTCCTTTTGGGAGAGAAATTTGCACTGAACCTGTCTGCCAGTATGTTAGCAATGTCTGTGGGTTCAGTGTATTTTTTTGTCATTTTGGACTAACTCTGAGCATATCTGGGAGTTTCCACCCAGGTTTCTAACATAACTAAAGAAGGCCTTGCGATTGTCTTTAGTGTCTTTTGCGATTTTTCTCTCGAAGTTGGCCTTGGATGATTTTATGAGTGATCGTAGTTTTTTGCTAGTACTGATCAGAGATGTCTTCCCTTTTGGGGATTTTGCTCTGTCATGTAGTAGCTTCCTCCTCCTGCTGTAAAGCTCGTTTATGGCTGGGGTCCACCAGACAGGACGCCTGCCTTTGGGGGAATGGGTCTTGGTTTTATTTGGGATTGCATGATCCATGCATTCTTGAAGGTGTCCGTAGAAAGCATTTATAAAGGATTCAGCGGTGTGGGCTGTGGTTTTCACTGGCCCAGGGGCCTTGAAGGATACCACTTTATTCTTAAGAAGTGTGAAGTCAGTTTTTGAGAAATTCTTCACTGTGGTCTTTTGTGCTGGGGGTGGAGGCGGGATGTGGATTTCCAGTGAGATTAACTTATGGTCTGATCTCACCAATGAGGGGTATACTTCCGGTGTGGAGCATTGTGTCCCCATGTTTGTGATGATCAGGTCTAGTATATTATCTCCTCTTGTGGGAGTGGTGACTAGTTGTTCCATTGCATTTGAGTTTATAAATTCTAGGAACCTTTGGGCTAGGGTGTTGGGGCTTGAGTAATGCTCCCAGTCTATGTTTGGGTAGTTGACGTCCCCCAATAGGATGGTATCTGGAGAGACATTCATACTCTCCAGTGTCTTCAGGAAGGCTGAGTAGGGTTCCTGAGTTTGAGAGGGTGGTCTGTAGCATGCTACAAACTGGAGGGCAGTTTTGCCTACGGTTAGTTGCACCTGGATGGTCTCCGATGATTCGTGCGTTGCCACTAACCTGGAGGTGTGGGTATCTTTGATGAATATGGATACTCCCCCTCCTTTTGTGGTTCGGTCCAAGTTTTGAGGCCGAAAAGCATAATATGAGGTATAACCTGGTAGTGCTGGGGTGCTCTCAGGAGCCTTGAACCAGGTTTCAGTCGCTGCACAGACATCAATGTTCTCCATACTGAGGAGGGCTTCGAGAGCGTGCATCTTGAGGTTTAGACTTCTGGCGTTGAGCAGCATTACCCTTAGTTTTTTCCACTTGTGTTTCCTAGGGAGGTGGGTTTGTCTTTTGAGCCTTGCCTAAAAAAGGCACTATGGGGGTGGCAAGAGCCTTGGTCAATATCCGGAAGCCCAGGGGTGACAGGTGCAAGCCGTCCCTTGAGAAGCAGCGTGGCTTGTCAAGCATGTCATCCCAAGCAGACAGACATTGGATCCCCTTAGAATGACACCAGTAACTGAGCCAATTGTTAAAGCTGATCATTTTGTCTTTGTACTGTGGCATCATTCTTGGTGAGGGTAAGATGCTGCTCAGGGTCAGGGTCATACCGGCCTGGGCTACATAATCAATCAGAGAGCTCCTCTATGTCTCTTTTCATGTAGTCCAGGGAGGTACGTCTCAGGTCATTCACACCGGCATGGACAATGACTGAGTCATATTTGTACTTGCTTTGAAGTGATCTGAGTGCTTGTGTTATGTGGCGGATTCTAGCGCCCGACAAGCAGCTTACTGTAACCTTTTCCTTGTTCAGTCTGGTGAGCTGAATTCCTAAAACTATCTAATTCATCATATAGCAAGTCCTTGTTCAGTCTGGTGAAATGAATTCCTAAATTCCTAAAACTATCTAATTCATCATATAGTAAAAAAAAAAAACAGAGAAGTATTAATATTATGGAAGAAAAATGTTACCAATTCTCAAGTGATATATAACTATGAAGATAAAGATGGACTTTTATCAATAGTAATAAGATATAGTAATAGAATTTGGACTCTGGTAAACTTATATTGGTTTCCGGGTATAGGAGTAGGAACAATTAAAAAGTACATAGAACTTATTAAAACTTCAAAAGGCAATTTAATTTTTGGAGGGGATTTTAACTGTATCCTAGATAGTCAGGAGACCACCAATAAAATACCTTTTTCGTATTACTTCTACAGGGAGAACTCTTAAAAAATAGGTAGATAATTTGCAAATATTAGACTCATTTAGTCTTAAAAATGATAATTCACTATTTTCCCATAGTGACTATAGATTCAACACCCAAACGAGAATAAACTATTTGCATCCCAAGATTTAAAAATGAAAATATCACATTCTTCTATAATCCCTTGCCCCCATCTCACCATAACTCACTCGTTATTAAAATTCAAACGGATTTTAAGAGACTGACATTTACCAAAAGAATTTTGGCATATTTCACCAAATTAAAAGAGTTTAAGTCATGGTTGGATTTGGAAATACAATAATGTTTAGATACAAATTATACTAGTGACATAAATATAGTTATTTTATGGGATTCCCTAAAGGCATATCTTTATGGTAAAATTACTTCTTGATGTAACAATAAAGCAAAGGAATGGGAATCAGAACTAGTTAATATCTAAGAACAAATAACAGAAACCCAAGGGATGGGAAAGATCCAAGAAATTGGGGAATTAAATAAAAAATGCAATGATATCTTAATGCATAAAAACAATTTGGCTTTGGAAAAATTAAAATTAAATTCTTACGCAGTCTCCCCCAAATATATGCATAAATTAGCAAGGAGATTAAAAAGATATTCCAATGGAAACAATATTACAAATATAATTCATGAAGGGGAAAACAATACAAATGTTTCAGATATGAGTGACATATTAGAAGCTTTTAAATTTCACTTTACAAAACACTACAACAATGGTTCTACTCATAATAACATAGACTTGTGCCTGGATTCCTCAAATTTAAATAAAATACCAGGAGTACTTAAACATAAACATTCAAACACAAACTACGTTCAAAGAAATTAATGAAAAAAATAAAAAAGGTAAAAATAAAACCCCAGGTATAGATGGAATCATTATAGAAATTTACAAGTTATTTCCAGCTTCTGTCATAACAATACTGCAAAAAGCACTAAATGAAACATATTCAAGGCACAATTCCACCTTCATGGAGATATTCGTTAATTACACCTATTTTAAAGGAAAACAAAAATCCCAACTCATGTAGTTCATACCGTCCTATTTCACTTAACAATGACTATAAAATTCTTATGTCTACTCTAGTCAATCGAATAAAAAAATCTCTAATTCATATCATTAGTGATGATCAAACGGGTTTTATTCATAACAGACACAACTATGATAACATTGAAAGAATTTTAACCATTGTAGACTTTTTAAACAGAGACAAATCTGAAACCCTAACAGTCACATGAGATATTGAAAAAGCATTTGATTCACTAAATTTTACCTTTTCAACATTCTACAAATTTATAATTTCCCTACACAATTCATTACTTTAATAAAGAATATGTATAAAGACAATTTGGCATATGTAAAATTAGGCCCATTCACATCAGAAGCAATTAAAATTACTAAGGGTACTAAACAAGGAAGCCCCATGTCTCCAATACTGTTTTTGCACTAGCAACTGAATTTTTTCATCAGCAGTCCATTTTAACCTCAAAATTAAAAGGCATTGACATTTTTAATCAATTTAACTCCAAAATAATGCTCTTTGCCGATGATATTTTACTCACCTTATCAAATTCAGATGAGTCACTATGTGAATTAAATTCATTAGCTGAAAAATTTCACCATATCTCGGGTTTAAAAACAATTCTAAGTCAAACCATATATTGTTAAATAAAAAAATAACCCTAATACTAACACAAATCAAATAATTGGAAAACAGGTTTCCTCTTCAAAATTTTCTACGGACTGTTTATGCGAAAAGTTAGAATTAACTACCTACAAACTACAATAATATTGTGAATACCCTTAAATCACTAGTGGGAAAATGGAATAAACTAATAAAGATGGTCCTTCTCCCAAAGGTAAATTACATTTCACTAGCCATCCCTATAATTCCTAGCAAAAAATCTTAAAAGAATTAAATAAAATTCTTATGAACTTCCTTTGGTATCCAAAAAAGAACAGGATAGCTTTTCTAAACCATATTAGGTATTGGAAAATGGGAGGAATTAACTTCTCTGATTTAGAATCTTATATTAAAGCTTCCATTTTCAAAACCGTGATAAAGTGAATATATCCAAAATTCTCTTCTGCATGGAAAACATTACATACTGCTATATTCCTAAAAGAAAGTAAATTAACAATAAATGTACAACTGAATGAACAAAATAAACTCTGGCATACTATTTGTATTAACTTGCACTACAATTCTACCAAACCTACCAATCTGAACTATATAAATTATATTTACAACACTTTCTGGAGTTTTGTAAACAATAATATTGACATCAAATTATGGTTTCAGTTATTAACTCCCTTCAAAATTACAAAAAAAAACTTTTTCAGTAACATTCCCATAGATACTCAACTCTTGGAAAGGAAAGAACTTTACATGCTGGTACCAATGTATGAAAAATCTGATAGTCATAGATGTAAGTCAGTTAATACATTTAATTCAAACATTGACTGGTTAGCTCTTAATAGTTTATTCTCTATAAATCTTGTGCATAAGGTATTAGACAATTCTTCCTTTAAATCCATACCTAAATTTATATTTTATTTACATGAAGTATTATATAGAGACTTTAATTGGACAAATTTAATTTCAAAGTTATATAAAATCATTATTAATTATAAAATAAATTAGAATTTATCACTAAAGAATATCCATTATTGTTATCAAATGAGACTAAAATAGATATATTATATTCTATTAAGTTAACATCAAATATACAAAGTTGGAAAGACTTTGCATGGAAGTTTCTTCGTAGAGCCTTTTATACTCCCAACAAAATAGCTAGATTTAATAATTCTAATGAAATAATTTGTTGGAGATGTTCTTCAAAATGTAATGCTGATTGGGCTCATATTAGGTATGAATGTACCCACATAAAGAAATTTCGGAAAGATATTGGTGAATTTTTGCAAGCCATTTTTACTGATTCTTTCACTTTGTCAAAGCCACTAATTCTTCTGAATATAAGTTAATCCATTGTTATGAAGAGAAAAAAAAACTCTTATCTTCTTTGGACTACAATGGCAGTCACAAAAAATCTATCACAAGGAAATGGAACTCCTCTATCATCCCAACATTTAATGATTTTCTAATTCTATTGAAATATGAAGCACCATTAGAAATCAAAGTCAAGGAAATGAGAATCGTTCCTAGGAAATGGATAAATAATCCTTGGGAGAAAGTTCTCTCCTTAATTGAGACGCTTAAAACAGACACAAATTTACCTTCATAAGAGGAGAGGAAGCAAAAACTCAATTTTTTGTTTTGGCTTTAATGTATAATATTTGTTTATCTACGATTGTGTTACTTTTGTCATTATTTATTTTGAGGCCATTGTACATTTTGTAAACAGTTTATTCAACTTATTCTTACTTTATCTGTAAAGTTTATTAATTATTGGTTTGAAAAATACTTGAACAAAGTTTAGTACACCTGGATCAATGCAGGTTTGCGAAAGGCAGTAGAAAGTGGGCTAATACTCTTAAGATCTTACTTATTGTTGAAGATGCATAACTGATGGAAAGTATACTTCTGACAGAGTCTGGATGAGGAGAAGGGATCTAACAGGATGGAATGGGATTCTCTCTTTCAGCATGGGGAGAATTTTTTTTTTATAAATTTGTGGGGCTGCTTGAAATGTATAGGGGCTCTAAAATGGACAGGTACCTGAACCTTTTATCCTTATAAGGAGCACTTGTCAGGGATGACACACATCAACTGTTACTTGCTCTCTGCCTTGAATAGCAATCAACACAAGGAAAGCAGCATTATGTGCGAGTGTGGAGAAGACAACTTGTGTTTGCTGATGACATACTTATGACATACCCCTATAAAAATTTGAGAAATTTGCCTTTTTAACAAATAAGAAATGTGTTTTCTACTAAAAGTTTTAGTACAGAGAATCATGATGGTCATGAGAACCTCAAAGAGGACTTAGTTGGCAGTTTACGTTTCTGGAAGAATGGCCCAGCAGGTTAAAATACCCGGGAGTATGGATTGCAGATACCATTAGTGATTTATTAGAAAGGTCTTACCAGGAACTGATGAAGAAATTATTAAAACAGACTTCCAGAGACACAAGAGTAATATTACACCTTGACTAGAGAATTCAGACTTACAAATAACCTGCTCCCCCAACATCTCCTCCAAATTATGTACAAAGAACAGGATTAGGATTTAGGAACACATGAGCAATACTAGGCAAGCAATGACATGGACCATGACAGGCCTAGCCATATGCAAATTTGAGGAAAGAGTAGATACATTTCAAAGTTCTTGCCACCCTTTGAGTACTTAATAATTATCATCTTGAGGAAGAAAACTCCAAAATATGGTAGCGCTACCAAATCTGAAAAAAGAACATAACATTGCAGTATCTTCTGTGTTATCATTCTTTACATTTTAAACCAAGTGGTTTTCTTAGGGTATGGAAAGTGTGTAGAAACTAGCATTTTCACAGCAATAATGGTGTATATGACAAAAAGGTCACCTAGCCTTGAAGTAATCAGCTCAAAGATTATGTGACGCCGATATATTTCAATCACTAAAAATGTTGCAGGTGTATGGAAAAGCCATTATAAAATGGTTGTCACGTAAAAACAAAGTTATAAAATTCAAAAGATCTTGGATAAACACAAGACAATGTCTGTGAATAACTGAAAAATTTGGATATTTTTAATGGGATCCACAACGTAGATAAATGGTAAAAATAGTAAAGATCAAGCAGGCTTTATCTGCTATCATATAAACAGTTATATTATACAAAATATAATTACTTAATTGAAAGTAACACTGCAAACTAATGTTGCCAAACAAACATATTTGCAGACTACTGCATTTAAGTCAAGTAATTAAACTGAATTTGCTGTTTGGAGTTGCGAAATATAAACATTATTTGCACTCTTCTGGAACTCAGCAAAGTAATTTAAACTAAATTTGCTGTTCAAAATCTGTCTGTATATGCCACAACCTCAAACCTTCAAGCATACCAGTTTTTGATAAGACCAAACATTTCTACTCTTCCTTTCCTTATTTTAACATAAATGTAGTTTGGATGAACACCTGCAACCACTTCAAAAGATATAAAAAGGACAGGTACAACAACATATAGCAAGTGCCCAGTAAATTACACTGGCTGAATCAAAAGTTTTACACTAAAAATGAGAAAATGGTTACAACATGACATCAGAGCAGTTCAATGCTGACTGTGTTTATAAACCAGCTTGTTGTGTCTTTCGGCTTTTCCCGGTTAGGGGTCACCACAGCGGAACTCCGGTCCGCTAATGACTGGCAGTAGATTTTTACGTGACGAGTTGCCAGCCCTGATGCACAACCTTCAACGAAGGTACGCCCATTCACGCATGTCTCCACACAGAAGACGCTCTAGCTGAGAATCGAACAGGACATCTTACTGTGAGGTGACAACGCTACCGCAGCACCACCACCGCATTTATAAACAAGGTACTATTACAAAATAAATAAATAAATACATACAATACAATAAAATAGCAGACAAATTAAAACAACAGTAAAATACAAATGTGTAAAGATGTATGACAGAAGCATCTAGCTTTCAAAAGCAAAGTCAAAAAAATATTTTCAGGAATCTCTTATGACAATCAAGGGTCAGGGCAGATCTCATACACCGTAATAGTTCCAAAGATAAGGCCCCTGGAAAGCAAAAGAACATTCGACAAACAAATCTAAACCAAACCTTTGGAACCTCCAGAAGCCCAAGGGTGGAACAGCACAGAATATAAACAGACTGGCACTTGCAAAGAATCTCCTTAACACCTATGTTGTGTGGAATATCACACATCCAGCAGCCTACACACACATTTTGCATTCCAGAACATTTTCTGAAAAATAAACTTAAAAAGTGCAAGACAAACACATGTAAATATTTTGTGAATAAATCAGTTAAAGCTACATAAATAGCAACATCAATAAGAAGCATTCTTTACAGGGATAATAGTCTGTGCATTCTTTTCCATAAATACTGTAATTATAATGCACACAAACCCCAAATTATCTTTTGTAAACTTTCACAAATTTCAATGTCTTGAAAACTGTGCAACCTAAACATATACTGTTACATTTTGTTAACCAGACATAAGCTTTCACTTGACAAGAAATTCCTCTATAACAGCATGTTTTATGAGATTTCTTTTACAAAAATCTGAAAACATATGCTTCATTGTATAATTAACAAAACAAATAATACTGGATATCTCTCAAGATGTGCAACTTATAGTGCAAATATCAAAGACAGTTATCTTCAACAGCATCTAAGGTTTCACTTAATGTCATGTAAGTCACTCAACTTTTGAAGTATTAAGTACATATGGAAACACTGTGTAATATAAACTAGCACAGACAGTGAATTGCCCAGTCTTTCACACTGGTGTTTCATACCATACACCTCAATAACATGTACGTCTCTAAATTATGAAAATATGAATAGTATGTGGCAAACAAAGAGCAATTTCACCACAGCAGGGCATCCTAGACTAACAATCTTAGTGTCACTTACAAGTACTTGACTTTTCTAATATTGCTCATTATTAACTGGTAAGTCACTCAGTTAAAGAAGTCAGACCCCCCCAAAATTTCTGGATACCATAATGCTGTATTGGTGTGAACTGAAAGTATACAAAAAGTGCATTTTAGACTTGAGTAAGTTAAGATAGTGGGGGCCCAGGTTGTAAAAGCAGGATACTGAAAGAACCATCTCAAAAGCCAAATTCACCAAAAGATGGGCATGTGCCATCTAAGAAAAAGCATACCAAACAAAGAAAAAGGTTTTCTAAAAATGCAAGAATAAAATAAAACTCAGCGATGTGACAAAGAAAAGGAACAGAGATTCAGGGAGAGCTAAAAGAATAGAGACATAAACCAAGAAGACATTAAACCAGCTAACCCAGTTTTTTTGCTAAACCGATACATATTCATCAGTGAAGTGGTCTTACAGCTCCCTTCTGAATTTATATAGAGAGAAAGAGGGATGGTGCCATGAATAGGAACTTGTTCCAGAGTTCTACACCTGCCATAGTGATGTCTCCATCACCAGACTTCTTTAAAATTAATGAAACCTCAAGTCATAGGCAACTCAGTAACCCAAAATCAAAAAAGGTATACTGTCACAATGCCAAATAGATCTTTCCAGGATTCATTGCAAAGTAAGTTATATACTACACATGACAGAGAACAGTGAATATGGGGTGCAGTCAGTAAGAGACATTTAAGCCAAGCAATGACGTGTGGAAACAGAGGAGTTGAAAGTAAACATGATTAAGTGTCTAAATGCACTTGCATAAGTAGTTAATATTTTTCAGGAAAAAAATGACAATGCCCCCCAAGAAAGAAGCAGAAGCAACAGCCATAATTATGTAAAGTCATTATTAATTTACAAAAACAGAACAAAGAGAGTCATATACAGATGGACAGTTTCATACCTGCAGTGAAACCTGGCCACAAGTGAGACATAATTACCACTGCAGCAGGTGCTTGGAACAGTTCCTGCTGTTACATATTTAGATACTGTGTAATTCACAAGTTATGGAATTATTTTCTTATTAAATACAAAATTAAATGAAGGCGAGAACAGTGCAAATATATACATTGCTGTTGACATAAGCTTTAAGCATATTATAACACAACAACAGCACACAATGATAGGCAAATTGAGCTCCTCATCTTATTAAAAAGTACATAAGCATGCTTCAGTATTCACTTTTCTAAATGAACTTTTGGAAAATTAGGTTTCTATATGTGCATTAACAAATACATCTGCACATACAGATGTTGCACCCAAATTCAGCAGCATTAAAATACTTCAGTAAGCTCACTGGCTTTACGGACTTCTACATTTTGCTACTATAACAAAGTATACACTCTTCACCAAGTAGGAGCTTACAACCCATTAGAAAAAGAAGAGTATGATTCTAATAAATTTCTAGCGCCTGCAGTGCTCCTCTGGTCTGCAGAAAAAAAATGTCTCAACAGAAAACAGAACAATTTACACAATCTGGCCAACTTCCTCTGCAAACTGTGAGGTAAGCTGCAAACTGAAGTGCATTTTCTTCCGTTAACTACTGCAGGTCATTTCCTACAGCTTTACAAATAAATAAAAATAGGTATAACTTTAAATTGCCAAAAGGTTTTCCACTGAGCAGAAAGACTTCTATCTTTGCAGGGCAGAGGGAAAAGAAGTTATCAGGCACCCAACACTCTGTATGGAAAACATCATTCTGCAGCTCTTCTCCAACAAGATTACAGTTTTTGGCAAAAGGTACAACAATATCAAAAACTCATGCTGACAACTTTCACTACATAACTGCCATATCACTCAAAACCAAGACGCAGTCTTTGACTACTTTTCTAAAACGACCACATTTGGTCAAAAAAGTTAAACCGTCTGACCCAAAAACTAATACATTACAAAGGATATGAACTAGACAATGATGTGAACCCAAGGTTATCACAAAATAAGCAGCGTCCAATATTATCAAAAGCGACAGAACACCAGTTTTATCTTCTTTATGTTTAGGAGTTTCAAAGCTACACATACTTTGAGAAACTTCAAAATACTAACAAGAATGAAATATGTATTTTTAATCTTTAACAGCGGAAATTCAGTACGAATCGTTTTATTGCTAAAAAGTATGACATTAAGTAATAAATTAGTCAAGGTTACACGTTATCCGCATTAAAATACAAATGATGACACACAACCCATCATCAACAAACTAACAATGAAGACACTACTTTTATCCCGTAAACCCACACAGAATAGAACAGTTTGAGTCACTTGACAAGGACAAACTGCAGATAATCATACCGACAAGCACAAACTGCAGATAATCATACACTGCAGCTTTGCTTCCACATTCCACCCCCAGGGTACATGCCCTAATTCTGCAGCAGCAAGAGAGACTTTAAAACCCTCTAGCACATAGCAGCTATTCAAGCTCAAGGAAGAAATCCTACACCCTTTGTATTTTCAAACATCATACTTCACAGCTCAACACGCCCAACTGATATCTCATCATAAACACAGAACCCACCTCAAAGAGGTCCGCTGTAGTAGCCATTCCTTACAATTCTCAAAATAAGCTCCCTTCCGGTTTTGAGTTTTTAATTACATAATGAATGTTGCGGTACTTCCTATCCAACACAGCTAGATCCGAGTTCAACGCCCAAAAGAAGGGAAAATTAAAAATCCTAGTTTCATTCCATTCAATTTCTTAACGACCAGTCATTTTCTCAATCCCCATGTTGAATACACCGGAAGTGGAGCTGCGCAGTAAGATGAAAAGGACGCAACCAGCTGATGAACTCTGACCCCTGTCCCATGCCTCCTAGATAAGGAAGTGAATGTATATGTTGTTAGATGTTTTGTTTCGTGAATTGTGTTGTTTCCATAAAAATGCCACAGTAGTCCTCTAGAATATAGTTATAAATAAAACAAATGAGAGAGTATAATTTCAAATACATTGTAGTTTAAACAGTTTATTACTAAAGAATTCAAAGAGCTGTCATTTAGTGTGATCAGGTGTGTTAGAATGAGCATCAGAGCTTTGTGGCTTATTAGCCACGAAAATGGAGAAGCAGCAACAGTAAGATTTTCAAGGTAAATGACTTCATTAGTAAAGCTGTTAGTCATTTTTAGTGCATTTTATGTAGATTTCTGTTTTTAGTTAAAGGAGACACGTACTTTTATTGTTTGCCGTTTGTTGTGAAAAAATATGCTTTTCTATCTGTTGACCCACTAGCAACATTTTCTGGAATTTCCAGTGCTTTGTTTGAATATATACCTGGCTTATGATGCAGATTAAAAGAGAGAGAAAATAGTTTTTTTTTTTTCGTAATAGAGCCGTGAAAATATAAACATTAAAAATCTGCAAGGCAACCGATGTCTAGCATTTAATTTTCTATCACCCATTGTATAGGCGCCTTTTAATGTGCCGAGGTATCGTAACGTTTTGGCTTTCTCAATAAAATGTTTGCTACATATTAAATTGTTGAATATAAGTTTTGACATTGGATAGCAATATACATTACGTGTTCATAGCTGAATAAACTTGTTTCTAGACCGACTGCAGAGCGTATTTTCACTGTTGACCACTATTTGCTAGTAGGTACTATGGTGAAGACGGGTATACTGTTTGAACACAGCTGGATACTTTTCTTTCTGAATATATGACAAAACATTGTGGATTTCTGAGGCCAGTTTATTTCAATAACTAAACTAAATTATGTCACATAACTTTGGAGCTTGCTTAGAGAGAGGAATACTCTTGACAACAACCATTGTTATAGTTGTAGGGATCAGCTGCCGACAGTTGTGCCTACGTTTGTTAAGCAAATTGGGGCAACGTTTGGACAAATATGTACGTTTTAAATACAAAGCAGGTTGAGGGACAATATGAGACTGAAAGCAAATTGACAATTTCTGGTTATCCTCCTGGGTATCATTTTTGTTTTATGTTTATTTTTGAGTTTAAGATGGCACCTAACCAAAATATAGTTCATTAATTTCTGAAAATACCTTTTTGTGGATTTTGGTTTTGTTGGCCTCTGTACGATGTTCAGTATAGTCATCAGACTTTTAGTGTGAGCTTGCATATCACCTCTTTTTAGTCCCTTTCTTTCTACTTACCTCTTGTCATTTCACGTCTTGTAGCTTCTGTGTATTGGAATTTATTTATTTAGAGTAGCACTCTGTCATTCCTTTTGTTTACTTGACTATCATTTTTAGTATTATTAATACATTTTTCTTTTGCTCAAGAGCAATCTGTTGGACCTATGAATGAATTTTTATTTATTCCAGAGGATTTTTATTTTCTGCTTTGTTGGCTTAACTTTGCCACAGTAAGTGATCACTCAATTGCCTCTTAGCATCTTTAGGAATAATCTTCCTTCTGTGTTCTGTTCTTTATTTGTGCCTATGTATAGAAGTGACAAAGTTTTCTTTTTGCATCAAAGGGTTTCACTGTGTTTTATTAGATGTTTGTTAGCATGAGGTATCGACTGCGGCAAAATGAACTATTCCTGAGGACTAGTCTTAAGTCTGGTGAAGAGGATTGGTTAATTAGACTGCAGTGAGTTGTAGTTGACGGTGCAGCAGCTAATAATGGAATGCCTTCACATATTCATATGGTCTATCATACAACCACGATACTGACTAGTATCTTTTCCACTAAGTACTTCAGTACAGCCTTTTATGTAGGATATTAATGATGACATGGTAGTACTTCATCTAAATTTCTGGCCTAGCTGTACATACTTTTTTTCTTTTCAAAAACATGCAAAACAAATACTTGTCTGTACCAGTGTTTTTTATTAAATTTTTACATAATCAGTATGACCTTTAGCAATAGGCAGGCCAATGAAGTTTTATATTAGTTTTTTTTAAATCCTTTTCTGTGGGAATTTTGTCAAGGTCTAACAGGTAGGATCAAATGTTGAAATATACTTGGAAAAAAAAGATTTTATGTTAGTTATGGGGAAAAACAGAAGCTAGCTTAATTTTGCCAAAAACAGAAGCTAGATACATTTTACCATTTCCCAAGTCCTCACTCACTAAATTAACTAAAGGATCAGGGAATATAAACAATACATAACACAGTATGTACACTGCCTCTAGGCATCTGTCTGTCTAAAAACTTATAGTCATAAACACTTAGACTGTAGAAAAGAAAAACAATAATGCAGATATAATTTCTTATGAATGGAATGTGAATACAAAATCTTAGTGCTAATATCTGATGCTCAGTCATGTATCTTCATATGCAGTAGAAAACAGAACAGTTTTTATCCCACAAAAAATGATAGTTTTATTAAAGGGGGTACACTATAAGACTGTAATAAATCATGATCCATTAATTTTTATGTATACACTGGAAGCCTACAGTGGAATCAGTTATATTGCCAAGGTTTCATTCATGACCACTTGGGAAAGGCACATTTCTATGTGGTTATGTAACTACAGCAAACATGCACATTTTTTTACCTTTAAAATATATACTGATAAAATTTCTTATTTAATTTTGGGCTCGTAAAAAGTTAAGGAGTAAATAGTAAAATATTTACAAGTCCAATATTCTTTTAATCCGACAGATTTGCTAGACTCTTTTAAAAATGAATGAGCATCCCAAGATTATTTTGAAGTATGCACATATACACTTTTCCTCCTTAAGAGAAGAGTCCATAACAGTCCAACATTTCAGTCTCCTTGTATGCAGCAGAAAACATTCCTCAGAATTCACTTTTTTATTTCTCTTCCCCAACTTCTGAATCTTTAATTTTTTTATTTTTTTTGTAAGTAAGGGCTCTAGGGACCAACGGACAAGCAACGCAGTGCATTTCAGTGTTTTTAATAATACACATAAATCAAGTCCTTCCAGTAATATTTTAAAAATTCAATAAGTAGATAATAAATGTTCCCATTGAAAACTTAAACATGGAGCTATTTTTCCCTATTGTAAGTTTAGGACTTTAAAATTCTTGCAATCTTAATATCTTGAAATGAAGACTCTCGGGCTTCTGTCTCTTCTCTTTCATGCAGATTTATTAGCTAAACCCTTTCATCAGGTAACAAGCCGATGACTTCAGATCTTTTTTCTTTTCCAGAAAACACAGATTTTTCCCTGGAATCCCAATGGGAGAAAATGACTGGTTCTGCGAATTCACTGTAGCAAAGCAAAGCATATTAGATTTAATAATCACAAATCAAGCGAAAGAATAAGCCAAGAAAATCCAAATAAAGGCAGCAGGCTCGAAATTAATCCACTGAGAAGACACTTTATTGAGTTAGCGCTTTCATTTTACTCCACTGGGTAAAACTTCTTCAGACAACGAAAAATGGGGTTAACCCCTTAAATAGGTAGCACTCCCATGAATAAATTAATCAATTAAAACTTTAAAGTGCACCCAACAAATAAAATCATGTTAAATACATACATTTTCATAAAAGTAGTGCATCTAAATGCTTACTCTAAAAACAATATGAAAAATATATGTTATGAAGCACGTGATAGAGTGAAGAAAAGCTGCTAAAAATGAATGTGGGCATAAATAGATTAAAAAATTAATGGTTGAAATAAGAGGACAAAAAAGTGGTATTCTCCTCGAAAACAACTTTAAAGTCATTGAAAATATGCAAAAAATATATAAATATTTTGAAAATGTTGAAGACTATTATGTATACACACACATAGTCAAATTCTATTAATGACCAGGGATCAACCACTTTAAACTTTCTTACAAGTTACTGTTCAAGGCAAAACCAAAACTATACCTACAAGACCGTTGTAAAATGTTATGCAATAGTTGTTCTAAAATATTATATAATATATTAAAACAATATGTTTAAATATAGAAAATGATGATGTGGGAAATAATATAATCAAGTATATACCTTGAAAATTAATCCTGAAAATTACACTAATAAAAAGTGTTCACATTATTGATGCTAGAGATGAATCGGTTAACCCTCTACAACCCAGAATAATCCAAGATGTTGGTAAACCTATCTCTGCAAGCTTCTATATTTTAGAACACAGGATAGGGAACATAGATCATTCAAGCCTGGAGGGCTATAAGCATTAACCCTTATTTGCCAAGTGAGCTCACGGATTTCCAAAATTAAATTAAAAGGACCTCTTCTAGGGTCATGTTGTATCTGATCTATAATTTGGAAACTAAAGCTATGCTGTGGGTATTCGTGTATGTGTTTCACTAATGCGTTGTCAACTTTGGATCTTTTGATACTGTATACATGCTCGTAGACCCTGTCCCTGAGCCTCCGATCAGTCCTCCCAATATAGAAACGGGCAGAGGCTACAAGTAGCCAAGTACACCACACTCTTGGACAAACAATTAAACCTCCGGTTAATAGAATACTTCTTACCCTAATAGTGAAAGTTTGTCCCGTACATATGTACTTGCAATATGGGCAGCTCTGACATATAAACATACCCACAGTTCTAGTGAAAGTTGGTTTCACTCTCTCTTTTCAACAGGTTCTTGAGATTGGCACCCCTTCTAAACGTGATCCGAGGGGTAGGGTCAACTATGGGGGCCGAGTCCCTGTCCAACTTTAGTAAGTTCCAATTCTTGGAAATAATCCTCTTTAATAATGGATGCATCAAGGCTGCAAGTGAAAATAAAAGTTATCCTGAAAGGATCAGTTTCATCAGCCTGAATTTAAAGCTCGTGTATCTGCCATTCGGGGCTTTGGAGCAAGAATCGGACGGAAATAACCATTAATTCTTTTCTGTCTTATCTTGGATACTAAATCATCCGATATATGTGAAGGGTACCCCCGATTCATAAACATATTATATAATAAATGGCACTCTAAACTAAATTCCAACTCATCCGACACCATCCTAGCTGCCCTTACCAACTGTTTTTTCACCACTGATCTTTTTTGTTGGTAAGGGTGACAGCTCGAAAAGTGGAGAAAGGAGTTGGAATAGATCGGCTTCCTATGTGTCCTGGCTTTATAAGATCGCATGTTCCTATCCTTATAAAGGCAAACGTCCAAGTAACTAATGGATTCATCTCCTATATCATCCGTAAATTACAAAAATTGGGTGGACTCATTAAGATGTAACATTAATGCTTGAATTTCAACATTTGTGCCATTAAATAACATAAAAATATTGTCTAAAAATCTTGTGTAGTAAACTATTGCTGTCCTGTAAGGGTTGCTGTCATTTGAAAACATAACATTGTTCCCAGTTTGCTAGGACTAGGTTTGCAAAACTGGCCCCACAAGAGGAACCCATCATGACTCCTGATTTCTGTAAGTAATAGTTGCCATTAAACATGAAATAATAATTATTTAAAATTAAGTCCAACAGACCCTTGATTAGTCCAGCTTCCCTTTGGGCAACCCCTAGATCTAATCAAGTCAGTTACCCACTCCATACCCAAATCCACAGGTATCACAGTATACAAGTCTTTAACATCAATAGTCAAAAATAAAGACTTGTGATTATAGTCCAGATCATTTATTCCACTTAAAAATGACCAAGAATCCTTACAAATGTGGTCAAACTTTACCACATACTTCTTTAAGGATGCGTCAACAAATTTAGCCAATGCGTAAGTGATAGAATTCCTGCCGTTTACTATCGGGTGTATTGGTGGATTCTCAACATCCTTATGGACCTTAGGTATTCCAGAAATTATTGGTGTAATAGGAGCCAGGCTTGATAAATAATTGTAAAGGTCCAAGGAGATCCTAGACTCAATAAAAAGGTCATTAAGGTAAACCTTGATTTTTGATGTGCTTGGTTCATCTCATTCAGGGAGGCTGGAATATAATGGTCACAATCCAACAACTCCAACATTCGGTTAATATAGTCATCGTCGTCAAAAAATACAAGACCTCCCCCCTTATCGGGTTTTATGACCCTAATATTTTGGTAACTGAGATGCTCCAAACAATCTCAGTCATTCTTTGTAAAATTCCCTACCGAGCTTGTGTTATCCCGATCAAATTGGAGACTATCACATATATCCAACTCGCAAATCTGTTCAAAAAATGAAAGACCAGGGGGTAACGGGGGGGTTAAATGTTCTCAATATCTTACATTCGCTGTTTACTCTGGGTTGATCCTTAAAAAGTAGTGCCAAGTTGATCCTACGTACGAAGGATTTTAAATCAGTAATAATTCCTGCTACGCTGGCCCTGCAATCCGGGATGAAGGTTAACCCCTTTGATAACAAATCAGCTAACCTGACAAAAAACATCCATGGATGAATAATTGAAAATTTTAAAATCCTTGCCTCTTGTTAAACACTAAACGTCAGTTCTATAAAAACAACACTATACCAGGTACCACACAATAACGTCTTTATTTAAACAAACAAACAAAATGTATAAAGACGTTATTGTGTGGTACCCGGTATAGTGTTGTTCTTATAGATATTCCATTTTTATATACTGGGTTTTACCTGATAGCCGTTTTTTGTTTGTTATATACTAAACGTCAGTTGTTGGCACCATCGATCATATCATGTCGCTGGGTCAAGAAGCCACTGGTTAATGGAGCAATTAATGTGGGGCTACTCAGTTCCCTTTCAAATTCTTCCCCTGAGTGAAATTCCCATTGGAAGTCAAATTCATTTGCTGGTGGCCCTTCCTGTGAAAATTTGAGTAGTCATTAGGGCCTACAGTATGGTGATCCAAAACTGAATTGTAATTAGCAGAGTCATAAGTCAATTGGCCATTGTTACCACCAGAATTACTTTGGTTGGTATTAGTTCTCTTGTTGTTACTTCTCAAACGTCCATTCCAATTGGTGTTGTTGACCTGGTTCTGGCCACCCGACTTGGAATCCGCCTCTGCATAAGAGCAAGCAGGGGAGTTAGGTCCCGGATTAGAATTATCTCCATTTCGAAACTGACCATTGCCATTAGTAACGGGTTGACTCGTGGGATTCACCCATACTTGTGAGGGCGGTGGCTTAGGATAAGCAACACCATTAATATAATCTTTACTATCACAAGCTAACTTCCTGTTCTTAGTAGCTTTCATCTTCGCTATCTGGCCATTGATACTAGTAAACTTTTGCTCATACTTATAAAGAGTAAAATCAATGTCCTTTGTGATAGCTGCATCAAGAAAGTCACTCTCTACATTCAGCTCTTCTATCAGTAATGAGTAGTGTTTAATAAACATTTCCATAAGCTCCACGTCCTTGTCTATCAAACAAGGACAACAGATCCTTTTGGAAAGGAGAATCCCTGACCAACCCAGTAGGAAAGCGCCAAGACCTCAGACCCTTAGGTATTTGACGTCTACCAAGACATTCCCAAAAATAAGCTACCTCCAATTTAATTTTTTTCAGCTTAAAAGCTTTAACATCAAACGGCTTCAGATTTTCGACAATATTAGTTTTACTACTATTGGTAGCCACAGTTGCGTAACCAGGGTCAAGTAAACTGTCATTACTTAAAGATACAGGCTCATGGAGCCAATGTTTAACCCCAGACAAAATAGTACTCGTTGGGTTCCCCTGTAAATTAATTGAGCCAGCCATGTTAGCGTTGTTTGCTCGTGCTGGAATACCCCTGTTCATCTGTGCCAAACTGGCATTATTATTTATCCCTGTAATAGTGAAAAAAATCGACAGTACCTGTGTCCATACGAGCCATATTGTTCCCTGGTGTTTGATTGATCCCTGTTCTGGGCTGTGAAGGCAATCCCAAATTAAGCATGTGTGCGCCATCCAAAACATTAGAGCCATGTGAGCCCAATAAGCCCAAACCATCGTGGACAGTATGCCCGCAGAGCCTCCATTCGGATCTGGCTCACCTGTCAAGGGTGCTGCAGTCATCGGCAAAACAGTAGTTTCCTTCCTACGTACAACCACACCGTTAGTACTTTGTGAAACAGCTTCCTCTACACCTATGTTCACTCCAACCGGAACGGGTTTAATCATACCGTTAACTGTTGTGGTCAAGTTGTCCCCTTTCTTAGGTAAAACCAAAACCACACTCATTAGTTGTTCCATATCTAATGCAGCAAGTTCAGTATTGGATTCAGTGCCATTCACTAGCTCATTCTCTTGCGAGAACAGTGTCTCCTGTGTGGATGCCATTTCAGACACCATGTAAACGTTGCCAAAAGATGTGAAAACACAAACCAAGCGAAAAAATAAACCAAGAAAATCAAAATAAATGCAGCAGGCTCGAAATTAATCCACTGAGAAGACACTTTATTGAGTTAGTGCTTTCGTTTTACTCCATTGAGTAAAACTTCTTCAGACAACAAAAAATGGAGTTAACCCCTTAAATAAGTAGCACTCCCATGAATAAATTAATCAATTAAAACTTTAAAGTGCACCCAACAAATAAAATCATGTTAAATACATACATTTTCATAAAAACCTAGTGCATCTAAATGCTTACTGTAAAAAAATATATGAAAAATATGTTATGAAGCATGTGATAGGGTGTAGAAAAGCTGCTAAAAATGAATGTGGACATAACCAGATTAAATTAATGGTTGAAATAAGAGGACAAAAAAGTGGTATTCTCCTCGAAAACAACTTTAAAGTAATTGAAAATATGCAAAAATATATAAACATATTGAAAATATTGAATATTTAAAAATATATATGTATACACACACAGTCAAATTCTATTAATGACCAGGGAGCAACCACTTCTTACAAGTTACTGTTCATCTAGGCGAAACCAAAACTATACCTACAAGACTGTTGTAAAATGTTATGCAATAGTTGTTATAAAATATTATATAATATATTAAAACAATATGTTTAAATATAGACAATGATGATGTGGGAAATAATATAATCTAGTACATACCTTAAAAATTAATCCTGAAAATTACACTAATAAAAAGTGTTCACATTATTGATACTAGAGATGAATCCGTTATCCCTCTACAACCCAGAATAATCCAAGATGTTGGTAAACCTCTCTCTGCAAGCTTCTATATTTTAGAACACAGGATAGGAAACCTAGATCATTCAAGCCTGGAGAGCTATAAGCATTAACCCTGATTTGCCAAGTGAGCTCACGGATTTCCAATATTAAATTAAAAGGACCTCCTCTAGGGTCATGTTGTACGTGATCTATAATTTGGAAACTAAAGCTATGGGTACTCGTGTATGTGTTTCACTAATGCGTTCTCAACTTTGGATCTTTTCATACTGTATACATGCTCGTAGACCCTGTTCCTGAGTCTCCGATCAGTCTTCCCAATATAGAAACAGGGGCAGAGGCTACAAGTAGCCAAGTACTCCACACTCTTGGACAAACAATTAAACCTCCGGTTAATAGAATACTTGTTACCCCTAATAGTGAAAGTTTGTCCCATACATATCTACTTGCAATATGGGCAACTCTCACATTTAAACATACCCACAGTTCTAGTGAAAGTTGGTTTCACTCTCTCCAACAGGTTCTTGAGATTTGCACCCCTTCTAAACATGAACTGAGGGGTAAGGTCCACTATGAGGGCCAAGTCCCTGTCCAACTGTCACTAATAGAATTTGACTGTGTGTGTATACATATATATTTTTAATATTCTTCAATATTTTCAATATATTCATATATTTTTAGCATATTTCAGTGACTTTAAAGTTGTTTTCGAGGAGAATACCACTTTTTTGTCCTCTTATTTCAACCATTATTTTAATCAACCATTATTTTAATCTGCTTATGTCCACATTCATTTTTAGCAGCTTTTCTACACTCTATCACGTGCTTCATAACTTATATTTTTCATATATTTTTTACAGTAAACATTTAGATACTACTTGTGAAATGCAGGGTTTTATGAAAATTGATGTATTTAATATGATTTTATTTGTTGGGTGCACTTTAAAGTTTTAATTGATTAATTTATTCATGAGAGTGCTACCTATTTAAGGGGTTAACTCCATCGTTGTCTGAAGAAGTTTTACTCAGTGGAGTAAAACAAAAGCGCTAACTCAATAAAGTGTCTTCTCAGTGAATTAATTTCGAGCCTGCTGCGTTTATTTAGGTTTAATAATTAATTAGGCTGTGGCAATTTTGTCCAATATGGTAATTTAACCTTGCATCTTAATTAGAATAGCTACCAGTGGTTGGACATTATACAATGCCTACTCTAAAACGTGCACGCTGATTGGCCAGCCCAACCTGCGTGCCCGTTGTAAATCCCTCAATATACTAACGGAAAAAGGTCCGGTCGCCCGGACTTTTTCCGTTAGTATAAAACACTGTCTCACTATGTTAAGAGTTTAACATAGCGACACAGATTTAAAAAAAGCAACGGAGATCTCCGTTGCTTTTTTTAAAGCTGTCTCGCTATGTTAAACTCCTTTAACATAGCGACACAGTGTGTAAAAAGCAACAGAGATCTTGCGATCTCCGTTGCTTTTTTTTTTAAACCTGTCTCGCTATGTTAAATGAGTTTAACATAGCGAGACAGCTTTAAAATAAGCAACGGAGATCTCCGTTGCTTATTTTAAAGCTGTCTCGCTATGTTAAACCCATTTAACATAGCGAGAGAAAAGCAACGGAGATCTTGCGTTCTCCGTTGCTTTTGCCCACAGCTCTGATGTACTGCGTAGGCATGCGCAGTACATCAGAACTGCCGCGGAACATCAGACAGCTGCGGAAGGGCAGCAAAGAGGCATTATACAATGCCATTATTTAAGAAAAGTAATTATTTCTTTTCTTAAATAATGTCATTGTATAATAGCAATAACCCACTTCTGGGTGTGGGTAATGCTGGATTTACCCACGGTTGTCTTTGTTTGGGCCCTCGGGACCAAACCACGCCAACCGTGGGTAAATCCAGCATTACCCACACCCAGGCATGGGTTATTGCTATAATATTCCCCTCACTCTTTGTTTATAGTGAAGCATTATATCAGAGCATGCTATCAGTTTTAACCCATGGATTTCTTTATTTTAAGAATATTGTTGTTGTTACATTTAGTATTTTGACCTTTTTAAATACATATATGCACACACACACACACACACACACACACACACACACACACACACACACACACACACACACACAAAACTGAAAAAGAAAAGCGCAAATGCACACACCAACAGTTGGTTCTGAAATTTGACGATACAAATGAAAAAGCAGAGTACCAAAACCACCACAACATTGCTGATGAGCCAAAAACTTTAATATATCACTTTAAAATAAAAAATAAAACAGTTAAAACTTCTATGTAAACTTCATAAGTGCTTTCGAGTAAACTCTTCCTATTTTTGTCTCCTACCACCCTTTTATTTTAAAATGGATGCAGTCTAACACAAATGGATGTAGTCTTAACACCACACTTTGAAAGATGCTGCTTGCCAGCTGGCGAGTAGCTCTAATATTAAGGCACGGACTCACAGAGAGCTGTTACTGAGGATTAAAGACTGTGACCATGTTTTTAGTCCTCCTTTTTTTTTCCATTTGCAGAGTAATGCTTAGTGGTACCTGCATGTGCTTCTCCGAGGGGTCTTCAAAAGTTGCCGGCTTCCTGGACCCTTATTTTATCTCCGAGATGTCTGAACTTTCTGTTGTCTTTTTCGTTTTATATGTCAGTTTATTTTTAAGTGGATCTGTACCTTTCAACTTCTTAGCACAAGAAATCTGAACAAAGCCTAAATAATAAAGGAACAAAAGCCCCGAAATAGGTACCGATTTTAAATGTTGCTGATATAAATTTTGAAAGTTGCTAGAATAATAGGATTTTTGATAGCATGCATGTTCTGAAGGATATGAAGTGTGACACTCAAATATATGTATTTATTTAGTGACCTCAATTCTCAGTGATTTGCCAGAAAACCAAAAGTTTTATGAGGAACAGTCCAGAATTGAGAAACAAACATCTGGACACTTGAAAGGTATGAGTTGTTCTCCATGCCATTTCTTCAATTTCAATGTTTTATCAGTCTGTTAAAAAAAGGAGGGAGTAACTGGATGTAGGCACTTTAGTCACTTATACCTCATATATTTTGCTGTGCAGGATACATGAAGTCCATCAAATGACCACATACTACTGCTTCTTTTCAGTCAGTTCTAAGCTCAGTTATTCAATAGGGATTTCGTCATTCTATCCATCACCTTCATCACAAATCTCAGGATGCTTCAGTTTTTATGGCCTCTCTGACTTTGTGATGGCAAAAAAAGCTTCTTTAAGCTTCTCTAAGGCTGTCTTCATGAATTGTTCCTTCAAAAGTGGCTGATTTTTTGTTATATCAGAGTAAACCTCAGCAGAGATCACAAGTGAGTATAAAGCAGTTTCTGGCAGCCTGCCATGTGGATGAACTTCTTGATGTCCAGGTTGTCCTTGTTTTCAGGTGTCATTACTTATACCCAAGGCTGAAATGCATTTTCCTCAGGATCTACAGACACTTTACTCTTTTATGTCAGGTCTTGGTACCTGTCTGTTCAGTCTCAACTTGGCATGCTTCTCACTAGGCAGTGTGTCACTTTACTACAGTCTCTTGCTCACTCCCAGTAGTTCAGTAGACAGAGTTTGCTTTTCTCCAGTCTGCTGTCCTTATTCTTAGTAGTGCATGCTACTCATTTGATGGTTTTTACTCTCTCTCTTCACTTTAATGTGCATTAAAAATGTATATCCACCATGTATTGTATATAACACCAGGGTAGAATGTAGCCATATCCCAAATTAGAAACTCCAAGCACAATTCATAGCTTTATATTTCTTATGTTCTTTCATATGCAGACTGACCTTCTGGACCAATGAAACATTCACATAACCACTGCATGCTAGTTATTTTGTTTTGCAAAACTTGACTTCCATATACACTGCTGTGTCAGTTAAACACACTGAATGCTTACTTGGAAACATACAATGCTGTACAGTAAGAGGGTCCCTATTAAATTATCGAACATTTCTAAGTTCGAATGTCATATGGTCGACACCATTGATCGAACTTTGACAAGTTCGAAGGTGAAAGGCAATGGCTCCATACAAAAGTTTCTTTTTCTGCACTGAAGTGTGGTCTCAGAGTTGGTATATTTAAGTAGGGAGGGTGTGGGGGGTGCAGAGGGGCTTGCCCCCCTGCTCAGAGCGTTAAGGTAAGTGTGTTTTTTTTTTTACGTTTTTATTATATATTCAAAGATTCAAGTTTCGCTCATATGTTGTCGAACATATGAGTTTCGAAATTTTGAAGCCTCGAATATGTAATATAGACCCCAGTAACATACAAGTAGCCACATAAAACAGATGTTTAGTCTTACAATCAGCACAATTTTTAAAAGGAGATATATACTTTGTAGTCGGTTGTTCATATTTTTTTCTATTTATCTATATCACATAGCTCATGCAATAACCAAAATAAACAAAAAACTAGATACTCATGTAAAAACTTCCTAACCAGCAACAGTAAAGTTACCCTAGCTCGTACCCATCTTCTCTCTACCTTACTGTATGTTTCTCCTGTCCTAATTAATTTTAAATAAGAATGATTTAAACAAGCTATCAGTATGCTACAACAAAATAGCAAAATTCACCACAAACTCCTCCTACCGCACTCACCACTGTCAGACCCTTAAACAGCTTTCCTGGCTTGAACTCCCTAACACGTTGGCTCTAAACCAACTTCTTCCAGCTCACCAAATACTGCACCAACCTGACAAAACTCCAGCCTTACAAGACCTGATCATCCTCTACTCCACTAACCGAGAATTTAGAGCTACTAACAAGGCACTAATCGCAGTCTCCAAAATCCATTACAGCTCTGGTCACTCCCTGTATTCCAGCAATATTGCCAAGACTTGAAACTCCCTTCCAGTACAAATCAGGTTACAACCTATTTCCCACCTAAACAACTCCTGGACATATAAATGCCTCGCACCTGGCTGACATATTCTAACTCCTTTCCCTTACCCACTATCCAACCTCTTTAAAACTCCCACAGATGCACTATGTATTATCACACATTACTTACCAAATCACTGTCACCTACTCCCCACTGCCCCATCTGTACCCCCTAACTCTCCCCTAGACCATTGAAGAGCTTTCCCTTAAAATGTCAATGCACCTTATATGAACTTGTCTGTATTCTCCTTTTAGTTTTTCCTTTCTTGCCTTATCTTCAGTACATCTTCAAGATTATCTCTACTAAACATACTATATGAACAAAACATACTATATGAACAGCAATCAAATGTCACTACCTGCTATACTTTTAATTGTATGTCTAAACCACTATGCTTATGTAAATATTTTATGCAATCAGATGTTATTGTCTGCTATATTTTTATAACAATGTATAAATATCCTATGTATAGTATGTTAGCAATTGTTCTGGAGCTTTTCTCCTCTGGCCTCCACTGAAAACAGACAGCTCTGTCCAGTCGGACCTTCCCGGTAAACAAATGTAGAATAAATAAATCTACAGGACCTACAGTTTCTACACACAAACATCCTAGGTAAGGAAGACTAACCATCAATTAAGACAAGACAAGGGAACATATAGATGATACAATGAAAAGAATTGGAACAAATGCATTAGTTAGATATGTCATCCCAGGCTGTCTTCTGAACAGGCTAAAACATGAACTAGCATCACCACCAAGTTCCCTTTTCAATCATAGCCTAACCACAGGCTTTGTTCTTGCAGAATGGAGAACCGCTACAGTTATTCCCCTCCACAAAGGTGGCCTAACAACAGACCTGGGGAATTACAGATTCATAAGCCTGACCAGCCTCCTCTGTAAAGCCATGGAACATAGCATTATGGATCTCGTAAATAAAGACATAGCCAACCTCCAAACCTTGGATCTTACCCAATTCGGCTCCATGAAGTGCAGATCTGCTTATCTGGTGGATTTCTTTGAAAGTGTGACCAAGGCCATTGATGAGGGCAAATCTGTGTACACAGCATACCTCGACTGCAAAGGCTTTCAACACATTCCCACATTCCGGCATTACTGATTAACTTCAAAAACTGAATGTAAACCCCTTTGTTGTGAGATGGGTTGTCGCCTCACAGTTAGACGTTGTCCTGTTCGATTCTCAGCTAGAGCGTCTTCTGTGTGGAGACATGCGTGAATGGGCGTACCTTCTTTGAAGGTTGTGCATCAGAGCCGGCAACTCGGCACGTAAAAATCTACTGCCAATCATTAGCGGACCAGAGTTCCGCTGTGGCGACCCCTAACTGGGAAAAGCCGAAAGTTACAACAGATGTTTTTGTGATGACGTTGGCAGCTGAGTTGAATCTCTTTCCACTGAGTTAAGGAATAAAAATTCAGAAATGTATCCTATGTCTGTGTGTGATTATTACTCAGTCCTCAAACATGAAAAGATTATTTTCAGCAAGGCTTGCCAAACAGTGCAATAAAGTAAACTTAGTCCTCAAGTGGTTGCTTTACTGTAGTATATACAATGGGCAACAATAACTGACCAGTCAAATTGCTAGCTACCTGAGCATCTGATTTGTTCCATGCATGAGAGAAAGCTGGTGAAGACCATCAAGATCTCATACTGAGTCACAGATCCGTGTTCTTCAAAGACTTAAAAAATTCACCATCTGGAAACTCTATGAAACACAGAAATACTCCAAAATCAAAATACAGTCCAGTATATCAATATAAAACAACAACAGAAATGCATATCCTCTCTCAAATACATTAATAAAAACAGAACAGGAATGAGGACTGTGATGCATATTGAGGACATTTTACAGTAAAAAAAGCACTAAAAACTTGAAATGAAATGTAAGTGGATACACCTCAAGATCAAGAACAATAAAAGACCTCCAAAAAAAGTACAGAATAACCTCTGTAAGAAAGTGTAAAAAAACACACACACAAAATTAAGCAGTGTAGGAAGGAACACACATGAATTGAACAGCATGATGCAAAAAGAGCAACAACCATAGCGACAAAAAGTAGCCACTCTACCCTAGGCATAAAATCACACATGCAAATACAGTAGGAAGACGTTGCCAAGCATTATTTGACCTAAGAAATCTGAAGATACACTACATAATGTAAAACACTGAATTAATAGATGTATATTAAAATAGAAATAAAACAGACAAACTAAATTTATAACAGAAATGGTTGTCCACATGACTGCACCAGGAAATAAAAACAAAAGGAGAGCAGAATGGGACTCACCAATTTCATCTTATAACTCCCCAGCAGATAAAAAGCTGAGGAGTCATGCCTCTTTATAAAACTGTAGAATTTCCTGTGGCTTTTAGGAAACTGTCCACTCTCAAAGCACCTGCAACAGTTCCCACCCAAATCGTGTTTGCTGTTCTTCAATCTATGCAGGATCATGTTGATGAAGGTAGCCACTTCATAACACCTGAATTTCCAGGTCTAGTATCAGGGTCAGCAACAGCATACATTTGGTCAGATGGGTGTATATCTATCTTTGTTTCTTCATATATTCCTCCTCAGGACTACGTTTCTGTTGCTTTGCTAGCTAGGCATTAATTATAAGATTAACTTACTTTAGTCCAGCTCCATATTGTGATGATGTTGATTATTCAGATGTTGACAGTCTAACTACAGTAACCATTGTATGCAGCTCACACTCTTTTCAGTACTGCACAGTAGTTAATGCTGTTGACTCAGCTCAGCAAAATAAAGTTGTCTTGTGCAGCTTTGCAGGGCTTTGGTATGCTCTTGGGGTGTCTCCCTGGGTACTAGGGAGAGAGCACTTTTCTCTCTGAGCTGTCACTGGCCAGGCATAGCGATACTGGTTTGCTGTAGGTTACCTTCACAGTTCATGGGTATTTTTCAACTTCTCTTAACCCTACTTGTTTTGTCCTATCCTCTTTTTTTGTGTATTTTTGTTGACTGAGCTATTTAGATGCACATGCCTGCTAACATCCTTATGCCCAATGTAGACATTGATAAGCAGGGGTATATGCATAATAATATAGCATGTATGGGTTCTGCATCTGCAGCGATCAAAGTATTATCTGGGAATATTGTGTCTTTCCTCATGGCAAAGGATAAGTGCTTGCTTCAACCCCTTCAAATAGCATGCTTCTCAAGTAACCTTTCTTCAGGAACTGAGCTAAAGAATTTATCTGTAATAATCAGCTAAGATAGTGATTATCACACTTCATTACTCATTACACTGGTGACAGAAACCCAAGGATGATAACGGCTTATTAGTGCTTAAGGTAGGTACAAGTAGGGACCCCTTCTTATTAGCCAACTTCTGTGGCTGAAACGCAACTCTAGTTCACTTAACTCATTCACCATAGCAACTGAAAAGATGTATAGAGCTTTGTGTTGCATTAGTGGATATTTTAATGTAGCCCCCAACCCTCATTCGGATAGAATAGTGGCAGGCAGGTCCAGACTCCTGCATTTAACTCGAGCAGTTTCCAGCTTCATAAAAGACCTGGCTCTTGTAGACATTTGGAGAGCTACAAATCTAGGAATACTTCTATATTTGGATATAGGACTATTGAACGAAAGTTCAATAGTCCAAATCCACAATCACCAAACACACTTTAACTTTCGTTAAAGTGTGTTTAAAAAAAAAAAAAAAAAAAAAAAGAATAAAACATTACTTTTATGTTTTTGCAGGGGGGCAAGCCCCCCTGCACCCCCACACCCCCCTACTTAAATATTCTCTCTCAGAGGTCACACCCCCCCCTACTTAAATATTCTCACTCTGAAGTCGCACTACAGTGGGGAAAAGGGAATTTTCCCTTATCCCCACTGTAGTGCGTTCTCCGCAACAGACATACTTACGCGAAAGTGCCTCTCGGTGAAAAGCACTTTCGCGCAAGTATGCCAGGCCAAATCTGTTTCGGTTATGTTGCCATTCTGTGATCCCTACTGATCCCATATATTTGGCAATAGGGTCGGTCTGCACTAGCAGGTTAGAATATGTCTTCATAAATACAGTCCGTATAAAAGGGGTACTTTACTGTAAACACCATCCCACCTCTTTTTCAGACCACAGTCTTGTTATTATGGAGGTGCAGGGTGTGGGGAATTCTAGACCATGCAGGTACTGAAAGTTTGTCTCTTAATATTAAAAGAGGAGAAATTAAAGGAAATGCTGTGAACTCCCCTCAGGGACTGTTTCAATAGATTTTGTGCTTCCAGGGCAAGTCAGAATCAGCACTGGAAAATTCTGAAGTTATTTATTTCAAGATCAGCCCAGCAAATTAGCAAGGAGGTTTAGAGTACTCCTTGAGAGCAAATGAAGAAATTTACAAGCAGGGGCTGTTCTGGGCTAATTATAAAAAAGAAAGTTTGTTCTCATAAAAATGAGTGCAAATCTATTTGATTGGCTAACAAAGCAGAAAGATGGGAAAATTCAAGCATGGGCACAGAGGTTAAAGGAAAGAAGGGCATATCATATCTTTGCTCTGAATGACAATGCAGGCATTTCACAGCAGAATATTTATACTGTTAAAGAAATAATAGCCAAATACTATAAATCACTGTATATGTCTAGGGCCCAGTCCGTGGGGAACAGCGACAGGCTTTCTTAAATAATATTTCCATATTTTTGTGTACTGGGAAAGTCTGACTGGGACAGAGCCCATTTTCAGCAGAGGCCTGGGAAGAAATGTTCCAGGCACATGTCTTTGAAATGTGGGAGAAAACTGGAGCACCTGGAGGAAACCCATGCGAACGTAGGGAGGATATGCATGCTCTGCACAGAAGGCACCCCAGCTGAGAATTGAACCAGAGGACCTATTGGTGTGAGGTGGCAATGCTAACTGCTGCACAACTGTGCCACCCACTTCAGGTTTCTTATGCAGTTCTAGCATTCTTGAATGGCCCTATTACACAGTGTGATGTTTTATTGGCTTTTGAACAAATTCCTAATGGAAAGGCTGTGGAGCCAGAATGAATTCCAGGGGAATTTCTGTGCTACGTATTCAAAAATTCTAGTCAGAGCTGTAAGCACTGTCTCAGAGCACAGAGGCCTCTGGCTCCTTTCCTTCATCGTGTCTTGCCTCCATTGTCTTCTTTCTTAAGCTGGGCCAGGACTTGCAATTTTCCTTAGGGTGCCTCCCCATATTCTTCCTGCAAGCAGAACTCAAAAGTTTTGCAAAGGTCCTTAGCAACAGATTGAAAAAGGTTTTCCTAAAATGTTATGGTTTGCAACAAAGATTAGCCAAGAGGATGCCAGGAGGAACAGATCTGATACGTTTGGGGATCAATACCACACAATTTAGTAAGGCCCAAAGTACCCTAATGGGAGTATTTCATAGTCTTTAATAAGGCATTTGACTATTTGGAATAGGATTTTTTATGGGGAACTGTGGCTGCCTGTGGACTCTGGGGGGGCTCTTCTTGGAAAGATGCAAACTTCTTTACACTTCACCCATGGCAAAGGTAATCACAACAGCATGATATGAGTTTATATTAGATCTTCAAACGCTTAGGTTGTTGAACGCCGAAACATCGACACCTAAACGTCGAAGTCTAATAAATGTGATAGGCCAATTACACAAATTGTGTCCCTTGGGAAAAAATTTGCTTGGCCGTCCTCGGGGATTTGCCATTTTCCCCGATATAAAGTGATCTTGGAGTTGGTATATTTAGTTGGGGGGTGGCAAAGCTCCCCACTTGATTAGGGTTTTAGAGGTTTTTTTTTGTTGGCCATGCAAATTTTTTCCCTGGGAAAACATTTGCATAATTGGCCTGTCGCGTTTATTAGCTTTTGACATTTCGGTGTTCGGCAACCTAAGCATTCGAAGATCTAATATAGACCCGCATTATATCTCTACCTTTCCCTCTACATAGAGAGATCTGTCAGGGCTGCCCACACTCCCCCTTGTTGATTGTACTAGCCATTTAAATACTGGCTGCATGTTTACATTAGCAGCATGCTGGGGCAGGAATTAAAATCATTGACTCCTTTCTTATTCCTCCTTTTTGTTTGCAGATGATACTATGCTTTGGGTCAATGACCAGTGCCAAATCTTCCCAAAGTTGAGACCATACACTGCTTCAGATGCATCTTCAGGCTTACGTTAAATCGGCACAAATATTCATTTCTTCCTCTCAACCAAAATGCAGTCAAAACTAAGATCATCCTTAAGTGACTAGGACATCACAGTAGTACACACCCGTGAATATATCGGACTTCATCTCTTTACCAACATATATGATATCCCAGATCTAAACCTTAATTCAGTGCTGCACTCCTTCAGAAGTACCTTAGCTGTTTAGGGTAAACACCTCACTTTACATGCCAAGATTAAGACCATTAAGATGTTTCTTCTCCCCAAGTATCTTTTTTTTTTTTTTCATAAGACTCATTTGGACAAAGTTCAGTTCACATAAAATTTTCATAAGCTCTATTAATCCTATATTTGTGACACCAAAACACCTTGTATTGCAAGGACAAAGCAATTAGGCCCTGTGAATAAAGGCAGGGCTAAAAATCTGACATGTAAAGAGGTACAGAAGGGCATCTATTATCCAAAAACTGCAGGCTAGGATGGTATTGCCCATATGGGTGCCCATGCAGCTGCAGGTGATGGCCCCACTCAACATTTGGGCTCAAGATGCAAGAAGCAAAGTGTACAATCTAGGAGGAAAGGGCAATGCCAACATTCAGGGGCTGTTTGGTCAACACAAGGGTCATATTCTCTAAACTTGGGATAAAGTTTGGGACAGTGCTTCATATTTTATCTGCTGTAAATCTGTTCACTGGCAGAAATGGATCTGTCAAGGGGTATGTTTCCGTCATGACTTGTGCTTCTCAAACCAGGAGGAATTCTTATCTCTTTTAAGCACTTGGGGATAGAATGGGTGGGCTGGAATGTCAGCTTTGGCAGTGCGTGCAATTAATGGCACTACATCGGTCTAAAACAAAAAATCACTATTTCAGGTTTTGCCAGGATCTGTAACATCCACACTACATAAACATTTTAGAGCCAGATCTTATAGAGGGGTCGACTGTGAGCCATTTAACAGCATCTTCCAAAATACAAGATTTGTGGGGATGGCCCTTTATAGCTTAAATGGGTTGTGGCTCTTAACAACCATAATTATGTCTTCAGTGTGGAGTAGCATATTAGAAGCCTGGCAGAGCTTTTCGGATATGTCCATTCTATCTTTTACCTACTACAGAATGATTGATCAATGTCAGCATTTTCCCTACAGAATTTACAGGAAAAGTGAATCCACAGATGGCTCTTGCTGGAGTTGTGTGTACTTAGAAGCAGATTATGTCCATATGTTAAAGGACTGCACCTGAAGGAAGGCAGGTATGTGCAAGGATGCAGCATCATGAGCCATCAGGAAGGATATACTTTCCCTCTTTCTCAGAATCTGTTTTTTGGCTAATGGAATTAGAATCGGCAACCCTCAATCTTTCATGGGCTCAGCATAAATGATCAAGAATGGTTATACTCACAACCACTGCCACCATGTCATCCTGTCTTCCCTGCCTGGGATCAGAGTTCCTTTGACTGAAAATTGATTTTGCCTATTTAAATAGTTGGCCTAAAATGTTTTTCTAGAATATCTTTTCTTTTTTGCATTTAATTGGAAAGGTTTTCAGAAATACAGGTAGATTAGTTTGTGAAGAGGTTCATACTGTTGTCCAGAAAACTTGCATATCTTTGAGAACAAATCTTTTTTTTATGCCAGAGCTGGTTTCCAAAGACTCGTAATCTGCTTGTTTATGATTTCTTCAGTAATCAAGAATGTAAATGATTTTGCTTTCTATACACATTCACAGATCTCTCAGATGTTGATCGGACAAACAAGAGACTCTGAGATAGTTTCATCCGCAAGTTATAGAAAAAAAAGTGGCTCAATTACAACATAGACCCTTACCAAATAGCTTCATAATTGTGTGAATTATGTTCACTGGTTCACTTGTCAAGCTTATAATCCGTGAGCCTTCAATTATCTTGACTGCTATAAAGTCATGTTGATATTTTTTACTTCCAGTAGTACATAGTGTTTTGTGTGTGTTTATGTATTATCAAAATTATTTTTCAAGCAAACTA
>NC_056737.1:762127779-762300279 GCF_019279795.1 Protopterus annectens
AATGTTGTTATTAAAATGGAAGTAATTATTGTCTAAAACTAAAGACGTAAAGAGTATGTAATGTGTCTATTCTGGATTTTGGAAATTTCATGAACCAATGAAGAGAATGTTTAACATAATTTAAACCTTCTTGGTGTGGGATGCTAGTGTATAAGGCTATAATGTCTAGTGAATGTAGAGACATGCAATGGATTCTTAGACTGGGAGCTGATAAAGCCCCAGAATTAAATGATGTTGTGTCTTTATAACCAACTTTGCAAAAAGGAGGGTAAATTACTGATTTTGATTGTATGTAATGTTTTATTTAAGATATGCTATGTGTTTTTAATTTTATCATCTGATGAAGGGTCTTCCCCGAAAGCGCTTATGATGCTGCTATATTTATTGTGTTAATAAAGTGAGTATTTTATTATCAGCCTGGTGGTACTGCCTTATATTTTTATTTTTAACATTGCTTGGATTTTTGGTGGTACTTTTGGTGAAGGAGGCCAGTCATTTATTTTTTAATTCATATTATAGCAGAGTCGTCAGCATACTGGATTACTGAGCACTGTGGCAGAGTGAAGTGAAAGCTGTTAATAAAGATCCTAAATAAGAGAGGACCAAGTTTGGAGCACCCCTGTGGAAGTATTGAGGAAGGGAGAGTAAGATTGTTGCCATTTGGTGGATTGCTGCGTGTTGGAGGGATAGCTGTTGAACCATTATAGGGTAGGTGGGGAAATGTGGAGGGAGGTTAGTTTAGAGAGGATGATGATGTGGGAAGTGGTATCAAAAGCTATGGAGATGTCTATGAAAAGAGAAGCGATTATTTTGCCATCATTCCGTGCCCACTTAACTGTATCAAGTAAGGAGAGGAGTACAGTGGTGGTGTTGTGGTCTGAAACCATGCTGAGTGGGTGATAGAATTTGGTTTTCAAGCAGGTGTTTGAAGAGTTGGGAATGGATGCATTATCCAGTATTTTAGAGAGGGGTGAGAGAATTTCTATGGACCAAAAGTTTGTGGTGTCATTGTTGGTGCCACCTTTGTGTAAGGGGAGAATGTACTCTTTTTTTCCAGATGTCTGGGACTATGGCTTCTTTAATTGGTCTGTTAATGAGTAAGCTGATCAGATAGGCTTTAGAGTTTGCAGCTAGCTGCAGTAAGTGTGTGTGTGTGTGTGGAGGGGGGGGTAGATTGTCAGGGGCCAGAGTACAGGGTTTTAGCTTAAGTAACAGTTTTTTTTATATGGCAGTGGGAATGGGGGGAGAATTTTAGGTTGGACTCGAGGACAAGATTGTTTTCTGGGATGATATGGTCATCAGCTGTTTTGGTGGTGGTGCTAGCTGTAGTTAAGATGCTGGTTAGGTTAACTATGGTGTCAGTGAAGTAGGAATTGAAGAGGGTAGCAAGTATGGTGGGGGTTTTGTCTGGGTCAGGGGATGGGATGCTTTGAGAGATTGGGTGTAATAGCTGGTTAATGGAGGACCAGAATTTTTGGGGATTTTCTTTATGTTGGCTTTGTAGGTGGATGTAGTGGGCTTTTTTATCTCTGATTATTAGTCATTTTTCCTGGTTACGGAGTTGCTTATAGTGTAGTAGAGTTGAGGGGTCTTTGTTTTCCTGCCATGATTTCCAGATTTTATCCCTTGTGGACATGACTTCTTTGGCGGATTTTGAGAGCCAGATTGCATGGTTATGTTTTATTCATTTTTGACGGCTGGGTTCTTGCCTATTTAGGATGTCTAGGAATGTTGAGTTAAAGAATTCAAGAACTTCATTAAGTGGTAGAGATTTGAGGGGTTCCCAATTTACTTTAGCTAAGGTTTCACTAAATATGGATGGTTGGAACGTAGTCAAATTTCTGGTTAATTTGTAATGGTGTTGGCCTGGGGTTGGGGTAGATTTGCATAGGATATATGCTGGGTGCTGGTCGCTAATGATATTTGGTAGTATACCTGCAGTGGTGATATTGTTAGGGTTGGACACTATTATCCAGTCTATTCTGGAGCCCCGATTTGTTATTTTTGTGGGGTCGGGTGATGTCCTGAATTAGTTGGGAGAAGTTGTAAAGGTTTCTGTTTTTTGAGGGGTTCTTTTGTCAATGTCTAGCCAATCAATGTTTACATCACCTAGGATGATGGTTTTCTTGTTTGTGTTTTGGGATGTCCAGGCAAGTATGTTCTATAATACTGGTATGTTGTTTCGTAGAGGAATGTACAGGGTGATTATGCAAATGTTTTTATGATAAGTTTCAATATAGAGATTAATTCCCTACTCAAAACTAACAACCAGCTTCTTCCCAGCCGAAGTATTAAAGTATATTTGCTAGGGAAGAGTATTGCTACTCCACCTCCTCTCTTGTTGGGCTGATTGGCTCTTATGCATGAGTAGCCTGGGAGGTGGAAATTATGTGTCTTTTACATATGATTTTGACCAGCTTTTGGTAGCTGCTATAATATCAGGGTTGTTTTGTGAAATCCATGCCTGCAATTGAGGTATCTTGTTTCTAAAGCTTTAGAGATTTATATTTGGGAGTGTGAGAGATTTTCTGGGACTGTGGGGGGAGGGGGGTTGGGCCTGGATTGGTTTATATATCACCGCATTGGGATATAATGCTTTGCCAAATTATTTCGGTTATATTTATCAGTTTTTTTCCTAAAAGTAGTTTAGTTGCTGCTGGTGGTGTGATAATGGGGTGTCTTTGGAGAGGTAGAATCTTTACTTTGGGTAGTACAGAGGTATTAGCTGTGAATAAGCTAGGGTGGATGTCCGAGTAACTTGATAAATGTGGAATTATGTGTGGCGGTTGTACAGGTGGGTGTAGGAGGTATGTTGGGTGTCTGGAAAGTTGTGATTATTGTAGGAGAGTGCAAGTGAGAGAAATAAGATCCTAGTAATAGTGGTGTTGGACATGATGGTGGTTGAGTGAAGTGTGATAACGGAATGAATATGAGCAGGATCGGTATAGTTTAGTGGATGGAGTACTATGTGGAACTATTTAGAATGGGTAGGAGGTAGAATAGTTAAGAGGTATGGAGTAACTGGGGGAATAATTAGGGAGGTTATAGGATAGGTGTAAGAGAGGTGCAGGGGATCATGTTAGGTATAAGGCTAATATTATGGGGGGTGGGGATGGGGGCAGGGTGGAGATTGGAGTGAGTTTAGCGAACGGAGTGGGCCTGGCCACCACAGGGACAAGAACTGAAAAACTATCAGTTTAAGGTGAGTAATAAGGTTAAGATATCTGTATCTAACAAAAGATTAATTGAAGTAGCTCTGGAATACTTTAAGTATCACAGTAAGCGCACAAACAGGGTTGTTGGGCAGTTATAGAGAGCGTTGTGATTAGTATAGAGGAAACTGAAAGCAGAAATTTACTAATTTAAACAATGAGTGCTTGTGGGACTGGGAGTGTGTGTGTGTGTGTGTGTGTGTGTGTGTGTGTGTGTGTGTGTGTGTGTGTGTGTGTGAGGCTAACTCAAGGTATTATAGCACCACCTAGTGGCATTTGGCAGGAATAATGGGGAGGAGGAGAACCCTTCCTTGTTCATACACCTTTTAGCACTAACCTTAGAATTTTACAAAAACTATGTTGTAATTCACCTATTGCAACAGAAAAGTTGTAATGTGTCAGATTCTTGCTTCCCTTAGGTTTTATTTAGTTAAAAGATAGCCACTTTCAGTGGACAGAATAGACTTTGGGGTTTTTGCAGTTTAATCCCAGGTGTGTATGTGTGGGGCGGGCGGGCGGGGGGGGGGGCACGCAGTTAAGAAATCTGTGTCAACTGAAAACTAAAGTTAAATAAGGCAGAATTAGTGCAAAGGTTACAGGAATGTGAAGTGGAGAGCATGCAAGGGATACAGATAGAGAAAAAGTGGTTATATTGCATACATTGTTAATCAGCTCTGTAAAACTACAGACTAACAGCATTAACATGCAGCCTCTAAGTTAACCGGCAACAGCTGTATGATTCAGCAGTGAATACACACATGATGTAGTGCACAAAGTAAAGGAAGTGTGGCTGTTCTAAGTCAATAATTCTACAACTATGTTACTCAGTATGAACTAAAAGCAAAATGAACTGCAGTCACTTAGCCTTCTATAAAAGCAATTGTAGCATCTTGTCTCCAAGTCCTCTTAAGAGCAGTAGTATGCTACAGGAATGCTTACAGATGCAGCCAGAACATGAATATGCTTTGCAAACAGCTAAAAGGATGCCTGGCAGATACACAATGAATTAAGCCCTACCTTCATAATATAAGACAGAAATAACAAGCAGTTTGTCAGCTAATACATTATCTAGCTCTCATAACCTATAGGATTTCTGAACAGCAGTTTCAGCTCGGCACCATCAAATAAATCAGCAGTTAACAGTAATAATCAAATAAATCAGCAGTTAACAGTATTAAGAAGAAGACAGTAATGCATATCTGTTCTAGTATACATGTGCCATTGCTCTACTTACTTGCCATGCATGCACAATGAATAGAGGGGTAGAGAAGCTAAAACAGCTACAGGATGGAGACTGAATGTGAGTTAGGTAGTTTAGAGAGAGTTTGAAGATGGCACTCTAGGAGGGGATTGACTAATACAGATAATCAGGGGGTGGAGGTGGGGTGGGAGTAGCAGACAGGGTGAACAGAGTAGAGAGCAGCCAGAACAAGATTAATGAGGAATTTATGGGTCCTTCACCCGCAGGGACAAGAGCTGAAAAACTAGAAGCTCCAAAGAGTAAGGGAAGTTACCTGATGCTCTGGTCAAATTTTCTTTTGTAGTATAAGTATGACTGCAGGTCTTAACTGAAAAGAGGCTACTGGCCTAGTGGGACCAGCCTGGTCAACAGAGGATGAATAAACAAAAAATAAAAGCAAATAATGTATACAATTTACCTAATTGTTTTTAGCTGCAGACTTCTGTCTGACGTAGAACTTTTACTAATGGAAAAAAGCTAATATGTTTGGATATCCAACAAGCTGAGCATTTCTCATGGCTTTAATCATTTTGTCTTATTTTTCAAGCCTATTTGTTTAAAGAATTGTTCATAGCTGATGTCAAAGACATTAATTCTAGATATCCACCCTTGTAAAAACAAGAGGAAGTATCTTCTTAGTTCTACATATAATATAATCAGTACAGTTTTACACTCCACCTCCACCCCAGCAACCCAAGTTCACAGCATTATATTAGCTTAAACTTGCTTCTGTTCGACCTTTTTTCTCTTGTTACATTGAAAAACCTATATTTCTTGTTTACTTAAATATATTTAGTGTGTGCAACAGTCACTGAAAAGACCCCCACCAAACACATTTAAAATACCTGCACACTATACTAAACTACTTTTATGATATAAACTGCACATTGTACTGTAAACTTTTTATATAAATACTAAGAATAATAAAAATTGTTTTACTTAGCAGATAATTCTTTTTTCCTCTTAGTGACATTAAAGAGAATGTGGGGTATACGATTCACAGTCCTCACACAAACTTAACACAGTCAACAAAAGTCAGGTCTTTTCACAGCCACTTTTATTTGCAAAACCATATTTCACAAATATGGCTGATGCTTTATATTTTCACATTTATTCACTAATTTCAGTCTTGCTGGTCTTCTTCCTAATCATCTCAATCTCCCAACACTAGACTCTGGTTCAAGCCCATGGTACTCTTGATTCTTCTTGTAATTCCTTTGATTTTTTTTTTTCTGTTTCTCAAGCATTTCCTTTGGAACATTTGAATAGATTTCACTGACAAAACTCTAGGAGTCTTATGTCAGAAGAATGAGAAGTAGAACACCTTTCTGGTTGCTGGCTCACTTTTTGTTGGATAAACTTTTTTTTATTTCCTCCTTGTCCTGTTATGCATAAAAATGTCTTTATCCTCCAGGAAAAAAATATTCTGAGGAAAGCTAGATACAGCAGCTTGAATCTCTCATCTGCCTCTCGACATTCCCTGTTTGCTGGGATAAATTTGCTTCCCTCCTTGCATTCAGTAATAATTTTGTGCAAACACTGTGCTGTCTCCAGGTTTTAATACTTTTCCCTTCTGTTTCAGTTTTGTCAGTATAAACTCTTTCTGATTATATGATTGCACCTTTATCGGTATAAATATTGGCTGCTTTGTCATGGCCGGGTTTGGAGCATACACTTGATGTTCCCTTTCAATTATCAAATCCAGCTGTGGGGAACTGGTCATGTTGCTCATTTGTGCTTATATAAAATTAATATAGTCAGTTCCTTTCAGTTTCTCTGGTTTTCTGTGCATGCTTTGTCTTGTAACTACTTTTTAAATCTCTTCTTGGCAAGCCTCATACTCAGCCAGTTTTTTTTTCATTTCATCCTATGATTTTTACAGTTTTATTAGTTCATCTGAATAGCTGTTTAAACCTACTTCTATTTCTTCCAGTCTTTTGCTATTTAAGGTTGATACAGTCTTTCACTGTTAACATTTATGTTAATTACCTCTGAGTACATTTGATTTTTTTCCCTTTAAATTACTGGAAGCAATCTCTTGAACCAAAGTTGAAATGTGAACTGCTTTTTACTGAACAGCAACAGGAACCTTCCCAGCCAGTGTTTTTTTTTTCCTCCTTTTTCTGGTTGATTTTATTTCAGGTTCTCCAAATGTCTTCTTTGCTGGCATCCAGGTAGTGCACTTGCTAGATAGAAACTGAATTTTACCAAAATAACAGTTTCAGTGGCACTTCTTTGTTTGTTTTCACACTGGAAGAGCTGAAATTAAGATGTTCAGCAGTGTGCAGTGCAGCCATCACGTGTTTTCTAATCATAAATCGGATCCTGGAGTTATTTCCTTATCAGTCATCTTCTGCCAAATATATTGTGCATGCTAACCATACTTCTCTAACAAGGATGGGAAAGCTTTTGATAGATTTGGGAAGAAAGTTTAATCTTCTGCTGTTTTAACTTTCAGAATTCTGAACAGCAGGCTTGCATGTTAAAACTTGTACTCGCTTCTTTTGAGACTGTGAGAAGGTTAATGGTTAACCTTCCTTCTTCTGGTGTTTAAAACTTCATTACATTCCTTAATTGTGTCTGCCTGTCAGGAAATCAAACACTCTTTAAAGTGTTCTTATGAATCTGCTGATGGCTGTATCCAGAACTTCTGGTACTGGTTCAGTTCTGAGAAGATTTGCATGGTTGCGTTCTCAAAACTTATGAGAGTATGTTCAAGCTAAAATTTGAAATTCTTCAATTGACAAAGATGTTCTCTTCCCCACCTTTCTGCTGCTGAGGTCTTCAAGAGAGAAATTGATTCAAGTGGTTACACAAAGTTTTTCAGCCCTCCCTTTTTTTTTTTTTTTTTTTTTTTTTTTTTTTTTTTAAATTCACTAAAAACTTTCCTTCTATTCAGGCCCTTTTTTAAAGAAACCGAATAAGAAGTCTCAGCAAAGTTGTGACAAACAAATTTTAAGATGCAGTGGCAAGGAGGCTCGAACAAGAAAGGGAGAGCCTCCCAAGAACCAAGGATAGTCCAAAATGTCATAATGACTACTTTCCTCTTGAAGCTTCTCTTTACTCTCTACTCCTAATCTGGCAGTCTTTTAAATTTCTCAATCTCTCTCTCTCTCTGTCTGCCTTCATCTTGCTCAGTTGCATCACATTATCTTAGAAACGTGGGCTGTGAGACTTATCCAACAAGGATACAGGTGGAAATGGGAATCCTTTAACCCAGTTTGGGGGATTCCTTCTCATCTTGTAAAACAAATGTTACTGTTGTCTCTAATTCTGGAGCAAATGTTGGCTCAGGAGGTCATAGAATGTGTGCCCTCAGATGAGATGGACAAAGAGTTTTATTCAAGGATCTTTCTTATGTCAAAGAAAAAGGTAACTTGGGGACAAGTCCTAGACCTCTCCTTTCTTCTGTTTTGTAGGTCCCAACGTTCAAAATGTTATGCCTTTAACCCTTAACACTCATACTCTCTCTCAACTTCATGGTAACATTAGACTTAAAAGATGCTCATGTACCAATCTGCACAGAATTCAGACATGTTTAAGTTTTTATATGCGTGGCTTACATCATCAGTTCTCTCTTACCCTTCAATCTATCTAATACACCAATGATGTTTACAAAGTATGTGGCCCCAGTAATTGCTTACTGCAGACTTCAAGGCATTCACATCTCTTCTTATATGTGTGTTATGTGTGTGTGTGTAATGTGTATGTGTGTGTGTGTAATGTGTATGTGTGTGTGTGTAATGTGTGTGTGTGTCTCTGTGTGTGTGTGTAATGTGTGTGTGTGTAATGTGTGTGTGTGTGTGTGTGTATATATATATATATATATATATATATATATATATGTATATATATATATATATATATATATATATATATATATGTATATATATGTATGTGTGTGTATATGTATATGTATATATATATATATATATATATATATATATATGTTCCCCTTTACAATCCCGAAATACTGAAAGCTCGAATTTCAGTATCTCGGGACCATAAAAAACAAAAATGAAAAATCTCGAAAGTGCATAAGCGCAAATTCGAATATCTCAAATCCTCGCTTATGCAGTGCAGCAACGGGACGGGAAGTGTTTGGCTGGGATGTTGTATGGAAGTGAAGGTTAGTGAGTGTATGTGAGTGTTATTGTAAGTTGTGCATGTAGGTTAGGGTGGGGAGGTGAAAATATGAGTGAGAGAGTTGGGTGGTGTGTGTGTGTGTGTGTGTGTGTGTGTGTGTGTGTGTGTGCGAGGGAGTGTGGAATGTCTGCGTGTGAGTAATGCATTTCTTTACTGTTAGTGCGATCTCGGATTTGGTATATATAAGTAGGGGGTGTGGGGGGGCTTGCCCCCCTGCATAGATGTAGTGTAGGATTGTGTAGTTTGTGTAGTGGGTTGAATGGTGTGCATGTTGTGTGGTGTATGGTTTGTGAATGTTCGGGATTGTATTTTTCGTGTTTGTGTGTTTTGGGATTGTGGGCTGTTCGACTTTATAGTTTCGAGATACTGAAATTCGAGCTTTCAGTATTTCGAGATTATAAAGGGGAACTAACTACACACACACACACACACACACACACACACACACACACACACACACACACACATACATACAGTGGATATAAAAAGTGTACACGCTCCTGTTAAAATGCCAGACTTTTTGTGATATAAAAAAAAGAGAGACCACAATAAATCATTTCAAAACTATTCCCATCTTTAATGTGACCTATAACCTGTACAATTCAGTTGAAAAACAAATCTGTTAGGGAAAAATATAACAAAAAAATAAAAAACATACAATATGCTGGTTGCATAAGTGTGCACACCCTTAAACTAATACTTTGTTGTATGTGCACACCCTTAAACTAATACTTTGTTGAAGCACCTTTTGGTTTAATTACAGCATTCAGTCTTCTTGGGTAGGAGTCTAACAGTATCTCTTCCTTGCAAAAACGCTCCAAATCTGTCAGATTGTGAGGGCATGTCTTTTGCACAGCCCTCTTCAGGTCACCCCACAGATTTTCTATTAGATTTATATCTGGGCTGTGACTGGGCCATTCCAAACCTTTAATCTTCTTCTGGTGAAGGCATTCTTTTGTTGATTTTGATGTATGCTTGATGTCATTGTTATGTTGAAAGGTGAAATTCCTCTTCATCTTCAACTTTCTAGCAGATGCCTGAAGGTTTTGGGCCAAACGTGACCGGTATTTGGAACTGTTAATAATTCCCTCCTCCTTGACTAAAGCCCCAGTTACAGATGAAGAAAAGCAACCCCAAAGCATGATACTGCCAACACCATGCTTCACCGTGAGGATGGTGTTCTTTTTTGTGATGTGAAGTATTAGTTTTTGCACCAAACATACTTTTTGGAATTGTGGCCAAAAAGTTCAACCTTGGTCTCATCAGACCATAACACATTTTCCCACATGCTTATGGGAGACTTGATGTATTGTTTTGCAAATTTTAGCTGGGCCTGAATGTTTTTCTGTGTAAGAAAAGGCTTCCGTCTTTCAACCCTACCCCATAGTTTAGCCATATGGAGAATATGGGAGATTGTTGTCACGTGTAGTACACAACCAGTACTTGCCAGAAATTCCTGCAGCTCCTTCAGTGTTGCAGTAAGTCTCTTGGCAGCCTCCCTGACCAGTTTCCGTCTTGTCCTTTCATCAATTTTAGAGGGATGTCCAGTTCTTTGCAACGTTACTGTTGTCATATATTTTCTCCACTTTTTGAGGACTGTCTTCACTGTGTTTCATGGTACATCCAATGCTGTGGAAATTTTTTTGTACCTTTCTCCTGACTTATACCTTTGAACAATGAGATCCCCTTGATGTTTTGTAAGCTCTCTGCGAACCATGGCTTTTGCTTTTGCAGGCAACTGCGTAAATGTCAAGAAACTCCTACTAGGACAGCCAAACTTTATTTGGGGTTAATCAGTCTTTTTAATTGATGGCAGGTGTGTACCCAAGAAGACTGCTGTAATTAAATCAAAAGGTGCTTCAACAAAATATTATTTTAAGGGTGCGCACACTTATGCAACCAAGAGTACTGTACGTTTTTTTTATTTTTTATATTTTTCCCCTAACAGATTTGTTTGTTTTTCAATTGAATTGTACAGGTTAAAGGTCACATTAAAGGTGGGAAAAGTTTTGAAATGATTTATTGTGGTCTCTTTTTTTATAACTCAATAACCTGGCATTTTAACAGGTGTCTGTGTGTCTGTGTAAAATTCAGACTGAAGACCAAAATACTGAAAACACACAGCAAACATTTACTGACTTTTAAACAACATAAACCATATAAGCAGGGGGGGCAAGCAAACTCTGAGATTGCACTTCACTACACTAAGTGCAGTCTCGGAGTTGCTATATTTAAGTAGCAGGGGGTGTGTGTGTGTGGGGGGGATGCAGCCCCCCACATCGGGTTGCAAGAGCCCTTGCTCCCCTGCGCATACTTGGTGACAACTGCTGTGCTTTGTTTTGTATGTGTTTCTGTGTGTCCTTGTACTGGCATATTATCATTATTTGTGTTCTGTGTGTTTTTTCAGGATTTTGAAGTTTCAGGATTTTGGTCTTCCATCTTATGAATTTCAGGATTGTGATATATCAGTCTTCTGACGAGGAACCGTAATATATATATATATATATATATATATATATATATATATATATATATATGTATATGCGAGGGACAAAGAGAGAGAGTGTATATAAAATATATAGTCTTATAATTGCAGACCCTTTTTCCAGTTGTCAGAATTCCATAATTTGGGTGAGGACATTCTTGCTCAATCTGGATTTTCATGTAAATTTACAGAAATAATCTCTCATTCCTTCTCACGGAATACTTTTTGGGCTGTTTCTTGATACTTCCCTAGGAAGAGCTTTTCTTCCTTTGGAAAAGTAGAACAGTGCAAAGACATTTTCTTGAGTTTTCCAACCAGTCCCTGACATCTGCCAGGGAACTTCTCAGGATTCTGGATTTCATTGCCTTTATGGTTGTAGCAATTACTTTAGCCTGACAAGAGGCCAGTCTGATCTTTAGAGATCCCTCAGCAGGAGGTTGCTAAAATGGGGGTATTGTGGTCAGTGGACCAGTTCTTTCCAGTGGCGGCTGGTGACTTCAAATCAAAGGGGGGCTGCAGGAGACAGCTGAATGGGTGGGGTCAAGGGGAAGGGGTGTGGCCAACTGGAAAGGGGAGGAGCTATGCTCAAAACCACAAAAACTAACTTTAATTAAATACGCTACCCTGGGTGGCAAACCATTATTATGAGAGTCCAATCAAGACAAAAATAAGTGTAGAAGAATAAAAATATTTCAATGCATTGGCTGCATGACAGCTTACTTAATATCTAGATGGAAACAAAAGGTTGTGAGGCATGAAAAAATAAATTACTTTTTAAATACATTACTAGAATGCCAGTCAAAATCAAGCACAAGAAAAACCAGAAGCACTCAACTCAAACCACTTCTCCTTGCACTGCAGTTCTAATTATAATTTATATTCAGCTTTATTAAAGTACCAAGTAACATGCTGAAAGTAGAAATCTCTGTGATGCCCACACTTGTAAAAATGTTTCTTATCCAAAAAAGACCTGCTGCCTGACAACTATCTACTTGTTTCATGGGGAAAACATGAAAGTAAAAAATGAAAAGAAAACAAGAAACAAGCTCAAGATACATTGCTTAAAGGATTACTGTACAGGTTATGGACCACACATGATTGGCATTCTGTTTAGTTTACGGGTAAAGTCTGTAGAGATGACTGGAAGTCTCCAACAAGTGTAATGAGCTTTTTAAAATAATGAAATCCTGTCCTTTAATACCCAAGGCTTATACATTATCTAGTCAAGTATTCTCTGCATGGCAACAGAAAGGCTTTCAATGTTGGCAATTCTTTAACAGTATGCTTATTAAAGCTTACTTGCATCTTACGATCTCAGACAAGCTTACCTTATGGTCATTAAAGCATTGCTACTTAAACACAGAGCAACAGGCACTTTGAGTAATAAGCATAAATCAACAGTACAAAAATATGACAGAAACCAGACCTTTCTGCAAAATCAAGGGCAGATGAAAAGCCACTGTAGTACTTGTGTCTACCTTGGATGGGGGGGACACACTGCACATTTACACTGCATAATTACTCCTTGCCTTGCTTGGACACATCCAGAGTCACTACATGGTGGAGTGCGGTGCAACAAGTATGTCACAATTTGAAATGTCTCTGGATGACTGTGATGGCCCTGACACATTTGTCATACCTCTCAACCTCAGAGCAAGAAATCTGGACAAAGTCATACACAGAAGTGGGACAAAGGCCCAAAAATAAGGACAATTTTTAAATATTACTCTAATAAACTTAGAAAGATAATAGAATAGGTCTTGAATTAGTATGACTTTTCTGAAGGGTATAAAATCTGAAACTCAAATGTCTGTCATTATTTTCAAACTTCAGTCTTTAGTGATTTGTCACTAATTTGCCAAAAAATGGACCAAATGTGATGCAAAAATATAAAATAGTCACAATACAGCTGGGAACCTGTCAAAGAAGGGACTCTTTAATATTAGTACTGCTAACTTGAGCAGCTGACAAAATAAAATAATCTACATGCATTTCAAGTAATCTATAACTTTGATTATTACAGTTATTTCTTAATTGTAAACCCTCTGTGTTTCCTTCCAAAATTGCTATTTTGCGGAGGGATTATTAGGGGGAAGAGCAACATTTTGAGCCAAAATCGGGGACAGTTGAGAGGTTGGCTATGCCTAATTCTATAAAGCAATTTATTTGCATGTACCTCTCAACCTGTTAATGCAGTAAATCTGAACAAGGCCAAATATATTGGGGGAACATATAAACAGTACTAAAAATTGCTCTTGTATAAATTGAGACAGTTGGTAGAATAACAGTTCTTACTTTAGCATGCATTTTTCTGAAGGTTATGAAGTCTGAAACTCAGTGTATCATTATTTAGTGACTTAATTTCTAAATGATTTGCCAGAAAACTACAAATTTTATGAAGAACAAACCAAAAATAAGAAGCAAAAATCTATTCATTCTTTGAAAATCTGGACAGTTGGGAGGTATAGTTCGGCTGGGCCTGTCTGAGTTTGCTGCCCTTCCCCCCTGACAAAATCATGGTTGAATGGAGCCTCTGCAGCCATTCCAATGAACCATTACTTGGCTATTTCACTCCATTTACCATAAACACTAATGTGCATACTGCTTTACTTCTATGATGAGTTGGACTTCATTTGAAAGTTTTATTTTGTATTTTACAGCACAAACACTAAGTCATCTACTAAACAAAGCAATGCAGTCTCGCAATGAAAACTTAGCATTAAAACTTCTCTGCCCTTGAAACTCACATTCATTGAAACAGCATTGAAACCCACATTCAAAGAAAATACATTTTACCAGTGGCAGATAAAGATTAATTTTGGGCTGTTTTCAAATCATAGGCCCCTTGCATATGAAACATACATGTGCTCTTTGATACACCTTCCTCATTGTGCTAAATTATATTCCTTGTACAATATATTACAGTTGTTAGAGGGCATTTTAAATTTGTTTTGAACATTTTTCCAGTAAGCAATGAAACAAAATGCATGCACCCATAATGGCAAAACTGCCCAGTTCGGAACATTTATCATAAAAGTCTACTTAGACTTCCATAGTCCACTATTATCAGTAAATATGCACAATTCTACAGTCCACCATTATCAGTAAATATGCACAATTCTACAGTCCACCATTATCAGTAAATATGCACAATTCTACAGTCCACCATTATCAGTAAATATGCACAATTCTACAGTCCACCATTATCAGTAAATATGCACAATTCTACAGTCCATTATCAGTAAATATGCGCTATCTCTGAAGAAGTAAAAGTCATCTAAATAATTCCACATTAAAGAAATCTGTAACTAATGAAGAGGTTGCTGCTAGCAAACACCTTTATATTTCATGGTTTCATCGAAAAATAAAGTGTCTGTTGCCCCTCAGGAATAAATTGCCTACATTACATTAAAAAAATGATAAGCTAGTAATATTGCAAGAGGAAATGGATGGCAAACTGATAACGGACTCATAGTTAGTATCTTCACCAAGGAGAACATTCTCAGTACGGCAGCATCCACCCTTTGTGGGAGTAGAACCCAAGAGAGTCCAATCAAGACAAAATGAAGTGTAGAAGAATAAAAATATTTCAATGCATTGGCTGCTTTAATATCTAGATGGAAACAAAAAAGGTTGTGAGGAATGAAAAAAATAAATTACTTTTTTTTAAATACATTAATGGAATGCCAGTCAAAATCAAGTATAAGAAAAACAAGCAGCACTCAACTCAAACCACTTCTTGCACTGCAGTTCTAATTATAATTTATATTCAGCTTTACTAAAGTAACAAGTAACATGCTGAAAGTAGAAATCTCTGATGCCCCCACTTGTAAAAATGTTCCTTATCCAAAAAAAAGACCTGCTGCCTGACATCTACTTGTTTCATGGGGAAAACATGATCAAAGTAAAAAATGAAAAGCAAACAAGAAATAAGCTCAAGATACATTGCTTAAAATGATTACTGTACAGGTTATGGACCACGCAATTGGCATTCGGTTTACGGGTAAAGCCTGCAGAGATGACTGGAAGTCTCCAAGTGTAATGAGACTCTTAAAATAATGTAATTCTGTCCATTATTACAAATACTGGCATATGCATTTCAATACCCAAGGCTTATACATTATCTAGTTAAGTATTCTCTACATGGCAACAGAAAGGCTTTCAATGTTGGCAATTCTTTAACAGTATGCTTATTAAAGCTTACTTGCATCTTGCAATCTCAGCCAAGCTTACCTGATGGTCATTAAAGTATTGCTACTTAAACACAGAGCAACAGGCACTTTGAGTAATAAGCATAAATCAACAGTACAAAAAATATGACAGAAACCAGACCATTCTGTAAAAATCAAGGACAGATGAAAAGCCACTCTAGTACTTGTGTCTACCTTGGATGGGTGGGATTCTCTGCACATTTACATTGCATAACTACTCCTTGCCTTGCTTCGACACATCCAGAGTCACTACATGGTGGAGTGGGGTGTAACAAGTATGTCACAGTTTGAAATGTTTCTGGCTGACTTGTGATGGCCCTGACACATTTGTCATACGTCTCAACCTCAGAGCAAGAAATCTGGACAAAGCCATACAAAGAAATGGGACAAAGGCCCAAAAATAAGGACAATTTTTAAAATATCGCACTTATAAACTTAGAAAGCTAATGGAGGTCTTGCATTAGTATGAATTTTCTGAATGGTATGAAATCTGAAACTCAAATGTCTGTCATTATTTTCTAACTTCAGTCTTTAATTATTTGTCACTAATTTGCCAAAAAAACACAATTTTATGAAAAATGGACCAAAAATGTGATGTAAAAATATAAAATAGCAACACAATACAGCTGGGAACCTGTCAAAGAAGGGACACTTTAATATTAGTACTGCTAACTTGAGCAGCTGACAAAATAAAATAATCTACATGCATTTCTGAAATAAAAGTAATCTGATTATTAGAGTTATTTCTTAATTATAAACCCTCCATGTTTTCTTCCAAAATTGCTATTTTGCGGAGGGATCATTAGGGGAAGAGCAACATTTTGAGTCAAAATCAGGGACAGTTCAGAGGTTTGGCTATGCCTAATTCTATAAAGCAATTTATTTGCATGTACCTCTCAACCTGTTAATGCAATAAATCTGGACAAGGCCAAATATATTGGGGGGAACATATAAACAGTACTAAAAATTGCTCTTGTATAAACTGGGACATAAATCTGGACAAGGCCAAATATATTGGGGGAACATATAAACAGTACTAAAAATTGCTCTTCTATAAACTTGGACAGTTGATAGAACAGGTCTTACTTTAGCATGCATTTTTCTGAAGGTTATGAAGTCTGAAACTAGTGTGTCATTATTTAGTGACTTAATTCCTAAATGATTTGCCAGAAAACCACAAATTTTATGAGGAACAAACCAAAAATAAATAGCAAAACATCTATTCATTCTTTGAAAATCTGGACAGTTGGGAGGTATAGTTCAGCTGGGGCTGTCTAAGTTTGCCACCCTTCCCCCTCACAAAACCATGGTCGAATGGAGCCTCCCTGCAGCCATTCCAATGATCCATTACTTTGCTATTTCACTCCATTTACCATAAACACTAATGTGCATACTGCTTTACTTCTATGATGATTTGAACTTCATTTGAAAGTTTTATTTTGCATTTTACAGCACAAACACTAAGACACCTGCTAAACAAACTTGGCATTAAAACTTCTCTGCCCTTGAAACTCACATTCATTGAAACAACATTAAAACCCACATTCAAAGAAAATACATTTTACTCATGGCAGATAAAAATTAATTCTGGGCTGTTTTCAAATCATAGGCCCCTTGCATATGAAACATACATGTGCTCTTTGATACACCTTCCTATTGCTTTGAACATTTTTCCAGTAAACAATGAAACAAAACTATCCAATTCAGAAAATTTCCATCATAAAAGTCTACTCAAACTTCTACAGTCCACTATTATCAGTAAATATGTACAATTCTACAGTCCACCATTATCAGTAAATATGCACAATCTCTGAAGTAGTAAAAAAAGTCATCTAAATAATTCAACGTTAAATAAATATGTGATGAAGAGGTTGGTGCTAGCAATCGCCTTTATATTTCATGGTTTCATCGAAAAATAAAGTGTCTGATGCCCCTGAGGAATAAATTGCCTAAATTACATTAAAAATAAGCTAGTAATATTGCAATAGGAAATGGATGGCAAACTGATAACAGGCTCATAGTTAGTATCTTAATTTTCAGTACGGCAGCATTCACCCCTTATGGGAGTAGAACCAACAACCTTCTGCATCAAAAGCAAGTACACAACCTGTTGTGCTATTAGCAATGTGAGCTGACTTAGCATAATCAGCACTAAACTTCTCTTCCCCTGCAGCTCTCAGCTCCTTGTAAAATCTACTCAATACTCAACTGCATCTCAACTTCGCAGCACAAGAAGTCTGGAAAAAGCCAAATTTATTGGGGTGGGTCAAAAGGGCAAAACCAGGGACACATTAAACATTGCTTGTATAATCTTGGAAAGCTGCTAGAATAAAATGCTGTGTTACCACCATACATTTTACTGCCAAGGTCCCTGTGCAGAAGAGTCAGAACAACATACCACTATGCCAAATCACCTGCTTTGTGAAAGAAAAATGCTGAGTTACCACCGTACATTTTACTGCCAAGGTCCCTGTGCAAAACAGTCAAGAGCAACATACCACTATGCCAAATCAGCTGCTTTGTGAAAGAGAGGAAGACTGAAACTTAAATGGCTATCATTTAATGAATTCAGTTCTCACCATAGCTGTCAACCTCTTAGCACAAAACACCTGGACAAACCCAGTAATGAGGGAATACAGCCCTAAAACATATTCAGTGAATTCAGTTCTTGCCATAGCTGTCAACCTTAGCACAAAAAACCTGGACAAAGCCACTAACAGGGTATTACAGTCCCAAAAATAAGGACACATTTCAAATAGCCATCTTATAAACTTAAAAAATTGCTATAATAAAAGGTTGTGTTACTATATATTTATTGCTAGAATAAAAAGTTGTTTTACTATGTATTTTCTGAAGAATATGAAGTCTGAAATTCAAATGCCTGTCAATTTTACTTCTGACGGAACAAAAACAATTTTCAGCAGAGGCCCAGGGAGAAATACTGTAGACACGTCTGTAAAATGGCAGGACACCAGAGCAAATCCACACAAACACAGGGATAAGATGCAGACTCCACATAGAAGGCACCCCAGCCAAGAGTCAAACCAGAAAACCTATAGCTGTGAGGCAACAATACTGCCACTGCACCATCAAATATGTAAGGAACTAAACATTCAGAAACCTGAAGTCTGAAATTCAAATGCTTGTCAATTTTATTTAACATTTGTTAATCAGGACAGTCTGACTTGGAACAAAAAAAAAAACAATTCTCAGCAGAGGCCCAGGAAGAAATAATGCAGACATGTCTTTGTAACATGGGAGGACACAAAAGCAAACCCACACAAACACAGGGAGAAGATACAGACCCCCCCCCAAAAAAAGAAGGCACCCCAGCCAAGAAGCAAACTTGAGAACCTGCAGCTGTGAGGCAACAATGCTACCACTGCACCATCAAATATGTAAGGAACTAAACATTCAGAAACCTGAAGTCTGAAATTCAAATGCTTGTCAATTTTATTTAACATTTGTTAATCAGGACAGTCTGACTTGGAACAAAAAAAAAACAATTCTCAGCAGAGGCCCAGGAAGAAATAATGCAGACATGTCTTTGTAACATGGGAGGACACAAAAGCAAACCCACACAAACACAGGGAGAAGATACAGACCCCCCCCCCAAAAAAAGAAGGCATCCCAGCCAAGAAGCAAACTTGAGAACCTGCAGCTGTGAGGCAACAATGCTACCACTGCACCATCAAATATCAAGCATTGCAACATTTACAAACCACAGATATTATGAGGAACAGACCAGATCAAATATGAGGCAAAAATCTGCAATTTTTTTACAAATGGTGGTGGGTAGGGAATTCAGGTCTTTAACACCTGCATACAAGGTACAGGGTTCAAGCCTGAGGTATTCCCTACCACACCACCATGAGCCTAACCATCAGTATATTGCACCTGGGGCATTTTCACACAAACACAGACACAGACACACCCCTCTTGTACATCCACTTACCTGGTCCTATAGTAAACCTGTCCGCAAAACCACCATTAAATCCAGGTCCCTGTCCACAAAACCCCCGACGAGAGTGCAGCTGAAAACCCATGCAAATCCGACCCTGCCCGTCGCGAGATCTTCCCCTGCAGCAAACTCCAATCCAGACCCGAGATCCTTCTCCTGACTGCCGACCTTGCAGTCCGACCCCGATGCATTTCCCCAGCGAGTTCCCAGGCAGTCTATGCAGTTTAAAACTGCATAGACTTGTGGGAGCGCTCCTGTTCACGTTTCTCAATCAGGACTGCTGTTGAGACAATCTGCGCATGCTCCATGCTCTAGACTGTCTCAACAGCAGTCTGGACTAGTGCGCATGCGCGAAGTCCGCGAAATTTTAAAATATTTTTTTCTTTTTATTATTTTGTTAGTTTGAAGTTGAGGGGGCTGCAGTCCGGCAGTCCAATAGCACGGGCCGGCCCTGGTTCTTTCTCAGCCAAAGTCTTCCCATCACCCTCTAGATTCCTCTTCAGTTTGTCACAACAGATAGCTCAGGCTCTGCTGGGGGGTTGTATCCAGGATCTTATCCAAAGGAGTGAAAGAGCAATATGTATGGAACAAACTTGATAGATGGATAAAAGCACATAAATGTAAAATAGATGCTGGCAGTAAAAAGTAATGTCTTTCGGCTTTTCCCGGTTAGTGGTCGCCACAGTGGAACTCTGGTCCGCTAATGATTGGCAGTGGATTTTATGCAGCGCCAAGTTGCCGGCCGGATGCCCAACCTTCAAGGAAGGCACACCTATTCATGCTCACACTTACCTGCATGTCTTTAACGTCACACAACCGTGCAGAGGACATGCAGACTCCACACAGAAGGCCCTCCAGCTGAGAATGGAATGAGAGAACCTCTTACTGTGAGGCGACAACACTAACCGCTGCACCACCACGGCCCTTAAATATATGCTGGCAGTAATCAATGCTTTAAAAGCCTTGCATCATATGTGGTAACTAGGATTTCTGTATGTGGCCACAGACAGTAACACAAAAATGTGGCATATAAACATAAAAAGGGTACCAGATCTTATGTTTGCAGGCTTGTTGTGATGCCCTAGGAGGTGGTAACTCTGCTCATTTTAACTCTTCAGGCATTGTACATTCTGTCAGAGCAAAACATTGTAGTAAACAAGATGAACATGACCAGGATAGACCCTCACAAATGGAAAATGCTGCTGGGGCCATCCAGGAATTGATTTGTTTGTCTCCTTTCAAGTGGCGAGTTTAGAGAAACTCTGCTGCAGGATTCCTTGAAAACGGGCCTTCTTATTCTCATAAATGGGAATGCTCATGTGTGCTTTACCCCTTAACAGTGATAGCCAGTGGTCTTCTAAAGATCCAGAAGGACTTTCCAAAGATAGTGGTGGTGACTCCCTTTTGGCCCAGTCAACGGTGAAAATGCCAAGGAAAGTGCAACGAGTTTCCCAAAGACTGGATTTATGCACATAAGATAGGGGTTGTTTGATACACCCCAACATGAAAATACACTTTGCAGACTGGATAATAGACTTTTGATACCATTTAGCCACCTTTTTTCTGAGGACATGCAGCAGATACTAAAGGAGGCTATCAAACATTTGCTGCTAGAAAATCATGATTGTACAAGTTGAAAAGATTTTTGTGATGTTGCACTAAGAACAAGTACCCTTTTAACTCCCATTTGTCTCTGTTCCTAGATTCTGTTTGAGTTGCTATCCCTTGGCCTTTCTTACCCACCTATCAAGATTCACCTTTTAGCCATTTCTGCCTTTTTTCCCCCTTAGGTTCCTTTCCCCCCACCCCACCTCCCCTTCTCAACCAAGCAGTTTTTGAATGTGTTTTTGCATATACATCTGCCTACAAAACAGGTGGTTCCTCCTTTTGATATTCACGTTGACCTGAAAAACTAGCACTACTTCCATCTGAACCAGCTCATTTGAAGTTCATGACTTGGAAAACTGTGGTGCTTATTGCTCTGACTTCTGCAAGGGTATCCAAGTTGCAAGCTCTTATGGTGAGTCAATTCTTCCTCATTTTCACAAGGACATGATTTCTTAAAGAACAAATCCTTCTTTTAGGTGTAAAGGTGTTTCAGACTTTTTACATCGAGCTGATCTGTTAATCTTTGTGTTCTTTCAAGAGCCAAAAAAACGAGGGAAAAGGAGTCTTGCACCCTGTGGATGTCCACAGGCCACCCAGACACTACTTGGACAGAACATAATCCTTCAGGAAGGCTGATCAGCTATTTGTTTCCTGAAAAGGTAAGAAAAAAGGTAACCAGTGTCAAAGCAGGCAATTTCTAGATTGTTGTCTCATGGTATTTCTCTCTGCTATTCTCACCATAACAAGCCACTTCCAGGAAAGGTTTGGGCCCACTATACCAGGGCTTTGGCTTCTTATGTGGCCTTTTGGAATGGGTAGACTCAAAATATTCTTGAAGCAGCAGCTGAGTCCTCTGAACATACTTTCTCAAACCATTACAAAATTAATTTATTTTCCAGGTCTAGGATATACTTTGCTTTAGCCATTGTCCAGGGGTTCCTAGATTTTTTCTTCACCTCCCTAGATAATCCTAAACCATGGCAACTTACCTGCATAGCTTAGGCTACTGCAACCGTGATCTATATGTTGAACCCAGTTCAGTTGTGTAAGTAAATATTGCAGTAACAGTAGCTGCTCTAAAAAAGCACTGTTGCAGTAGCCATCCCCTCCCCCCTTGTTCTATTTTAGGTGAATAGCCAGGATGTAGATGTATATACTCATGTTCTATTCTTCAGTCCTATTGTTTACTTTTCAGGTCACTAGCCTCCCTTCTTTAAGTAAGAAAACTCTGAAGCTTTTGATGCCCTAACTGCTGCTTTTATCTGGCTCTTCTTGTGGCCCTAAGCAATTAGGGTATATAGAAGGTACACTGAAGCTTTGAAAGATGGCCAGTTGACCGTTATCTTTGGCAGGCTATAATCCATATAGCTTGGACTACTACAACAGTGATCTAGTACAACACCTACTGTTATGGTAAGTTTACTTTCCCAAAGCCTTTCTCATTTTTTCAACTTTTCTAATCTTACGATTTTTATCTTGAGGACTTTGTACCTTTTTTAGTTATTTCTGATGACCTGTTTGAAAGTTGCAAAACAGAGATAGGTCACTGAGGTAGGGTGATACAGTAATCGTCCTGGAATGACTAGCTATGCCATTTAGAATTGGGCGAGCTACAGAATATGCTTTAATTACTTCAGAAGATATACTCTAGTCCAAGTTTAAGTTGTTGTCAACCATTACACCTTGGTTATTAATTATGGTTTTGTTTGTTTTATGATTTGCTTTGTAATCGCAGCTTGTGTTTTTTGCCAATAATGTTTGCAGTCATCGTTGCATTGGTTTATTCATAGCCAGTTCCTCACTTTTATATCTGAGATAAATAGTACAAATTTTAAGAAGTGGCTTCAGCACAATGCCATGTGGGACACCACTGGTAGCCCTGTCTTGATAGATGGGCAGCATACCACTTTGTCTAATTTTGACCAATTGCTAAAACTTGCTTCGCCTGTAGAATTACATATGAATTGATATTTGATGCTGCTAAGTTGTCAATTATTCCCATATTTGGGATAGTTTCAAATACTTTAGCAAAGTCCATATAAAGAGCTTGCACTCTCTGATACGTAGCAAGTGCTGCTGTTACCTCTGTAAAGAATACAGTAAGTTTCAAAACACAAAAATCTGTCATTAACAAACCCATTCTTTTCCATATCTAATGGAAGCAGATTCCCCATGTAATTTTGTATAGTCTCTTATGAATCTCTCCATGATTTTACAGAAAACCAGTCACGCTTGAGTCTAAAATTATCTTGGCCTGATGTGACCCCATTCTTTGTGAAATAATGCCACCATCATAGGTCAGGGATATGTCCACTCAATAACATTTTATTTGGCATAATAGTCAGAGGATTAGTCAGTTTTTATTGATGCTGTATAGGAAACCACCAGGTCTGGTTTCTGATCTTAAGGAATTTGAGTTTTTAATTTGACGTGTAGTCCATATAAGAGATTTCTCCCCTTGCTTCTGCAGCACTAAGATGTATTTATCTTTTTACTGTGAAGATTGCACATTTTTCTGCAATCACATTCATTATGACTTGTTGTAGCTAGATCACCATACTTAAAAGTAGACCTCACATACATCTGAGAACATTTTCTTTCTAATGCTTGTACCATTAACAGCAAAGTATTGTTCGTAAATCATAACCAAACTGTGGCTCAGTGAAGATAATTGGATACCTAGTCTTGAAGGGTACCAGGCTTGCATTTTAATAAAAGGAATCCTGTATCACTGTTTTGGAGATGATGCTTTAGTCACAATCTGAAAACACACCAGTTTTCATAAAAATTACAGCATCTGACAGTAGGAATAATGGTATTGACAGTTTGTGTCTAATTAGAAAGATAAACAGCAGGGAGTTTGTTCGCAGCCACTGAGCATTGGACTGGAATAAGAAGTATCATTGCCTCCTCAGAGCAAGAGGTGCTCCAGTTTGCTTCTTAGCCGGGGTGCTTTCTGTATAAAGTCTGCAAATCCTTCCTGAGTTTTTTTGTGGGTTTTCCCTTTTTCCCCAAAGTCATGCAGTAGGTGAATTAGTGACTCTAAATTGTATAGGTATGTATGTGATGGGTGCACGTGATGTAGAAGAAAGGCCTGGCAACCTGCTTCCTTTCCCTAAGTACCTAGTAACTGTGAATGGTGTCTGTTGTTTGAGATTATTATAAGAGTCAGATGTGACTTGATAGCTTTGACTGGATGGCAAGACAACTCAAGGCAAATTAAAGAATGTAATAGTTTATCTGATTCACTTTGTTCATGGTTAACTCAGTAGGTGTAATTATGGGAAATCTAAATTTTTCCTCATGCAAGTTGAGAATAAACAGCATTAAACTACAAAATTAGGCTCACATAGTGCCTCGGGGAGTCTTTAGGATAAAAATGTTCAAGTACCAGTTGTTAAATCCCATAAGCATAACTCCAAAAGAGAAGACACCAGTCTAGGTAATTTTTTTATAAATGTCAGTATATTAAATAAAAACTTGAATTACAGCACAAAATAAAACAGTTAAACACTTTCCCTATGCACATTGGGACTTCATCAGAATCTTTCCATTAACTAAATAGTATTTCTGTTTCATGTGTTCCTTAAGCAGGCTAATGGATGTCACATGTTTTATTTGAATTTTATTATATAAGCTGTTAATTTTAGTTAACGAAATGATGAATTTTGTAGTTTCCTGGTGTTTTTTTTGGATGCACGTATACACACTGTTGATTCTATTGTCTTGAAAATAAACAGGTAAATCAACATCTTCAAAGCATATTTTCACACATTTGCAAGAAAACAGGACAAATCACTGTTATATCAACTCTGTAGATGTATGATAGTTTATGTATCCCTGAGTATGTTGTTCATAATGTATATAGATTTTTCTCCCTTAAAAGGAAACAGTCATTTAATTTTAAAAGGTGAAATTAATGTCACAGAGTGAACATGCTCAGTAAACAATGGGGAGACAAGGTATAGGTTTGTTATGAACTGTAGCAACATCAAGAGTTATTTAGAAACTGTGCATGTTGGGACATAGGAGGCTGTTCAAAAACAGCACACAGATAAACAAAATAGCATGATGAGCAGCAGTGTGCAGATGACAGATTCAGAGACATACATAACATGGTTACTCTATAATGGAAAACAGCTCATTATGCATCACATGCAAGTAAGTGTCAACATGCTAGTGAGTTCTACTGTTTATGTAGATTACAACAGGAAACATAGTAATGCTATTCAAAAAAATGTATAAAAATAACACAGCGAGTTAGAGATTCTTTTCTCTAGACCAGCATTTGCCAGTGAATAGGATTATTACTAGATGAAGGGAGTAGCATCTAGCCACTCCTGTGTTAGTAGCTGGTTTGGACGCTAGTGTCTGTCATTGCTGCATGCCACTGCCCTCTCTGATAAAGGTCTTTCAGGAGTGCCATACTGTCACCTCCATGAACTGTCCTCATGGTATGTCCACAGCTGTTATGCAAACGCTGGTTAACTTGTGCCTTCAGCAGCAACAACGGGCCAACACATAGGTGAACAGACTCTGTAAACCACAATGAAATAACAAATAAAAAAAAAAAATTACAGATTCTGGAAATGCCAGGCAAATAAATAACTTGAAGCAATTTATTACTACATTTAAGCTTTTGGGTACAAAAATCCTTCAGTGTATTCCCAAAACAACATATAAAAATACAAAGACTCCATTTTATAAAGTACTCAACAAAACACTTGACACAGCCCCCAGTCACGATCCATAATGAATTGATATGCTTATCATTGAAAGCACAAAAAAACCCATTCAAAACAAAATTAAATTACAAAGTCAACATTATGTTAATGTCTAAACCTGTAAAGTGAATAATTTAAACAATTGTTTCATTCTAAGAATTGGTTTAATGCTGACTATAGCATTACCACCAGGTTCAGAATCTGCTTGCAAACGGATAATCCAGTTGAACTCACAGACCTCAACTCTATTACTCACATCTCCATCCCTGATACTCTTGTCACACAACTCTAAATTTAAAGTCCTGGGTCAGTATCTCTTTCCGTAATATGTTTTGCTAGAGCATTTGTAGCAACACCTGTCCATATCTCCGAATGATGATCAACAATACGATCCTACAGTTATGCGTACATTTACCTACATAAAACGCTGTACATTTTATGCATGTAGCCAAATAAACAATATTAGAAGTATTGCAAGTTGCAAAGCAACTAAAACAGGACTTTCTATTTGTCTTAGGATGTACAAAAAATTGTCAGTTACTATACAGTATATCTACAACTTGCACAGTTAAAACACAGAAAGGTTCCAGACCTACTTGATTGAAAACCACTTGCGTTGTGTAACATATATAACACAAGCATTTCCTCAAACTGGAACAATTCCTATAAGCAAAATTTAGTCTTTCACCAATCTGCTCTAACTCAGGCATACGCTATAGGATGCCCCAGTTCTTGGAAGTAATATTTCTTACTGTACCTGTTCTCCTATTAAAAGTAGTGGTATAATGCAAAGGACCTTGTTTACTTGTAAGGGCTGCAGCATATTATGGGATGCATGTTCCATAAAGTATGGTTTAGTGAGTTACACTAGTCTTTCAAAACCTTAAATTTGATATTATTCAAAAGTTTTTCATTGTGCCCTCTGTCTTTGTACTCTAGCATCATCTCATCCATTTGCTGTAAGCATTTATCATCATCATCAGTATTAAGCCTACTGTCTCATACTAACTGATTTTTGACTATGCCATTTAAAGTATGAGGAGCATGTATACTATACCTATGTGTATGCCTTTTGGCTTCGACATCTTTTTTAAAAATACATGTGTTGATTCCACTATTCATTTTAACCAACTTCACATCCAGAAAACACATCTCATTCATAGAGAAGATAGATTTAAACTTCAAAAAAGTAATATTGTCTAGATTACAAACACACTCTGCCAATTCCAATTGATCACCTTCCCATATCAGAAAGACGTCATCAACAAAATGCTTACAAAATGTCACCTTAGAGATAAGCCTAGGGTGAACATAATATTCAAACTGATTTTTCCACTACTTAAGTGTAATATTAGCATAGGTGTTAGCAGTGAATGCCCATTGCTACACCAGAGGTGTGGAAGTACAACTGTTCATCAAAAATGAAAATATTATTGGTAAGCAGTGCACCAATTCCAGTAACTCGCATATTGTTTCAACTTCCCTACCGTAGCATATTGTTTCAACTTCCCTACCGTACATTTCACTATTCTCACATAACAATTCAAGCATAGCATCAAGGACAAACTTGTCTGGGATTACCATAAGTAGAGTTGATGTCCAATGTGACAGAAATAAAATCATTATTCTTCTTATGGCCATACCATTCAAATAATTTAGTTAGAAAGTCACCTGTGTCTTGTATGTAACTTTTTAACTTGGTGAGATATCTACCAAGAACAGACTGAAAAATACAGTGATATTGGTTCGGTTACCCATCCCCTACCAGGTACAGTAGGTCACATAGGGGTATGGGTTAAAACCTTGTGACTTTTAGGGAGTCCATACAACACAGGAATCCTAGGACAGGCAACAATAATAAAACATTAAACAAATCAATTGTAATGTCCTTCATCAGTTGTAAGTCATAAATACACATATTGACTTTGCTTATAAAATTCGCAACATTGGACAAGTCAATTTTCTTAAAAGTGCTTTCATCACTAAACAATTCTTTCATAAAGTGCACATAGTTATTTGTATTCATAATTACTACAGTACCACCCTTATCGGCTTGCTTGCTAATATTATTTTGCAGTTTCATAAGAGCTTCATGCTCATTCTTTGCTAAATTATATAGTTTCTCTCCTGCTTTGTTCATATAAATGACAAAGTTCATGTTCACAAATGTTCGAAAAGGCAGTAATCATTGGATAGCTGACTGGTATAAAGGTATTGTATTTCTTACATTATTTGGTATTCAAGCTAGCAGAATCATTTAAAATAAGTTTCAAATTCAGATTCCTCGCAAACATTTTAAGGTCTGTAATGGCTTACACTATCATATCGGTGTTCGATGGAATAAACTGGAGCCCTTTATTAAGCAGTGCAATGTCTGTCAAAGTCAAAGACAAATCAGACAAATTAATAATTGCACAATCTTTCAACAAGTCTGGTGTACTGAGTGGCTGTGAGTCTGAGGGCCATTGTATTTTGGCCCTCCTCTGCCTTCACATCTTTTTTTGCAGTCACCCTCTCGTGTTGTCCCTCTTGCGTATCTGCACACATTCTGGTAAATTGAGATGCACTTGGAGGGATAGTTGACGAAAATCCTCCACAGTATTCCCATTTTTCACTTTTACACAGGAAACCTGAGTATTATTTGACAAAAGTGTCTGATTTGCATTAGGAACAGAAGACACTTATTTTATTGAAGCCTCAGCCCCCTGCACAGAATCATCAATCATATCTTTAGGTATGTAGTCATCAGAGTGGGGAAACAAATCTGAGGCATACAATGAATCCTTATTCAAACTGCCCTCTTTTTTTACACGTGAATATCTCGACCAAGAAAAAATATTGCCCGTGTGAAAATCATTAATGTCCCTGAGGAGCTTATGCTTCTTTGGAGTTCCAACCGGTTTACATAACTAACAAGTCTATCAAGTATCAAATTATAAACAGATATATGCTCGTTAAATGAAGGAAGACCAGTAATCTCACATTCCAATTTCATTATATCATTCTGCAGTTTATTTTCAGTCTTAACAACTAACTGGTTCATCAGAACCATATAGTCACTACTTACTTTCTGGTTCGGCTGCTGCCATTTTTTTTTTAATTTCCTGTAAATATTCCAGAACGTGGGCATCTTCAATATCAGGTCATGTGGGACTACTCCCAATTCCAAGTAAGCCATAAAGCTAAACCATTGCCACTGAAGCCTCTTAAAGGCTTGAACCTTCTTTCCTAAGGTTCAACTCGCATGACAAACATATCCGCATCTGATGTATTCACATAAACATTATTCACAGTAGGGTCTACCATATGCAAGAGTAGAGGATTAGTACACTTTGATAACAGTTCATGTAAAGAACATCTTTCTGACTGTGCTGAAGTGGTTCGCACAAACAGAAGAGAGAACCACTACTGTTGTGTGGGTATTCTTTGTCCTAGTCCATTTCACCAAGGTACTGGAGGCACTGACTGCACCCACATCACTGTCAAGGCCCTACCTGGCTCACTTGGTATCCAATATGTTATCCGGAAGGGTTTCCACTCCCATCAGCTACCATGTGCAGACCATGCACAGGATATTATATACAGTGTGCCTGTGTGCTATCCATGCAGTTCCCATGATTTCTACTGTGACGGCCTCTCTACACCGGGCCAGTAATCAAGGCGCCTCAATGCTCACCACTGAACCCGGTTAGAGATGGTCACTAAAAACAGAAATGGATTTCTACAGTATGTTCAAATCCAGCTTTCTGCATCAAGCACAGTTTCCCCCAAGAGCACACAGGGGACATGCCCCAGATTTGGGACTGTACTCTGTCTCTCCAGATCCCAAATAAAACTCAGTTTGGAGCACTATGTTCCAATTCCTGGTAGCAGACACACGCACACCTAGGTGTTTGATTTTCTCTCTCTTTCACTCTCACTCATACACACACACACACACACACACACACACACACACACACACACACACACACACACTCATGGGAAAGGCTGACAGACATACTGGCTGTACCCCTTCTGCCCAGACTATAAGGTAACCATGCTGTCACTAGTCAACCCTGTAAGGCTCTTACAAGGGTATCCAATTATATTGAGTAAAATCAATACCACCATAAGTGGTAGAGTATAACCAAAGCAACAAAGCTTTTCTCGGAGAGGCCAAGGCGTCGCTAAAATAAGCACAAGCACTCTCGATATGTTAAAAGTATTCTCTAGAAGACCAGCCACAATGAAAGGTATAAAAATATTTAATAAAATAGAAAACATGAGAATACTAAATATCCAAGTGCAAAAAACACATGAGTTTCACTCACAGGAGAAATAAAAATAACACATTTGGACAGATCCATACAAATGCATAAAAACAATACTTAACTAATCTCACTGTATTTCCTGACTGTCTAAAGAATAACTGTTCCCTAGATAAGCTAATTAATATAGCAAGGCAAGATAGATTGCTGAGATGCTTACTTCCACAGGGCAAGGTGATGACTATCAAAACTAAACTAAAGTGAACTGAAATGAACTTAACAGAACTGTGATAACTGTCATAGATTTATTTTTATATTAGATTCCAAAGAAAGCAAAGCAAACTGCTGTGAGAGTTCCATCCTCTCAGTGCTGGTTATAGAATGACATCACATTTCATCGCCTGACTCTGGTACAATACACACTCAGAGCTATGCTAAGATTTGTTGCAGTATTTGAAAGTTGTAGAACAATTTCAGAAATGTTTACTCATTTATAATAACACTGTTGATACGTTTTTAACACAAGCATCTGTACAAGTCAGTGTGATAGTCAAATGACATAAAATTATTTACAAATGTCAAGCTAACTATGCTGGTGTATGTTACACATGCACTGCATTATTCTCCCTGGCACAGATGGCAATACCTCACATTGACATACATCTGACACGTGATCTATACCATTCTTCTTATATGGGGGGGTTATCACAGGATGATCTAGTTTGTAGGTGTACATTACCAACCCAAGAACCCATGATGACCCAGTGACATGATAATATATAGCAGACAGCTTGTTATGGTATTTGTTGTGTGTTTTATAGGTATTGCTGCATATGCCTTGGAGCCGTGGAGCCATGGCTGATGACCCATATCTGCTGACCCCAGACATTGGTTGAGAGAGCATATAACACAACTGTGGTGCAGACACAGAACATTTGTGAATTTGTGTTTGGTATTCTAAAGTCTCGCTTCTGCTGCCTGGATATGTGACAGTGTACTGCAGTACACACCCAAGACATTAAACTATTTGTAGTGTGTGATTCATAAACAGTTACAGCAAAGAGAAAAAATAGCACTGGCTAACACTGGTGTGTCAGCAGTGGAGGAGCAACCTAGTGAGGAATCTGAAGAGGGCACTACTTCTATGGGCTCCTATGTGAGGCAGAGGTGGGCAAAATATTTTGATGTGCTGGTAAAGATTTTGTCTAGTTCAAAAGTTATTGACCATTACAGGGCAAACCTACATTTACGCAGGTTGTGCAGTACAGTGCAAGGAGCAGCCACACTGTGTATCAGACATTACCTAACCCACATGAGTTAGGGAGTGGGTTGTCATCTGTGCAAGTGAAGAATCACCGTGACATGGGATAACAACACTATCATCAGTGGAAGAGTAATGAGGGGTTCCTGCAGTAACCCTGCACATGACTAGGTGCTGTGAGGGGTTGAGAATCATGTCCTCAGTTGAAATGTGGAGCATCCAGGAAAGGAGTACTAGACAAGTGAAGTACCTTTCCCTGTAAAGGCAGGTGTTGAGGCATGTACTTTAGGGGAAGGCATAGTTTGTGGGTTCCATATGTAAGATTGTGATTGTGTTCCATACTGTGTGGTTGTGGCAGGTGGCTAGCTGTTGGTATGACCTGTCAAACCATGGGTATGTGTTATTTGGGGGCATCTACCAGAGACTGGGCTGCCGTGGAAGTTTGGACCCAAGTTGTGACGTGTGAGGTGAACAGTTCAACTGTATAAACATTATGCATGTCCACGACCATGCATGGATGCAAAGGTGGGACAATAACTGGACTTCAAGTCATCAGTGGGCACCAGTGTGTCTTTCCATAGTGCCTTGATGTGCACCTTTAGAAGTTGTGCATTACTGGAGGGGGGTTCTGCTGCCTGTGTAACATATGCAGCATGCTTATACAAATGACACCCTTCAGTAAACACTGGTGATGCTGGAGGTCGAGCTTAGGCTACTGCAGTCCCCTTAGCTATGAGGGTGTGAAATGCTACAGCACTGAACTCCCTACAGCAAATGTAATCGAAAATAACTTTTAATAAACAAATGCAGGTAAAAACGATAATCACTTTCGTCTCTTGATCAGAAACTTCCTCAAATAACAACCCAATATTACCATTCAGGTTAAATGCACAACATAATTCAAAACAACCAATAAATGGCCTGGTTTGAATGACCAAATTTCAATCTCTTGTCTTTTAAAGTTTAAAGCACTTGAAAGATAGGCTGTTCCTCATGTAACTACATTTTTAGCTTTTATATATACTTGTATGCAATTTATGCTATTCTCGAATTTTTACGCATTTTTAGATATTTACATAGTTTGCGTGTATTTATATTTTTAATTTGAACATGCATACAGTTCTGTATAATCTTTTAACAAGTGTGTTGAATTGAGTATACTGTTTATTCAGTTTCATGAATTGTTTTAAAGGAATTACACAATGTTTCTTTAACAATGTTTTAGAATTTTTGGGGACTTGGAGGTCATTGGATTTCTTATTGGTTGCTTTGAATTATGTTGTATACTTAACCTGAATGGTAATATTGGGTTGTTAACTGAGATATGAAAGTGCTTATCCTTTTTACCTGCATTTGTTTATTAAAAGTTCTTTTTAATTACATTTGTAGTAGTGAGTTCGGTGCCGTAATGTTTTTGCTATTCTAGGGTGGGAGATGTTCCCATGACTGTTAAGGCACAGCAGCACTGTCAACAATGCTATGACTGAACTCATGTACAGTGCCGTTATTGTGAGCCTCTACAAACGTACTAATCTCAGGCATGTGTAGACCAGTACTACTGTGAAAGAGAAAAGGTAACCAAGTTGTATGTAAGCTGGTGTGTGACCACCTCACACACATACATGCACGCTGCTTACTGAACATCTGCATGCCGGGATTATACATAAGCTATGAACATGCCGATACCTGTTGGTGGTGGATGAATCCATCTCTCTTCCAATGTCTCTAAGTGTACGTGTACAATGTGCAGAGGTGCTTGCCGGTATTGACTTGCAATGACATGTCCTTCAACTCATCTGGTGCATTCCCCACAGACATGGGCAGTCATCGCCTCTGCCATAGGAGTTTGGAGTTGAAGCCTTGATGTTCTTGGGTAAAGCATATAGTGAAGGCATTGTTACATCAGGTGAATGAGCTACCAGTATGCTACATAACTGGCACTTAACCACTATTCATGTCCGGCATCCCCAACAGATACTTGGGCACTCCTGACTAGTCCAGCTCCCACATCCAAACCTTCACTTGAAATCAGTGTCACCTCTAAGTGTTATTAGGAACTGTTTTGTCTCTGTGAGCTGACTATGTGTTGTGGGCACAGACCATGGTGGCAGACCTGGTAGCATCTGTCTTGTTCTCTGTTCTTTGCATGCTGCATCATCTCAGTCACCCACTGAGGCACCCGCAGCACTGTACAGTTGTGTGCACCATTTCCTACCACACCTGGCGCCTGAAGGGCTTATCTGCTTTATCGAACTCTATTGTACACTTGCCATGTGTATGTATGCCTCCTGTGGCTTTCTTAGTGTGCTACCATTCTTTTGGTACCATGACAGCACTGGTGCATATGGATTAGTGTGTGTATGGAAGACTGCAGCACTGTTATGTGTGGTCTGTGTACAGTGGCTCATGCCTCGTTTTCTAAAGCACAGTCTTTGCCCATAAAAGTACAGGGGAGGGATTCACTTATATTTGGGTATGAAACGTAACCTCCTCATGTTCTCCCTGGATCCACAGCAGCTGTGTGTGTTTCAGCTGTTATGCCTCCTTCCCAGAGTTGGCACAGTTGTCAAAGCATTGCACTCTGTCATCTTTGGATGATGAAACATAGATGGCTGTTCCCAGCATCTCCACAAACATGAGAACAGCAACTGTTTTGCCTGTTCTTGTGGGCTTGCTGTTTGGACCACCCCAGCAATGTAACATTTCTTGCCTGTTTCCTGTGCCCTGTGTTAGTCACCCCCACTAGGGGATAGTTTACTTAGTTAATTTGGTGTGATGGCTATGTCTGGCAGCCATACACCCTGGAGTTTTCCCTACAATGAGCAGTACATTACCAGTACTCCTTCTGCTGTATATATTCCTGTATGATTTTCCATCTTTCTCTATATTCTGCAGTATCTTTTATTTGCTGTAGTCTACAATTTTCTGTACTGTGGTCTCTCATAGCATGGCAACTGTGCTATTCTTTGTGCTGTTAAGGGGCTTATAGCCCATGGGTATGCTAATGAGGTGATACAAAATGATGTTTTCTAAATTTGTAATGTATTTATCAGCCCTGTCCTCTACTAGGAGTCCTTGCATATCTCAAGAATATGTACTGGGACTTTAAGTTTTAGGTGTGCATGACTCTGCAGCCAGACCATCCTAGTACACACTTACAAAGCAGTGATGGCTGTGGACATCATACTACCCTGCTGCCTGTCATTGACTTGCTCCAGTAAGCAGGTCACATAAGACGTGCTTGCCTATTGTGTGTAGCTACACAACTATCTCCCTTTGCCTCGCAACCATGCGGTACGTGGGCATGAATGTTACTATATATCCATTCTGTCATGGTATCAGTGATATGGAGCATCATGACTCTGCTCTCATTTTTACTGTTTGGCTTACCTGGAAATCATCTTTGCCTCAGCAGGATCTATGTGTGGTATGGCTTCTGTATAATGCATCAGGGAAACTAAACTCTTTCCTGTTATAACTCCTAGAATAGTCCTCTTGTACAAAGTTGATAAGTGGCACTCCTCACCCTGATGATGAGTGGTGCCACATACATAGCCTGCTCTCTCCTGAGCAGTGCTACCATTAGTACAGCAGTCTGAGGAGGCTCTATCCTGACTTTCTTTATAGGCTAAGAAGAGACAACTTGACTATTACAGTAAGGATTAATATTTGATGTCATCTTACAGTAGACCTTTGTGTATAGGTACAGGCTGTTTCTGATGTCCTTTTTAAACTGTGTTAATTTTGGGTTTTTTGTGCATGTTTTGCAGTACAGGATAAGATGGCAGAAAACTGGCATTTTTTGCCAGAAGAGGCAGGCAAGACTCTTCAGGTGTTGGGGTGAGTGTTCTGTACTGCTGCTAGACCAGCACATCTCTGCTTCACTTATTTACTACAGCAGTGCATAGTTTTGCATTTCTGTTTAGCACATACCCATTGGCATAATTCTTCACTGCTTATAAGACTACTGCATAATTTTAAATGCATTTGTAACTAGGCTTCTGGTTTTACTTGTGTCTGTTATTCTTGGTATTGCCATTAGCATGCCAAATATATTGACCCCAGGTGTACCATTGCAGTTGGGCTATTTTATTTCTTTTGAGTAGTTAAGCATTTTGTTGCTCATTGCTGTAGGTCTGTCATTACAATTGCATAGGTGCTCATTGCCCTTGTCGTTTTCTAATGCATTTATACTTGTGCCACTGTCATTCTGTGTGCCAGTTATTCCTGAAATAGCATAGGCATAACCATTTTTAATTAAGCTTTGTGTACCACAGGATTATTTTCCATTTTGACTTTTACATCAGTAATTGCCTGCCTATTACCTGGTCATGTTTATTGATAGACATGTTATATAGTTTACTGTGCTAACATGTGCCAGACATCCCATCATTTGCTACACTGCATATGGCAACTCCACATACACTTTTTTTTCTACAGGGCTGTATGTTTCATTTGTGCAATTTGTTTCTTCCTAGCTTTGTTGTTCATTGCTTATACACTGGTTACCATACATAACCTGTGCCAATGTCCTACACAATGGTAGCATTGCTCCCCCATTATTACATCTTATCATAGGGGTTCCCATGGTATTCATATCACCATTGCTCTGCTGACTATTTTTTTGGGGTTTTTTTCCTCCTTCTGAGGCCTGTCATAAGGAAGTGCATCACAGTATAGTGACCATTGCTTTTTTTTTTTAGCATCTTTGTTTCTTTCTCTCCCTCTGTATTTGTTTATTTTTTCCCCTGCAGTCTCATACATGGAGCAGGAAGTGGTGTGGCAGTGGGCACTGCATCCTGCACCTGTCTCCAGATCAACTGCTGGGTCCTCAGCAGTCACCAGGTCAGCCTGTCTGCAGCATTATGATCATCAGACTATTTATACTTATTATACTTATGAGAGATGGCATGGAGGACTCAGCTGTGGCTTCCAGTGCTGTTGCTTTGGTGGGAGGGGGCTTCTCACTGGAAAATGGCACAGAGGCATTATGCACCTGGTGGAAGCTGTAGTGTCTTCTCAAGACTAAGATGGACCAGTGGCACAAAGGCTAGATTGGCCATCTGGAGCCCATTCTCATGCAGCTGGCAGCGTACCATAGCTCCCTAGCCCTTATTATCAAGTGGCCAGCCACAGAGCCTGTCCTTATGTCAGCCACTGCATTGACCGACTTCTGGTTAGGTTCCCTGCTGAGACAGGTTGGCAGGTATTCCTCACCCCATCATTTCCCCCTTCATGATGTCTCCCTTTCTTGTTTGTCAGTCACTTTCCCCTGTTATTTTGTCCAGTCCTCCCCTTCAGTGGTTGGTTGCTTGGCTGTTAAACAACTCTCATGGCTAGAATTCCCCAACCTACTGGCCTATAACCAACTTGTCATGGCCCACCAAATAGTTTACCAACCAAAAAAAGCACCATATCTACAAGAGCTACTTAATCACTACTCAAATAACTGGGTATTACGGGTCCAGTAACAAATCACTATTAAGCATAACCAAAAGTAAAAATGCTGCCGGTGATTCCCTTTCCTCCAACTGTATAAACAAAATCTGGAATTCTTTATCTTTAACCACTGCTAGTTTGTCAAACTTTAAAAAGTTAATCGAAACCCACCTATCCAGTACATGGATCCATTGTTATACTGACCCTTGTTAGTAATTGGGTTACAATTTCATTTACTGTTCTGTGTCCGCTATTTCCTTTTCCCTGATTGAACTCTGCCAAAATTAAATCTGTTTTTTTAGTCTCATTATGACTTCTTTAACTTAAAAATGCAGATAAACATAAAAACTGTTTTCTCTCTGTGGCCTACACACATTTGAAACATATCAGGCCACTTGAAATGTAAAAAAAAAAAGACATAAAACTGTATGTTTCTGTCTATTCCACACACATCTTTTTGCACATCTTGGGCCAACTGACTTCTGTAAATAACCGCCATATTTGTTATATATCTGCTATTGCACACTGTTTTGTACTATGTGGAGACTTTTGTATTATGCAAAGCTTATGTGCTACTACTCTTTTTGTATTAAGGCCATTTACTTTGATACATATGTTTTATTACTCTCTTTTTTTTCTTTTTTTTTTTTTTTTGTAATATGTGGAGCTTTTCTCCAGGATCTCTGCTGAAAATGGACAAATTGTCCAGTCTGACTTTCCCAGTAAACATGTTAAATAAATAAGTAAAATGAAGTAAAGAAATGTTTAAATGTTATGTAATTTCTTTTTATGAGGCAGTTATCAAAATTTAAGGGTGATACTTCAAGGATCTGAGCTAAATGGTGCAACTTTGGAGATACTGGCAGAGTTTCTGCCTTACCACACATAGGTTGTCCACAGAAGCACTACTTCTACTTTACCTATTTTAAAATTTTAAAGTGTCTTTGCTTGATGAATATTTATTATTTACCTTGTCTACTGATGACATAGGTAATGAATATTCCTTAAGGATCCTTCAAATGGCAGTAGCAGTGTGCATAACCATTACCACGTCATTGCACTTGGGTGGGGTGTGCTAATGTGTATTCGGGGGAGAGTACTCTGCAACATCACTGTACAATCTTGGAGGGAGTGTCATTTGTATGTTTGCTCTGTGCATAGTGCAGAGTGGTTACACAGGTGTGAAGGACTGTATATAGGGTCTTACCCATTGTTCACTAATTTCTGTGATCATGCACTATAGGACACTAAGTTCAGTTTTTCCTAATCATTAAGAAGCTTTTTTTTTTTTTTTTTAATCCATCGCTAGTCTGCTGTGCTCTGTTCTGGTGTCCAACCAAAAGGGGATTGGTATGGTCACAAGCACTACACCTTCTACAGGTATATAGTTCAAGTCTCACAAGTTACCCTATTGAGACCACCCTGCACCCAGTTAGTTTAGTGCTTGTGAACTGCATACTGTACTGAAAAAAGGGATCATTTGTATGTGTACTTCATGCATAGAGTACTATGGCAACTTAGTGAGGTAGGATTCCCCGCAGGCTCTTGGCATATTGTGTACCAATTTCTGGGTATTAGTGTTTTGTTACATACTTGTGCTTTGTACCAGCCCTACTCTGTGACTTAAAAGTTTGAGTATTGTCTATTGGCAGAATCTTGAGCAGACTTATTTGTATCATTGAGGATGTGTGTGTAATTTTTTGGATCATAGTTTCCATTTGTAAAGAATAGGATGAAGGATTTATGTATGACTGGCTTTAATTGTATACATAGGCTGGAACTGGAAATGGAAAATGTTATTATTTGTGTTAATTACAGAGGGTATAACTGTGGGTGGGGAGCAGAAAGATCCTAGGTTTGTTTGTATGATATTGAAGATATTGCCGTCCCTACAGGAATTTCACACAGGTTCATCTAAGCCGTTTTAATTGACATACTCTGTTCAATTATTTGGACATATTTATTTGAGGTGAGGTAGTTAACTCGGTCAGTGTTTTGGGTAGTTGAAATCCCACATAACGACTGTATTTTCATTGATTTTTGCAGCCTGGTATTTAATTAAGAATTAATATTGCTCTGTAAGGGGAACAAACTATTTATGGTAGACTTCAATAATGTTATATTCAGTGGAACTTTCATTCATTATTATAAGAGTAATTTCTAGTCAAGTTGACTTTTTGGCATCAGTCTTTCAGGTGTAATTGTACAAAAACTGAGACACTGCCACCAATCCTGTTGCATCTCCAGCTGCAAAAGGAGTTGTACCATGAAATCTGTGATCTGCATTTTATATCTGTAAACCATTTTTTTAGTAATGGTACAGATAGCAGCATTGTCCAAGTAGAGAAAAGCTTCTAAACTACCAGTTTTATGGTTGAGAATTCTAACAGTTAGTAAACCTATTATCACCTCTGATTTTTTTTAACCTTGTGTATTTTTTATTTATTTTTTTCTCATAGGGTTTGAAAAGGTCTAAAAAAAGACATTGTGGGGAATGCAAGATTTCTTGCTGAGCTTGCATAATTCCCAAGAGAGTCCCAGGGATGAAAGTGAAACCAGTCCGAGGCAAAGCATTCCGGCTGGCTGCACATCTCACTCCAGACCAATAGATACTAATTCTGCTTTCCATATCATATTCTAGCTACTGATTGAGCACCAAAAATTTGTCATATTTAGGTGCCACATGAGGTGATGGTAGGATTTCAATAAGTAGATGAATTTTTCTCATGTTTGCAAGAATATTTGATTCTCTCTCCATGCCCTGTTAATCCAAGAAGGAGGACCTTCCTAGAGTGTTTATACCAGCATGAACAAAATGTAATAATTAGCCTTAATCCTTTTTATTTTGATTTGACGTGTTTCTGATTTTGGCCCCAAGTAGGCATTACACTATCTTAAGCTCTTTACAGAGTGCCTGTTTTACAAACTTGTAAAATTTTGGCTGGTGAGGCTGAAGCCCATTTTATCATATCAGCAGTTATAACCACAGTCTTTTTCAAAAATGTCCTGCACACAATATTTATAAGAGGGTACTTGGACCTGAATTTAGCAGTCAACTAATTCTAGGCTTCCACCGTCTGAATTTGATGAGTTTTGATTCCATGAAATGAGATTCCTGCAATTGATGTAAAGCAGTCAGAACATGTACCTATGTACAAAAATGCCAGAATTTCATTTAAAAAATGAAAATGTTCAACTAATCCAAACATTACTGCATATTTGTTTATAAATATTTCCCTATTCCCCTTTTGAACTCCATGATCACTTTTCCTTATGGAACACTCTGTGTGTTTTTTTTTTTTTTTTTTTTTTTTTTTTTTTTGTGTGTGTGTGCTGGTAGTAATTCAGTATTTTTAGGCTTTTTTTTTTTTCTGTGTAGTTGTGTGACTGCTTGGGTCTATATTAGGACATCAAAGTTTCAAAACTTCGAATGTTCTAATATCGAATCCAATTCGGCGACCGATTACAGCATCGAACATGCAGAACAGTGAATTTTTTCCTAGGGGAAAAAATTTGCTGTTCCAAAACACATACACACAACACATGCACACCAAGCAAATGGCAATTCGCACACATACACCTAAAATCTTACATCTAACCCTGCACTAAACTGTACATACACCACTAACTATCCACTTACCTTAACCCAAACCCTAACCCTAAGATCCGTCACTATCGCACACTCAACTCACCCATGCCCTAACCCCAACTCACCTACCCTGCCCTAACCCTCATGTCCCCACAATCGCGCACTTACCTGACCCACACCCTAACCCTAACTCACCTAACCCGCACCCAATTGCGCACTTACCTGAACCCGACCCGTAACTTTCCACCACAGTGTTGAAAATAGCGAAGCGACAGAAATGGGCAACTGAATTCTTTCCCTAGGAAAGAATTCGGTTTTCTGTAGCTTCGCTGTTTTCAGCGTTCGCTGAATAGGGTTCGATATTAGAATATTTGAAGTTTTGAAACTTCGATGTTCTAATATGGACCCGACTGTTCAGTATATGTAAGTGAGTTAGGCTGGGGGGTGGTCTCATTCTCATATGTTTCATCAGGTTGAAATTTTAATGTGTTTGTTTAGTCTAGTTGGAACTTCAGTCAGTGTGGTGAGGAGACGACACATGTGAAGCCTTGTAAACAAGTGCTACATTATGGAAGTCTGCACATTGTAATTAAAATATGCTGCTGCTAAACCCAAATTTAGATCTTGGATTAAGTGGAATACATTATCGGAACATCACCTGGTGGTGTAAAGCCTGTCTCTTGGTGATTGTCACTGATGAAGTGATACCCCGACCCTGGGCGGTGCAGCGGTTCAGTGGTTAGCATTGTCTCCTCATAGCAAGAGGTTCTGTGGTTTGATTCTCGGTTGGGGTGCCTACTGTGCAGAATCTGCATGTCCTCTCTGCATTCATGTGGGTTTCCTCTGGGTGCTATGATTTCTTCCCACATTCCAAAGACATGCATCTGGAGCATTTCTCCCCGTACCTCCGGTGAAAATGGGCTGTGTCCCAGTCGGACTTTCCCGGTAACCAAATGTTAATTGTTAAATGTGTAAAAATAGAAAAAAGGGGTTGTGGATAGATGGATAACATAATGTCCCTTCTGCAGACAAATACATGCTGAATTACAACTTAAGGCTTTTGAAGACTGGACATCATTTTTTTCTTGTATCTGATGTATATATTCAAAAGTGATAAAGCTTTATCAAAGTTAGATTCTCTATTTATAGTTAAGTTGTTGTTGATTTCAAGTTGCAACACAGTTGTATTTGTGTGATGAAACATTCAGCTGGTTGTGGATAAGTACTTGCAATGCACATTTTGTTCACTTCACCTTTAAGATGCAATGTCTTTTGGCTTCTCCCATTAGGGGTCACCACAGTGGATCACCAGTCCGCAGATTGATTGACAGTGGAGTATTTATGGTGTTGAGTTGCCAGCCTGCTGCCCAGCCTTCACAGAAGGCACACGCACACACACAGGCACCTACCTGCATGTCTTTAAAACTCACTTGACCTCAGGGGGGCATGCAGACTCTGCACAGAAGGTGCTCTAGACAAGAATCGAACTGAAGAACCTCTTGCTGTGAGGTGACAGTACTAACCGCTGCACCATCATGGCCACTTCTTCACCTTAAGATGGTGTAAAATTCATTTGATCCGTGCTAAGTGGAAAATTATCAATGTTCCTGTATCTAGAGTGGTAATTGGGTATAGTCCTGCATCCTGTGGAGAATGGAGCTACTGATTTGGTTTGAGTTAAAAAAAAAAAAAAATCCTGGTAGTTTTAGAATAAGTGCAGCATGCCACTATACTAATCAGATTTTTATTTGAGCTCTTTACAGGCCCTTGGGCTCCTCTACCAACACTCAGTCAGCCCATTCATTCATGAGCCAGGTATTCCTGGACTTGACAAGAACCCTGTGGTCCATTTGTTCCTGCCCATTAATCCCAGCTGGCCTTCCATTCCCTGGTGAGAGTCCAGTGGTAGAGTGTGGGTTAGCTCACTGGTCCTGTGGGGTTGCGTACTATCTACCTCACTGAGCAACCCTATCCTCCCCCGACAGCTCTTCGTAGTATTACTGTTGCTGCTATCCAAGGGAAAGCATGCCTCTGTGTGCTGTGTTCCCTGTGTTTACTATTGGAAATGCACTCGGCTTGGGCTTAGTAGGCTCTGATTATCTTGAATGTAATGACTAGTACTCCCACTATGTGACATCTGTGGGGTGAGCCAGACCTTCCTCCCTCCAGAGCTGCTCACTGCCATCCTCCCTGGTCAGCTTCTATAGGTACCCTTATAGCTAACCGAACTGTGGTTACCTTTTAATGTTGTCAGGGCTTGCTCACTCTAGGACTTCCAAGATGGCTGCGCACTAATTGACAGATTGATTTAAGCTCTCCCAGTCTGAAAATGGGAACTGTGAAAAAAAAGTGCAGTGGAACTGTCAGTTTGGATAAAATTCAGTCACTGGCTAGTAAGTACACTGTCTAGATGCCAACAAAGAAATTTAGAGTACCTGAGAGAAAATCAAACAAAGTCTGTGAAAATCTTGCAGCTGTTCAGCAAAAATTAGTTCAAGTTTCATCTTTGGTACTGGAGGTTACCTCCAGTAATTTAGAGGAAAAATAAGTCAAATGCACTCAGAGGTGTTTAAAGTAAATGAAGCAGTGAGGTAACATATGTCAAATAAGAAAATTCTGGGAAAAATAGTAAAAGCTTTAAACCCACTATCCAGATTAACTGATAAAACTGCAAAACTCAGAGGATGAAATGAATAAACAACTGAATATGAAAAGTGGAGAGAGTCTTATCAGTGACTGCTGCATATGTTAAGTATATGAAAGCAAGCAAGTACTTTTTTAGTTGTAAGATGTATATGCTTTACACTGCAATGAAATAAAGACTGGACAGAAAGAAGTTTAATACATTTTTGTGATCTTGGGCTGTTGGGGTTGTGGTATAAAAGCATTTTGATCATATTTTTGTGTAAAATCAATATAATTCACCCTGATTTTACAGAGTCTGGTGTCTAGATTAATGTCCTTGGTTTAAGCCAGAGACATTTTAAGCAAATAAGCTTGAAAAATTAGACTAAATGATGAAACACTTAGAAAACAGTAAATGTCTTACTTTTGCAAACTTAACATCTTATTTTCCATTTAGTAAATGCTCTTAGTGGAGAAAGAGAAGTCTGCAGGTGCAGGCAGTTGGCCATGGGAAGTCTGAGCAGAGTGATCTGTGTGAAATGTATAGAGATTCTTTCATACATCTGCGTAGTTGCTGGCTGTTTTTTCTCATCTCCAAATAAAAGCAGTATGTGATAAGCTGCTTGCAGGTGCAAGCTGTTAATCTTGCCAGCGTTGAGCAATGTTTGCTAAAAGAAATGTAAGCGGTACCATGTAATTGGCATTTAAATGTGCAGTGCAAGCGGTCAAGTGAATAATAAAGTTTGAAACTGGGAAGTGAATGTTAAATAAATAATTGCATCCCAGCACCCTTAACACTTTAATGCATTTAATATAACGCTGCACAATTTAGTTTATTTAAATGTAGCCAATGTGAGTTTTCTTAGAGCTTAAAGTTTGATGTTTACTTGAAGTCATGAAAGCTGTTTTTTCACATCTGTTAGGGGAGCAGAGATTAGAAGAAAACCAGTCATTTGTAAGTGGCAGCACAGGCTGTAATATGCACTTCAGCATGGGTAACCTCAGTACCTGTGGGTACACCTGTCAGTTTGGGACAGCTCCTCCTAAGCTAAAAGAGGATGGGGGTTCTGAACATTTTAGTGTTTTATTTAAGCATTTTCAATGAAGAAAAGAATTGAAAATTTGATGTGTTTAAATGAGGATGAGAGGCAACAGCAGAAGAGAGCAGCCTGCCAGTCATTAGTGTGTGCATGTAAGCAAAAATTTGGGAATACGCATTCATAACAAGAAAACCAAAAGGCTCACATAGTGTCCTGTATAAATAACAGATATCCAAGTAAAAATTCAAACTCCATTTCCTAACATACAGATTTGAAGTTTAATAAACATAAACTAAAAATAAAAAAATGATTAAGTGCGTTCTCTAAAAAATCAGTAGGATTTCAGCAGAACCATATTCTATACATTTGAACCAGTTTAGCTTGTTAAATCAGGTGACATAAAATATCCAATGGTAGTCAAACAAATTAATTCAACATGTATCAGTACTATCTACACAGTGTAAGAAAAATATATATATATATGTAGGAAATGCCATCAGTGGGCTATTTTGTTAAAATAATGTGTAAATAAGTATATAAATAACCATGTTTAAACATTTGTCTAAATATATTTAAAAAAAATGCATCATAATCTGGCTGCTCTAAATTTGAGTATAGGGACAATGGAAACATGTTCATTTAAGCCCTGATTATTAGATGCATTCAAACTGAGCTGCCAGATCAATTCTCTGTGCTTGATTCTGGTTTCCCAAGAACCACCCTGTTCATTGTGTACGACCACTTCCATGCTTACATTTCCAATTGGTACACACTTTTGTGTGTGTTTAAATAAGGTGTTATTAGTGATGTCCTTCTATTCCATTGTTGCATTATTCATGTGGTGTGGGATTTTCTACCTCAGGCGATCTGACGTCAGCTCCTACACAAAAGCTTTTGCCTGGCTGCTGTAGGTGCGTGAGACGTCACACGTAGGGTCATAAACCAGGGACCATAACTGTGACGTCGGCATGCATAGACCTCAGAACTTTTCAGCTGCAGATGTCACTTCGATCGTTCAGCTCCTAATAATGATTACTTCTGAAAGATAAATACTCCATTGGGGTTTTTTTGTTTTCTTTTCTCATTGCTTGTGCTTGGTTTGCTGTAGTTCTTGGCTGATGTCAGCTAAAAAAGGCAAATGTAAATGCAGCCGGCAGGTACCGCAGAAAGATTCCCACGATAAGTGCGTATTTTGTCTAGGTAGGGAACACGACCATACATCATGTTCCATTTGTAAGTCCTTCATGCCCAAAACACTTCGCAGTCATTTGGCCACATTAAATTTATATCTCGAGAACCAGTGTCTGAAACGCCTAGCCCTTAGGATGGACCCGGAATCGGTCGAACAACCCGAACTGTCTAGGAAGAAGGCCAAAGTTTCCAGGCCTATTCATACTGCCACTCTGCTATCAGACATCACATCGGCTTCCGATATAGGGGCCGAGGAATGCCCAATTTCTCAGTCAGCTTTGATGGCTCCCGCTGAGGAAGCTGTTTCTGCAGCCACTGAATGCATGTCCATGGAGACTATTCAGCCATCAGCACCAACTGACGTCGAGGGGAACCTCTTGTTGGACGACCAACCGAGTCCTCTGCTACTGCAGGCCGGGCTTCAATCCCGGGGTTGTCCCCGAAGCCTACTCCTTCCAAGAAAAGACAGAAGACAAAATATATCCCTACTCCTCCTGAAGCACAGCCAGATTGGCAGTCTTTCACAAATTCTCTTATGCAGGCCTTCATGGCCCTTAGGCTCACAGGCCCTGCTCCTTCTACCATCCCTGTGCTCAGCCCTCACCCAGCCTCTGCCTCTTCTCCCCAACATCAAACTACTCGAGGGAGAAGAACAGCAGTACCAATATGATTCCTCCTCAGAGGAATCTGTCTCTTATGTGTCTCAAATTGCTTCCTCTGTTGACTATTGTTCCCCAGATAGACTCCACTGAAGGGGACTCCCCACCTGAAGATTTAACTTTTGTGGAGACTATAACTAAATGAAGGAGTACTTGAAATGGAACACTACCCTGATGTCTGACACCCAGAAGAGATATTTTCAACTACTGCAACTGGAGTCTCCCTCTCCTTCAACAATATCTCCTGTGCTCCCAGCCTTCCTGGATGCATTTAACGCTGTAAGAACCCCGACTCTTAGCCCCCAGCCCATAAAAGACCAGACAGGTTTTGTAAGGTGCCTGATGATCAAAAATTCCTGGCAAAACCTCCACTGGCAGATTCCACTGTCATTGCTGTAGCTCCTGACAGACAATTTAGGCAGGTACCGTCTGCCTCTCTCCTACCCACAGATTAGGACAGTAAAACCATGGATAGACTGGGCAAAAAAGTGTATACTTCCTCCACCTTGGCTTTCAGAGCCATTAATTACCGAACACATATGGCAAAATATGCTCTGGACCTAGTGTCCCAGGCCTCTACCCTGCTGGCTTCTACACCTGACTGTCCTACTAAGTCTGACATTGCATCAAAACTGTCCCTAGCCACCCAAGTAGCCAGACACTCCATCAGGTGTAGTTATGATGCAGCAGAAGCCTCGGCCAGGTCTGCAGCTTCTTCATCTGCCCTACGCAGATATTCTTGGCTATGCCTACACCCTCTTCCAGAGGATTTCAAATCCAAAATTATGGATACTCCACTGGACCACAATCTACTTTTTGGCAAAAATTCAGCTGAGCTATTCAAAAACTTGCAAGAGAAAAGCAAAGAGCTAGCTGCAAGACATCAATCATTTGCTGGTGTCCCCCTTCCCTAAGTACTACAGGAATTATCCTGCAAAAACTTCCTTTGTCAGGAGGATGCCTTCCACTTCTCATCTCTCCTCCTCCAGACCGAGAAGAGGATCTAGGAGACAGACTTATTCTAGACCAACTTACAACCATCCACCCTCCAAACAGCCCTTTTCCCAACAGACACATTTTCCTTTTTCCCACATCAGCGTGACTGCTTTGCCCACCTTCCCTTGTCTGCCTGCCTACCCCACTGCCTCCTCTTTTGGAAAACCATCATCTCAGACCAATGGGCCCTTTCCATCATTGCAAGAGGATACGTCCTATCTTGGAAGGAAATACTAAGGCCAAAAAACATTCCCTTCCCACCAAAAATCCAGCTCCACCTATTCCCACATTTTGCAGGAGCTCCTCTCCCTAGGAACTATAGAACCAGTCCCTGTGGGCCAGGAAGGAAAAGGATTCTATTCTTGTTTATTCCTAGTCTCAAAAAAGGATGGTCCCTGGAGAACCATACTAGACCTATCCTACCTAAAATCAGTTCCTAAAGGTCCCATCCTTCAGGATGATCTCTCTGCAAACTCTCCTGCCCCTGATATCACTCCAGACATTTATGGTCACTCTGGACTTAAAGGAAGCTTTTCTCCACATACCTATCATGCCCTCCCACAGAAAATTCCTGAGATTTAGTGGCATTTCCTCACATTTTCAATATACAGCTTTGCCCTTTGGCTTATCTACTGCTCCAAGAGTGTTCACAAAATGTCTGGCTCCTGTCATTCCATTTTGCCGAACCAAGGGCATCCAAATATAACCTTATCTGGATGACATCTTCCTTCTAGTGGAATCAGAAACCATGCTCCTAAGTCACCTAAAATTCACCATGACCATCCTGCACAACTTGGGGTTCATCCTAAACCTTCCAAAATCCTCTCTCTACCCACAGCAGGACTAAGTTTTCCTGGGATGCAGGATCAGATCAGATTTAATGAGATCCTACCTCCCACAGGACAAAGTGCAGTCTCTCTCTTCTCAGCTCACTTCCAAGACCTTCTGGGGGTATCCCACCTTTCCACAAGGCAGTTCCTACAAGTTCTGGGACTCATGGCAGTCACGATTCCTATGCTCCCTCTAGCCAGGTTGCACATGAGAAAATATCAGTGGTACTTTAAAGAATGTATGGTCTCAGCACCAACACTCCCTAGACAAACAGATCACCCTTCTGGCCTGTCTAAAGTCAGAATTGAGGTGGTGGATCCAAAAATCCTCCGCAACCAAGGCATCCCCCTACAGCTTACTCCCCTACACAATCCATGCACACAGATGCATCAGATCTAGGGTGGGGAGTGACTAAAGTTCAAGAATCTTGGACCCTTGCCCTTCAAAAAAAAACACATCAACGTCAGGGAGATGACTACAGTCTTGCTGGCCCTTCAGGCCTTCCTTCCCATCCTTCAACCAGGCCTTCTTCACATTCTTACAGACAACACCGCAGTCATGTAGTACCTGAACAAATGGGGAGGGACAAAAGCCTACCTCTTATGCAGGATAACTCTACAGATTTGGGAGCTAGCCACCCAATGCAGTCTCTTCCTGCAGCCCTCTTACATCCCCTCTCAGGAAAACAAACAAGCAGACTTGCTCAGCAGAACATCCTCTCACCTTCACGAATGGATGCTAAACAGGGAAACCTTTCTAGACATAGTCCACCGGTTGGGCACACCTCAAGTAGATCCGTTTGCCTCCTCCCCAGAACAGACAACTAAGCAAATTCTGAAGCAGGGATCAGACTCCATCAGCCTGGAGAGTGAATACCTTCAGCTTTCCTTGGAAGGGGATGTTCCTTTATGTGTCCCCCCCTTCCCACTGATACAAAAGATCCTTCCTTCTGAAAATCAAGAAGGACCAATCAAAAATCTTGCTGGTGACTCCCTACTGGCCAAGGCAACACTGGTTCCCCCTACTACACTCTTTAGCCAAGGGCAATCACCACAAGTTAACCCACAAGGTGGACCTACTATCTCAGCAAAGGGATCTCTTATTCACCCTCACCTGCAAATGCCAACCTAACACTTTGAGTGATCAATTTCTAATCCCTTACAGACAGCTCTACTCTGAGGATGTGCTTTCAATCCTGAGGGAGGCCAGGCAACCAACTACTAGAAAGACATACCTATGGAAATGGGAAAGATTCTCAAAATGATGCCTTCTTAAGGGCAGGGACCCAGTGCAGGCAGACCCTTCCCTAGTCCTTAGCTATGTTTGTGATCTCAGTAAGGCTGAACTAACTTACTCCTCTGTTAAAGTCCACCTTTCAGCCACTTTAGTCTGCCTACCCTTACAGCCACCCCTGCTTGCCAGGCTGGATGTTAAACTTTCCTGAGAGGGTCCTTCATATTAGACCACCTAGAAAACCCATTCCTCCTCCCTGGGACCTCAAATTTGTGTTAGAAAAACCTCACCTTACCGCCTTTTGAGCCGACTAACTTGACCTCGTCACAAATGTGCACTTGGAAAACCATTCATTTAGTGGCCATTTCTTCTGCTAGAAGAGTGTCAGAACTACAGGCCCTCATGGTCTGCCCTCCTTACACCACCTTCCTTCCGTAATGACAGAGTTACCTTTCTGCCCAAAGTAGTAAATGAACTATCTCTAAACTGGGTCTATATTATATCAATGAATGCATAAAAAAGTGAGCAATGAATAATCGACCCCATGTAAGTGAAAGTTTACAATCTTGAAAGCTCAGAATAGCGTTTTTTTTTTTTTTTTTCCCCCTCAAGGAAAAAAAATCGCTGTTCCAAAAAAAAAAAAATTGAAAGACTATACATAAAGTGGGGGGCTGTGCCCCCACACCTCCCCTACTTCAATATACCAACTCCGAGATTGCACTACAATGCCGAAAACAGCAAAGTAATGGAAGTGACCAAGCACATTCTTTCCCTGGGAAAGCGCTTAAAAGCCGCTTCGCTATTTTGCCTTTTCGTTGTTTTAAGGTCGACCAAGACACATTCTATCTAATGCGTCTTCGGTCATCTAATAGGGACCCTCTAAACCAGTCCATCCACTTACCCACCTTCTTCCCAACTCCAAGCAACAATGCAGAGAGAATCCTTCATTCCCTGGATACACATAGACAGGGAACAAATGCCCTACACTGACCACCTCAAAAAACTCTAGCTTTACTCCATAGCATATCGCCTACTCCAAGGTGATCTCTGCCTAACATATAAAGCTATGTCAAACCCAGAGCTGTTGGACATACTACACCTAAAGAAATTCCAATCCCTCCGAGCTACATGCTCTAGGGACCTAAACCTTGTCACCACAATAAACAGGACACGCTGGAGGGATAGATTCCTGTCCCAGAGACTTCCTATACCTTGGAACAAGCTACCCATCTATGTCAAGCAAAGTTCTTCATTAGCATTCTTCAAGAAAAATCTTGAGTGGATGGGAAATAGGAAATACACCCCGGGGATCACTTCTGTGTCTCTGCTCGACAGTGGCACAGGAAAATAACTTTCTTGGGTGGCTTAAGTCATGGAACCTTGTTGGCTAGGCTTACGTGGGCCCTTGGGCCAATAGCCCAGTACCTACCTATGAACCTATGAGATTCTGCTTAGACAAGACTGTGTCCTTCAGGAAATTTGACCAACTCTTTATCTCCTTTCACCCCAGGGCTCTGAGCAAGGCAGTCTCCAAACAAACCATTTCCTGTTGGATTACGAAATCTATTATTTTTTGTTATTCACACCATTGCAAGGTCTTACCTCATGGTGTAAGAGTTCACTCCACCAGGGCAATAGCTACCTCCAAGCTCTTTCTCAAAGGCCTGGACACAGCTTCCATTCTGGAAGCAGCTACCTGGTCTACAGTTCACACCTTCACCAAACACTACAAACTAGACCAACTCTCCAAGGCAGGGTTTGCTAGAGCAATCCTGCAAGGATTCCTGGAATCCTCTACCTCTACCTCCTCCCATTTCTCCTCCTAAGCTGTGGTACTTTCCCCACACCAAAAGAATACTGCAACATTGGAATAGAAGGACATAGAATAGTTGTGTAAAATCTTACCATAACCATAGATGTCCTTCTCTTCCATGTTGCAGTATTCCTTCCCACCCTGCATATCCCCTATTCTTCTCTTACTACAGGGTCTGGCCTCTGGCCACTGCTTCCACCCCCTAAGGCTTATCTGACCAGCCTTACAGTGGCATTTGCTACTTTTGTTGACATCTTCCTCTGACAGGCCACTCCTGTGGGCTTCAAGTTCTGAGGTCTGTGCATGCCAACATCACATTTATGGTCCCTGGTTTATGGCCCTACATGTGACATCCCACGCACCTACAGCAGCCAGGCAAAAGCTTTTGTATAGGAGCCAAAGTCAGATTGCCTTAGGCAGAAAATCCCACACCAAATGAATACTGCAACATGGAAGAGAAGGACATCTATAGTTATAGTAAGACTTTACACAACTATTATTTTCTCTTTAAAGTAGAGTAAAAATGCTCTTAAATTCTTTTCCTAAAATGTCATTCAGTTCGCCAGTATAATTATTGGATCGTCCTTCACACAGTGTATATAAACTACTCCTTTGGAAGCACAGTTGCCATGTGCTAAGGGAATGTTGTAAAGAAACCCATCTAAGTGTACACATTCTTTATCTAGAATGTGTGAATACTGTCCACAACTACCACATTTTCTAGTGCCTTTAATGTGGTCACCTGTAGGATGGATTTTGAGTTGTTCTAATAAGTGTTTAAAATTCCTACCTGTCTTAAAAACAAATCTGGGTGTATCCCCTAAAATGTTAAACATTTCCTCATTCACTTTCAGAATATTCCAGTTGTTCCTAACAATATCTTTCACCATTTTTGAGGAAGAATTGTATGTGACCACCTGTGCATTAGAAAACAAACTATTGTCCTCTTGTTCAGTTAACAGCTCTTGGATTGTGACCACTATGTCCACATCTGGCAATGGTGGTGGGAGTAATAGCTTTCTATCACAACTGTCATAATGGCTACTCTGTCCATATTATTGTGGAATGTAAGTGGTTTTACAGGTGTACACAAGACACAAAGTATTAATTTGTATTAAGGAATTTGGGGTGCGAATAGTAATGCTGCAGGAGACTCATCTGAATAGAATGAGTATGTGAATTTGCTAAGTAAAGGATTCAGGATGGACATTCAGCAAAATATCGGGGGCAAAAGAAAAGAGGAATAATAATACTGGGATTCTAACAGTGATAATAGAGGTGGGGACAGTAATAGGAGATTTGTGGTAGTAAGGAGGCATAACACTATACTGGCATGTATTTGTATTCCATAAAAAAATGCTGTTTTGCAGTTTGTTGAGATGTGGAGAAATATTAAGCTTTCAGCAAGGAATTTTTGTGGGTGGGGACTGGAACTTGATTTGCAATAGTGAAGATGTATCCGGGGTGGGGGGACACAGAATGGAAAATATAATAAAGAGGGTAGATTCCTGAAGAAATATATGAGAATATTTTGTATGGAAAATGTGAATTCAGTAGTAGGAACTCGGATGGAATTTACATATTATTCCCCAATGTACAATAACTGGACTAGATTATCAGTTATATTTCTCAGGATCATGTGTATTTTATTCAGAACTTTCGCACAGATCCAGTAAGTATTTGAGATTGTGCACTTATAAGATAAATATGCAGGTTAATAAAGTAAAAATGAGATGCTAGCACTTTTCCTACTCCTCTCTTAAAAAAGAGGAATTTTATGGAATGGGAAGTGGAAATGATTTATGAGTTAAGGAAGACAGTAATTTCTTCAGAAGAAATAGCTAGTGAGTAGAATAAAATAAACATGAATTTCAAAAACAGGGTAGAATTAAGAAAGAAAAAGGTATGGGAAAGAAATAATAGGAAAAGATATGGGAAAGAAATAATAGGATTTATTAAGAAAGGTTGACAAGCATTTAAAGTATTGCAGAATAAAGGGAATCTCACAAAACAAGAAGAGGAACATTGCTAAAGGGAAAATAAGAGTATTTGCATAATATGTATGAGTTTTTAAAGGCTGTTGTTAAGCAGCTTATTTTTGATAGAAATCCAGAACACAGAAATTTTTGCTATAACAATTTAGGGTATAGAAAGTAGAAAGAGCTGTTGCCAAAATTAGGGAGCCTATGACAAGAAAAATAACTGGAGATCCTATAAAGGTATTGCAGATATTTTTGGAAATCTTTGTAAAATTTGTATAAAGCAGAGGAATTAGGAAATCAGGAAAAGCACAAATGGAAATATTTATGGAAAATGTAATTATGTCATGGTTCAAAGGAAGATGAAGCTCCGCAATTAATAGTGAAGATGGGAAGGGATTAGGTAAATACAGGGATGTATAGTCAATCAACAGGGAAATCTTCTGGAATGGAGTGCATGTCTGTGGAAAGTTGGATGTTGGGAGGGAAGAAAGAGAGAAAGATACGGAAGGTTTTGTTTTGGTGGCTATGTTAACCAAAGAGGGTAAAGGCCCATCAGGCCCAGCTTTATATGTATACTCATTTCAATTGTAAACCATGCTTATAAAGTGATTATGTGTCTACTGGCTAAAGGAATGTATACTGGCTACAGGAATGTCAGAGGTTTTGCCAAAGTTATTATATGTAGATCAACATCTGACAGTATTAATAGAATAATGGTGATCCAGATGGAAACAGGATAAGAAAATACCTGCAAGGTTGTCTGACCTTTGTAGAGAAAGCATTCGATGGAGTCAGCTGGGACTTTGTGAGTAGAACAATTAATAGTTATTTACAAGGATATATGAAGGGTCAGGCAAGAATTAAGGTGGGAGAGTTCCTCTCTGACCAGCTATGTTTGAAAAAGGGAATAAGACAGAGAGATCATCTTTTCCTTTTGCTTTATGTTTGTAGCCATTGACAAAAATTAACAGACTCACAAATTCAGTGATATAAAATAGTATGGTAATCAAGAAGAGTTAGCTTCATTTGCAGCTGATCTTATTTTGTAGTTGAATAATCCAGTAAAGGACATTTTGTTGGTTTAATTCATAACATGTTTTTGTTAGTATAAAGAGTTGGCAAGTTTTAAAAAAAAACTCACTATAGAGTACTTTGTCAGAAATGTTGGGGGAGCAAATGGCTGTAACTAAGGAAATTGTTATTGTTGAATTACCTAGACATATTAAACATTTACTAACTTTATTGCATTTGGTTATAGAAAAAAAAAACAATTGCTAGAAAGTGGCAATCAAAATCTAAACCATCTGTAACTGAGGGACTAAATTTTGTAAATGAGGTAGGATGTTTTGAGAAGAGAAGGAGCAAATTACATAGAAACCAAAAAAAAAAAAAAAAAAACTTCTTGAACTGTGAGAGCTATACCAAAGAATCACATCCAAAATTAGCGTTTTCATTCTGTTTTTAATAAAACTTCCTCTGAAACATAACAAAGTACAAGCCAATGGTATATAAAGACATTTGAAAAACATTCATCCAATTTTAAATAAAAAATGACATCACTTCCTATCTCAACCATCATATCACACATTTAATATTTGTATTGCCATTCATCCCAGGGGGAGCATCGGAGTTTAAAAAGCTGCCATTTTAACTCTCCGGATCCTGAAAGGGAATTGACATCCCCTGGAACCTGTTCCAAAACTGAAACTTTATACCCTGCAAAAACAGGGCAGGAACTCCTTTGCTTTGCTAATGCATTTTTCACATCAAGATTTTTAATAGCATTTAAATGTTCTTTGTATGATCACTCAAATGTCTTGTGGTTTTGCCTACTTCAAAACATGAACACCCGATGCACACACCTAAATAAACTAAATTGCTAGAATGACAATTAAAATTACCTTTAACATGTAATACAAATTTACAGTGTTTAAATATTGTTTGCAGACAAATACATGATCACAAACTCTACATTTGCCACAAAAATGCATTCCTATAAGCCCATTATTTTCTGCCACTGTCAACTGGCTTGCCCTACTACTAACATTGGCTTCAAAGAAAGTTTTCAGGGTTCTTTTTTTTAAAAAAAAAACAAAATTTCAGACTGTAACTTAAGATATCCGCTAATTCTTTATAACCTTGTGTAATAAGCCAATTAGCATAATGATGGCACCCATATTATGACTAATTGGCAGGGGAAACTATGACCAAAATCCATATTAGGTACTTTAACAAAGCCAAACTTTAAAATGGGAAAAAAAATGTGTTATATCTAGAATCATTGACTTCTTCCCAAACTTGATTAACAAAAAATATGGTAATTTCTATCTAAAAACAATGGGTTTAAGTTTTAAACATTCATTTTGAAAAACATTGCCATCGCTGATAATCCTTGCAAGTCTAATATGTTGTCCCTTAATGACATTCCATTTCATATAATAAGGATGCTGGCTGCTGAAATTTAAATAATTATTTCTGAATGTCTGTTTCCTATATTGGAATGGAATTGAGCTTTGTCTTTATCTAATGTTAATTCCACATCTAAAAATTGAACTTTGCTCCCTTTCCCCCAATAGTAAATTAAAAAAAAATTAAAAACAATATTTTGTATATTGAGGATGAACTTGTCTCGTTCATCCTCAGAACCTTGCCAAATTAAAAAACATATTGTCAGTATATTGCTTATTTAATTTAGTATTCTTGAAGCCATCAAGTTTCGTTAAGAACTCTTCCCAAGTGCTCAAGACCAAATGAGCATATGCTGGGGCCATCTTGGCTCCCATACCAATGCCTTTTAACTGATGATAAATTTTGTTATTAAGACTGAAAAAAATTTGTTTAATACCAAGTTTGTTTATTCCACAAATAGTGTTGATTTTTCGATTATTAAAAAGGTGTATTTGCTAAGATAATGCCTAACCAATTCCAACCCCTTTGTCATGAATAATGTTTGTATATAAAGATTTTTTATCTAAGGTTATCAATAAAATTATCTTGAGCAGTAACATGAAGTGAAGACATTTCGTTCAAATAACCATGATTCTTATAAATAGAACTTAGTGGTTTGTACAGTAGGATTCGGTAGTTATCAGTATATTCAGAGGTGTACTCCTTTTTTTATACGCTGTAAAAACACTATGTCTAAAAGGGAGATTCTCTACATTTTTATGAATTTTTGGAATTCTGAACAATTTCCCTACACTAGGGTTTTTCACAAACATAAACTTGTACTCTTGTAAGGAAATCAAAGCTTGTTCTAGCAGATCTAATAAAAACATATATCTGTATTTGTAAAGCTGGTAACCAATTCCTGTCTGGAAATGATCTTATAGCAATTATCGAGCATTCAAAATTCTTCAGTTTTTTTGTACTCAAGTGTTCTGCTCCATAATTACTATCCCTGTCCCCCCTAATAAGCTGTCATGATCCTGATGTCATGATCATTTCTAAGTTCCAATAATGTTGAGTAGTCTTCTTTTGTTAAAGTAAACCACTTATGTTCACTAGGTTTATTATATAAATCCCTAATATTTCTATCACAAGCTTGAAAACATTTAAAGCATTGTATAATGGAGGGGGTGTAAAATACTTTTTCTGCTATTGCCATAAATTTTGAAGACATCTTTCTAAGACAAATCATTTAAAATGAATTTTAAATTAAGTTTCCCAGAAAATAGTCTGGTATCCAATAACATAGTGATCATATTTTCTGTTTATGCGGTGATGAAAAAAAGTACTGTGCTTAAAAAATTTAAATGAGTATTAGAAACCTGTTTTTGAATTAATTCAGTGTTCAAGCTAACAGTTGAAACCGTCTCAAAAGAACTGTCCATTAAAATTACTCCTTCCTCGTTGTTTTCCTCGGCCTCTTCCATGTCCTCACATTGTCCTAGTTATGCCTCTTCCATTTCCTCTCCCCCCATACCTAAAAAAATTGTCAGTGCTAGCCTGATTAGTAGGAGCAGTCACAGGACTGGCTATATTTTCAGTTGTGATGTCATCTCGTGTCAACTGGAGATGATGAAGAATGACTGGTAAAATTGGAATTGACCATATTAGGCATAGTGTTTGAGAGGGAGGAATCCACTGGAGTTGCAAGATTCACTGGAAATGCAAAATTCACACTTCCCCTATTTGTGGAAGGACCACTTTTATTAATGTACACTCTGGAAGTGGCCCTGTCATTCTTTACAATATACACTGTTTTATTCAGGTATCGAGTGATGTCTCTCGAAATTTTTCTTTTTGTGAACAGTAGTGGTGGAGACGTGTTGTATCAGTTTAGCAGCTATGCAGTCCCATAAATAACAATAATTACAAATTACTTAGAAATGAGTAGAATTTGTGTGAACAATATATAGGTTCATAGGTAAGTACTAGGCTAGCTGCCCGTGAGACATTTTAAGCCTAGCCAATTTCCCTTTTGGTGCTTGAATTAACCTGTCCCATTTGGTATTACATTTGGCTTAGCCATCCCATGGTCAATAATATTATATAGTTTCCCTAGTAAGAATAACTGAGATCATATCATAGGTAATTTGAGGAGACCCATTCATGATATAAAGCATAGGTGCTACCTCTGTCCAATTAGTAGTGCAGGGCAAGTCAAAGAGCAAATGTTCTGACAGAAATGAGCTTTGTTTTACGTGGATGTAAAGTCTTTTCCAGGATAGCGGTATCCTCTGTAAGATATACCTGTCCCTCCAAACCATTCTGTTGATGTTGCAGAAGAGGTTTAAATCCTTAGACCAAGTATTTTTGATGCCTTTTGACTTGCAGTATTGGGTCGGAGAATGCCTAGTATTCCAGGTGTAGGTGTCACCTCTTAGCAGTCTGGAGGATACAGGGTTTAGTGACAGGGCTTTGAGTCGGTTCTTGTAGGACCTATTGTTTAGGCTTTGCATCCTTTTACTAAGGCAGTTGTGTAGATGTTCCAGTTGTGGCATGTGTCTTGACATATACTTGCCAAAGTGTGAATTATACTCTATTTTCCTGATAAGGGCTGAGTAAAGGAGAACAATGACATCTGTAAATCTAGTCACAAACCCTTTGTTTATAAGGTGTGCAATATAGGACTTTCTTATGAATGTGGCTACATTGATTGAAAGTCAGGACACTGTCCACGTAAATTCCAAAATGTTGAACAACTGGATCAACTCTTAAAGGCCATTTTATCAATGTGATAGTACTTCGGAGTAGATAACTTCCCAAAGGATATGGTAATACATTTTTTTTTGCCATTTAGAGTCGGTTCACAATTTTGGCAACAGTTATCTAATTGGATTGTAAATAAAGTTCAAGAGGAGGAGGAGGGAAGAGGCCTAAGGGGGAGGCAGGAATTGAGAAATTAATGTAATGTGGGATTGAATAGTGATAAAACATAAATGTATCCTGTATGAAAATAAATCATGAGAAGTGTAACTATGGTTTGTTTTCTTTACTATTACTATATGTGTGCCTATGTCATTGTTTCAGTTGTGATTTAATTAAAGATGTTTAAAAAAAATTGTTCACTTCAGTTTCTTCTATATGAAGTCTGCATGTACTTATGCCATTTGTGTGGCTCCTCACAATTGCAGTAGAAGTGTGTGTGTGCCTGTGTGCATTTGCATACTCATACACTTCTTGGAAGTGGACTATTGCACTCTCCAGGGTTACTTTTCTTGCCTGTGCCCATTGAGTACAGGCCAGGCTGCAGGTCCCTTAAAACCATAAATATGATATGGCAGTTACTGAAGAATGTGCACATTAGTGATTTATAGGCCTTCAAGTGTCGTCGAGTTACTTATTTAAACAAGCATAATATTCCTTGTGAATTTTGCATTGTGGTCTTGTGTATTTATTTATTTTTTTATGAGTAATGCACCTTGTGCTTAGGAAAGCTTGGACCTGACTAGATATGTTGGAGTAGTCCAGAAAATGCCTACACGAACATTTCAAAACTGTGTAAATCTGGAACTTTGAAGTCTTATTTTATTATTCATTTTTACCTTTGAAAAGCCCAATGTACATATAAGTGCTGTTTGTCAAGTGTAGCACAAATCTTATCAGTCCACTTAAATGTCTTCTTTAAAGATGCATGGGTTACAGCTGAAAACTTTTTATTGGGCATGCTTAGATAACGTAACCCATTCACAGCTCCTTATCTTAACCACCAAGTTGTAGCAACAACATGTATCAAAAGATAAATATGGGAGATTGTTGCAGAAACTGTGTTCAGCCTCGAGCATCACAAAACAGCTAGAAAAAAAAAGCATGTAAGCAAAAGAAAAATGAACGAATAATAAGAGATATGATTTTCATATTTTGTTTTCAGATTGTGTAGACTGCATCATTTGAGCAATCATGTCTTTTTTTTCCCTTTTAGACGATATCCTACAGTTGAAAAACGAGCCAGATCCTTCAACAAAGAGTGCTATGTAGCAGTACCAGAAGATGGTCCCTTCCTTCAGGCTTTACTTGCTGAACTTGAAATGACTGATGCTGAAAAGAACTTTCTTGAATATAGAGACAGTTGTTCTCGAATCAATAAAACGTCAGTATATGAACTTCTTCTTGAAGGTGGGACACTGTGGCCAGTCCTTGCCATTCAGCACAGTGGACTGATATTTGCGTGCCTTTCTTTAGTAGAACAACAACTGAAACCTCATCCTCCACTTATTAGCATTCGTGGAATCTCACATGCATTTGCACTTTTATCTGGACTTATCACATTTTTGATCTCTGGTCAAAAAAATGAAACCGAATTGTCTACCAAGTGTACTCAGATTCCTGCATTTTTGGCTCAAGCTTGCCCATTTGGCACCCCTACAGATACAAACTTTGGATATGTAAATATTGTCTCAAGTTCAATAATGCAGACTATGGGCTCATCTAGCCCCATCCAGAAACCGCCAGCATGGAAGCCTGTTGGTTACAAAGGCAAACCTCAGGTCTTCGTTGGTGTTACAGAACAGGTTAAATCCATGCAGTATGACCAGCAAGGTCTCATAGATATGTGGCAAGTTTATGGAACAGTCTCTTGTAAGGTGAGGTTATTGCAATAAAAGTAGATTTACTATACTAATGTACTGTTGCATAATACAAAAAATGAGACGATAGTTCTTGAGTAGCATAGGCAGCATATGAATTTTCCAGTCACGTAGCAGTTTCTCACTGAGCATCACATCTCATTGCCTCTCTTTCTATCTTTCCCCTTTACTTTTCTATCCTGTATGCACTGCTTTGGGGTTCATTAAATGCAGCAGTGCATGTGAAAAAGTGGGTTATGTTACCGTGAGTAGAGACATAAGATGACAAAGATTTGACTATTCAGCCACAGACATTCATTGGACTTGAAAATTCACAGCACTGTTGCATCACACTATATTATACAAGATAATTTAACTGCACTGAACATGCTGTTAACTTGTATTTGCCAAAAACAAGTCATCTTTGGCCAGACCACTAATTTTGCACAAATAATTCTGTCTGCCCTCGTTCTGATGACATAAGTAACATACCTATTGCCTAGCTCTGAAATCACGTAACTGGTTAGAGTTTCCTAACCAACTCTTACTTTCTCAACTTCAAGTTATTCATTCCATTCTAATTAAACCCCACAACTACCCTAGTCTCTCAGCACTTCTCTCTTTACACCCCCCAATCTCTCAAGTTCTAATCAACATCTACTTCAAATTTACAAACCTAATAAATCTATTGAACAGTATCTATTCAGCTCTTCTCTTGCCCCCCATTGGAATAAACTTCCTCTGTCCTTGAGAATTATCTCCCACGTTCATGAATTTAAGAAAACACTGAAACTGCATCTTTAATAGTACTTGGTCTTGTCTCTGTAATCATCCAACTTGAACTCCTCCCCTACTCTAACTCTGCTTCCTTCCTACTGCCTTTCTTTTCCTTCTTTATTATATTCTCTATCTTCTTACTCCTTACTTATATGATATTATTATTACTGCTGATGATATTATTATTACTACTGATATTGTATTGTTAAATTTACAAATATTTGCATTTTATTCTATCTCGTTGTATACTTACTGTTCTTTATTTTATTTTTTTTTTTGTGGAGATTTTCTCCCCGGGCCTCCACTGAAAAAGGGTTTTGCCCAGATGGACCATCCCGGTTAACAAATGTCAATTAAACAAATAATTAAATAAATAACATACAGAGGTGCAGAAAGAACAAAAGGTGTGTGGTGTCATGCCCTTGAGTGTTGGAGTTAACCCATGTGAACTGGAATCACCTCCAACCTTATGATCCAGTTAATTTTGCTTTTGACCCAAATCTTTTTGAACTCACCTGAACCATATTTTACCAGATGTTCACTTAATGAGTTCCTTTGCGTCACTGCCCAGGTTGTGTTGCAAATGTTTTGTAAGGGTACCCTGAAGCTAATCCCTGACATTTACCCCCATGGCACCTTCTTTGTTCTTCCCTGTTAACTGTACTGTTCTTACCTTCTCCCTCTGTAGATAGACTGTCCATTACAAATACTCTTTCTACCATTCTTTTTACTAACACTCGTGTTTATCATCAAAGTTCATCTTCACATCTTACTCTGTCTATCCTGGCAGTTTCTGTCTTACTATATTTGGCAACTAGAATGATATTCTAGGTATAGCCTTACTACTGCTTTATGTAATAAGAAAAATGTATACGTTTGCCATGTATTTCTTCATGACATGCATTTATCGCATATCAGTGCTTTTGGTAAATTCCATCTGTGATTACAGAGGTCGAAGTATATGCAGTTCTACTGTAATATAATGTTAGGAATTATTCTATTTCTTTGCAGTTGTGTGACCATGAAGTTAGTATATTTAATTTCCAGGGGTGTTGGGGATGAAGACCCCCCCCCCCACATAAAAGCAATGTTTTTGTTTTTTTAAGTGATCTCAAATGTAAGCTGGTCATTCATTTACAATCATTTTAGTTCTTTGTGTTTTGTATTTTCATAGGTGTTTACTGTTGATGAAAGTTCAGTAGCAGTGTAAAGAAATGCAGTCTTACATATATTCATCTTTTAAAATCACTTCACTTACAGTACATGTCGACATTTTGTTGGCTTTTGCTGCAATTCTGTGAAAGTGCAGTACATGATTTAAATTTGTGACGGGTATAACCCCACTTCCAAAAATATTTTTGGTCCACATTTTCTGAAACTATACATCAAGGAATGAGTCCCTCTTCAATTCTTTGTATGCAAGTGCAGTGCTTTACATCTTTTTGTATTAAATCACATCACCTGTCTGTTTGCCTAACCTGCTATTTATGCCCTATCCCTTTGAAAGCTGTCACTACTACTATACCAGTTTTATCTTACTGTCATGTTTTGGTGTGATTGCTAATGCAGGCATATTAAACAGGACATGACTCCATACCAAACCATGCAGACCTCCACTTACTGTCATTTTGAGACTAGATCACTAACTGCTGCTGCCTTCTTTCTTTCAGTTTCAACACTGTATCTGCAGTTTTGGACTGATGCCAACACCATTAAATTTTCTTACTGAGTTGCTGTGAAATGATGCCAAGGGTCTCACCGCAATGTAGTAATGCAGTACTGATTTAATATTGTCCATCTTATTGACCGAGCTAACCGAATCAGAATGGTTGGTATGGTCATTGCTTTGTGAAACCATGAAACTCTCTTATCACTAGTAAATTAGTTGTTGGAAAGTTTGACATCCTGTCTTTTAGTATTGTTCCATCAGTTCTACTGGATTAGATTAAGAACTGACCAGTCCATGATTATCTGATCTGGAGCTGGGAAGTGTTCTTTGTGTGCAAAATAGTCACTTCAGGAATCTCTGAGGTGAAAGCACGACTTATGATCAGTCTTCCAGAGCTTTTTACCATTCCCTTTGGCCAGATTGACTACACTTGACTGATTACACCTTCCCAGGGACACCAGTACCCTGCCAGTGTAAAGGAAGCATTATCCTGCACCATCTTTTTTTTCCTGCAGTCTGTAAACACCTTCCTGTGCTTGCACATACTAGTCATCAGTCCAGCAGGTTAGCCCAAAAAGTTCTAAGGAGTGCTATAGAGCTATCAAAACTCATGCCTATTAAACCTAGTTTTTCTTACAGAAACTGTGAAAACTTAAAACAAAAACTTTGTTACAAGGACTTTAATAATGTTTGCAATGATCAACATATTTTTAAAAAGGGCACTGTTCCCTGTTACAGTTGCTGTTGTTGTACATCCATTAATAAAGAATTAGAATGTGTTCATCCCACCAGTAAAAGAAAATTTTATTCAAAATGTTCTGCCACTTGTAATTCTAGTAACATCATATATTTAGCTGTGTGCCAAATATGTCCTGTATTTTATGTAGGAAGAAGTATTAGACGTCTCAAAGATAGAATTATTGAACACAGATTGGATATAAGAAGGAATATTTTAACTAATTCATTGGCACAGCATATAACTGAGTATGGTGAAATGCATGACTTCCCTTTTAGAGTATTGACTTCTGTCCAAAGATCTATTAGAGGCGGTGGTTTGAATAACAAATTAGAGTTAAAAGAATATGAATGGATTACACTGCTACAAGCAGATGTATTTCCTGGCATTAACAGGTTAAACACCTTAAAACCCATACTTAAAGATAGAATGTTATGTTTGAAATAATTCAGTTTTATATGAACATATTTTCCTCATTTTAGGTTTTTAATATGTTTTGTTTTTATTGGTTGTGTTTAATTGGATAATTGATTTTGAAATGTATTTAAGAGTTGTAATGGACTTATTTATCTTGCACTGAAGAAGGGTTGTTTCTACCTGAAAGCTTTGCATCAATAAATTTACGTTGTTCCAGTCTATTTTGCTTATAGCCCAAAAAGTCACCAAGAATATACTCAGTTAGGCACACTGGTCGCCAAGAAAATCCAAAAATCCACCAGACTGCAGAAGTAATATAAAATGAGTCCTTTAATAAATACGACACACCAACAGATTTAGTACTTTCATTCCACAAGGGAACTTCTTCAGAATAACACAGCACTGATTAATCAATCCTTAAATAGTCAAGCTAGTTAAGAATGACAATTCTCCATTGGTCAAAAACCAGTCAAGTGATTAAAGAAAGCAGTCAAGTGATTCTATAAAAAATGTATAGCAGCAATTATGCCAGACAACAGAAGTAAAATACAAAAACAGAAAACAGAATGTGGTCAAGTGTTAATGTATTAAAATATGTAACATGCAAGGTCAAATTTTGGGTGTTGGAGCAGGTAAACCCCTTTGAAAGAGGGGGAGACTGGGAAACGAGTTTAGAGTATTGTGAGTTAATGTGGCAGCTAAAGTTTCGTGCCTGCTCAGCCCCTGGCTTAAATGAACATTACTCTATTCTACCAGCTCTGAAGAAAAGGGTTTTAAAATAGAATTATGCTGTGTCTTAATATATCCATGTTCCATGACCTTGTATGTTATTCTGAAGAAGTTCCCTTGTGGAATGAAAGTGCTAAATCTGTTGGTGTGTTGGATTTATTAAAGGGCTCATTTTATATTACTTCTGCAGTCTGGTGGATTTTTGGATTTTCTTGGTGTCCAGTGTGCCTAACTGAGTATATTCTTGGTGATTTGTGATTCGTGTCACCTTTCTTTGAAAATGTATTGTTTACTGGCTTTTCTTAAAACTATTTGTGGATGTTGTCATAGAAATGGTTTACTGCTGTTCTGTTTTTATGTGCTTAGGATTCCCTGTGGGAAACACCTTGTTAAATAACTTTTCTGTGAGAAACAGTTTCATGGTTTAGTTAAAGTCGATAGTTTGGACCGGTTGTTATTTTTTTTCCCCCTCAACGCTTGTGTTTCACTTAACCACTTGTCAAATACTTGCACAGAAAAAGCCAGTTTTGAATTTCTGAAGAAGAATTCATTGCAAGGTATCATTTTTCTGAGGAAACGGTTTTCTGTTTTAACTTGTAGCTAGGGCTTAAAGCTGCTGCTGAAAATGATTGTTGTCATTACAGATTTTTACCTCCCAATATAATTGTTCATAATTTTTTTATTTTTACCAAACCACTTCTAAGAAGACATTTCTGGTGAAAAGTCATTTGTATTCTTTTGATAAATTCACTATAAAGTACCATTTTTGGTGAGGAAAAGGTATACTTTTCTGCTGAATTTTGAAGTTGTGATATAACTTCTGGTTTTGAGGGTAGTCATTAAACAATTTTACATCAGACCTTGTTTAATTATTATTGATGGTTACAGCTAGTCATTGATTAAATGCTGTTTGCAGTTAAAAGATGGTCTTTTTTAAAACAGAGAACTTCATTGCAAAGCATTTTTTGTGTATGAAAAAAAGTTTACTTTTCTGTCAAAACTGCTTACAAGGGACTGGGGCTTGCGAGTTCGGTAGTTGTCACGTCACATTTTTACCTCAGTTTTATGTCACAGGGTAAGACTGACTAACATCAGTGGCGGCTGGTGACTTCACATCAAAGGGGGGCTGCAAGAGACAGCTGAATGGGTAGGGTCAATGGGAAAGGGGTGTGGCCAACTAGAAAGGGGAGGAGCTATGGTCAAAACCACAAAAACTGTAACTTTAATTAAATGCGCTGCCCTGGGTGCCAAACCATCATTAGGCGAGTCCAATCAAGACAAAATTAAGTGTAGAAGAAAAAAATATTTCAATGCATTGGCTGCATGACAGCTTACTTAATATCTAGATGGAAACAAAAAGGTTGTGAGGCATGAAAAAATAAATTACCTTTTAAATACATTACTGGAATGCCAGTCAAAATCAGGTATAAGAAAAACAAGCAGCACTCAACTCAAACCACTTCTCCTTGCACTGCAATTCTAATTATAATTTATATTCAGCTTTATTAAAGTACCAAGTAACATGCTGAAAGTAGAAATCTATGTGAAACCCCCACTTGTAAAAATGTTTCTTATCCAAAAAAGAGCTGCTATCTGACAACAACTATCTACTTGTTTCATGGAGAAAACATGATCAAAGTAAAAAATGAAAAGCAAACAAGAAGCAAGCTCAAGATACATTGCTTAAAGGATTACTGTACAGGTAATGGACCACACATGGTAGATTGGCATTCTGTTTGGTTTACAGGTAAAGCCTGCAAAGATGACTGCAAGTCTCCAACAAATGTAATGAGCTTCTTGAAATAATGTAATCCTGCCCTTTATTACAAATACTGTTGTATGCATTTCAATACCCAAGGCTTATACATTATCTAGTTATGCAAGTATTGTCTGCATGGCAACAACAGAAAGGCTTTCAGTGTTGGCAATTCTTTAACAGTATACTTATTAAAGCTTACTTGCATCTTACAATCTCGGACAAGCTTACCTGATGGTCATTAAAGCATTGCTACTTAAACACAGAGTAACAGGCGATTTCTGAGTAATAAGCATAAATCAACAGTATAAAATATGACAGAAACCAGAACATTCTGCAAAATCAAGGACAGAATAAAAGTAGTACTTGTGTCTACCTTGGATGGGGGGATACTCTGCACATTTACACTGCATAGCTGCTCCTTGCCTTGCTTGGACACATCCAGAGTCACACTACATGAGGGAGTGAGGTGCAACAAGTATGTCACAATTTGAAATGTCTCTGGCTGACTTTGATGGCCCTGACACATTTGTCATACCTCTCAACCTCAGAGCAAGAAATCTGGACAAAGCCATAAATAACTCTGATTATTACAGTTATTTCTTAATTGTAAACCCTCCATGTTTTCTCCCAAAATTGCCATTTTGTGGCAGGATTATTAGGGGAAGAGCAACATTTTGAGCCAAAATCGCAGACAGTTGAGAGGTTTGGCTATGCCTAATTCTTTAAAGCAATTTATTTGCACATACCTCTCAACCTGTTAATGCAGGAAATCTGGACAAGGCCAAATATACTGGGGGAACATATAAACAGGACTAAAAATTGTTGTATAAACTGAGACAGTTAATAGAATAACAGGTCTTGCTTTAGCATGCATTTTTCTGAAGGTTATGAAGTCTGAAACTCAGTGTCTGTCATTATTTAGTGACTTAATTCCTAAATTATTTGCCAGAAAACCACACATTTTATGAGGAACAAATCAAAAATAAGAAGCAAAAATCTATTCATTCTGTGAAAATCTGGACAGTTGAGAGGTATAGTTCAGCCAGGGCTGTCTTTGAGTATGCCGCCCTTCCCCCTCACTAAATCATGGTCGAATGGAGCCTCCCCCCTGCAGCCATTCCAATAAACCATTACTTGGCTATTTCACCCTATTTATCATAAACACTAATGTGCATACTGCTTTACTTCTACGATGATTTGGACTTCATTTGAAAGTTTTATTTTGCATTTTACAGCACAAACACCAAGACATCTGCTAAGCAAAGCAATGCAATCTCACAATGAAAACAGACTTAGCATTAAAACTTCTCTGCCTTTGAAACTCGCATTCAAAGAAAATGCATTTTGCCAGTGGCAGATAATCTAACTTTGGGTTGTTTTCAAATCATAGGCCCCTTGCACACAAAACATACACGTGGTCTTTGATACACCTTTCTGATTGTATTAAATTATAGTCCTTGTACAATGTAGTACAGTTGTAGAGGGCGTTTTAAATTTGTTTTGAACATTTTTCCAGTAAACAATGAAACAAAATGCATGCACCAACGACAAAACTGCTCAATTCAGAACATTTCTATCGTAAAAGTCTACTCAAACGTCTACAGTCCACCAGTATCAGTAAATATGCACAATCTCTGAAGAAGTAAAAGTCATCTAAATAATTCCACGTTAAAGAAATCTGTAACTAATGAAGAGGTTGCTGCTAGCAAACAACTTAATATTTCATTGTTTCGTCAACAAATAAAGTGCCTGTTGCCCTTGAGGAATAAATTGCTTATGTTGCATTAAAAAAGATAGTATTGCAATAGGGAATAGATGGAAAACTGATAACAGGTTCATGGTTACTGGTTATCTTCACCAAAAAGGACTGCAGCATCCACCCCCTTTACAATACAGTACAGTATCCTCAATGCATCTACCTACTGTGGGAGTAGAACCCACAGCCTTCTGCATCAAAAGCAAGTACACTACCTGTTGTGCTATTAACAATGCAAGCAGACTCCACATAAGCATCACTAAACTTTTGTTCCCCTGCAGCTCAGCTTCTTGTAAAATCTGCCTGACACTCAGCTGTATCTCTGAACTTTGCAGCACAAGAAATCTGGAAAAAGCCAAAATTTGGGGGGAGGAGGGCAAAAGACCAAAAACAAAGGACTCATTTTAAACATTGCTTGTATAATGCTGGAAAGTTACTAGAATAAAATGCTGTGTTACCACCATACATTTCACTGCCAAGTATTGAACCCCGGACCCTGTGCAAAACAGTCAGAGCAGCATACCACTATGCCAAATCATCTGTTTTATGAAAGCGAGGAAGACTGAAACTTAAATGGCTACCATTTAGTGAATTCAGTTCTCACCATAGCTCTCAACCTCTTAGCAAAAACACATAGACAAAGCCAGTATTGGGGGAATACAGCCCCCAAACATATTCAGTGAGTTCAGTTATCACCATAGCTCTCTACCTTGGCACAAAAAACCTGGACAAAGCCAATAATGAGGGAATACAGTCCCAAAAATAGGGACAAATTTCAAATATCCATCTTATAAACTTAGAAACTTGGTATCATAGGTTTTGTTTTACCATGTACTTTTTGAAGAATATGAAGTCTGAAATTCCAATGCTTGTCATTTTTATTTATTTAACATTTGTTAACCAGGAAAGTCTGACTTCAAACAAAAGCCAATTTTTAACAGAGGCACAGGAAGAAACACTCCAGACACATGTCTTTGTAAGATGGGAGGACACCAGAGCAAACCCACACAAACACAGGGAGGACATGCAGACTCCACATAGAAGGCATCCCAGCTAAGAATCAAACCAGACAAACCTGTAGCTGTCAGGCAACAATGCTACCACTGCACTACTATCTGTGTTAAAAAACAAATACAGAAACCACAGATTTTATGAGGAACAGAACAAATATGAGGCAAAAATATGCATTTTATTTACAAATGGTGGTGGGTAAGGAATTCAGGCTCTTGCCACTTGGGCCCAAGGTACAGGGTTCAAGCCTTATTCTCTACCCATCACCATGTAACAACTGGGGCATCACAGACACTCACTCACTCACTCACTCACTCACTCACTCACTCACTCACTCCAAAGCTCCATGAATCCCAGTCAGCACACTTACCTTTATAAATAAATGTGCACACTCCAAAGCTCCATGAATCCATTCAAACGTGTTTCCTATCTGCGCCGTGCTGAAAGCTCCGCGAACCCAAACATACAGTCTCCATTCAAAAGTAAGTCCAATCAGTACCGCACACACTCCAACGAAATACAGTCTTCATGCAAAAGTTCCCATTAGCTCCACGAACCAAGAGTACCACACACACTCCAAAGTCCTGTGCATATACAGTAAAGTCCCGCCTGCAAGAGCCTGATTGGTCCAGCTGCAGAAAACTCACCTCCTCAGTGGTTCAGACTGCAGATGATGCAGTCTGACATTCCTCTGTTCTGTGTGGTCATCCCCGCACAGACTTCTGGGCATCTGCGGAGCATCTCTGCCTTTCCCCCTATCCGGACTGCTTTCAAAACAGTCTGGAGTTGTGTTTGTGAGTCCAGTGTGTGCGCTCATGCATGCAAAGTGTCTGGGACTCATAATTTTAAGTTTTCTATTTTTTTTAATGTTTATGTTTATTTTAAATGTTATTTTTTTTGTTTTTTTTACAGATGTGGGAGGGCTGCAATCCTATAGCACCAGCCGCCTCTGCTTAACATTTATCCATCTGACTTTTCAGACTCCTTTTGTGACAAGGACATAGATTGGGATCCTGCCTATGCATTTATTCCTTCTCTGAGACAGAAGTTAAAAGTTAAGAGGCTTTGGTTTTCATCCAGCTTCTGGTTTGTCTCAGCTGATGATAGATGACTCCGCTGTGGCCATTGCGTTCTCATTGGACAACTCATCTTTGTTTCTGTTTTTTTTCTGGTGTGCTTCTTGGTGAGCCAGTAAAGACTGGAAGTCTGATATAGCCTTTGCAACTGCTTGGTTGCCTGTCTTGGGCAAGGAAGAACCACACTTGTCAATATTGATAAAGGGAATAGATGGTGTTTCTTTGCTTTCCCATCCTCAGGATTCAATTCCAGGGCAGGAATTGTCCTGTTTGCTGCTCTAGAGTTATGGGAAGTTTTCCAGCAAGAGGTAACAAAAAGTTGACTAACTGTTTAACCTTGGAATGGATGGTGTTTCTTTGCTTTCCCATCCTTAGGATTCAGTTTAAGGATAGGAATTATCTTGTTTGATGCTGTAGAGTTATGGAAGGTTTTCCAGGATGAGGAAACAAAAAAGTTGAAGTGTTGACCCTTCATCAGCTAAGGTCTTAAAGATTTCATTAAAGGAAGAAGTTTCTTCATGAGGTACTGTTATTTCTTCTCTCCTAATCAAGTTAAGGGAGAAGTTCAAATAAGAAGGGAGAGTCCTCCCAAATCAAAGGATTTAAAAAGCAGAGTGACCATGCTTACTTTTGACAACCCCCCCGGCATCCTGAAAATTCCACAAGTTTACAAGTTTTCATTCCCCTCCATGGCAACACATAATGTTTTGACAATCCTACTAGAAGGCTACAGTTGGCATATTATTATGCCTTTTATCCTGTTTCTAAGAAGTAATGCTTCTTCAACCAATCCTATTTCTTCATATATTTGTAAACTATCTTGGAAGATATTCGATCCTGTAGGGAAGGATTTTATTCAACTATTTTATGATCCGATTTTTTTTATGTTTGTTCTTTCACTTTGTATAATCACAAGTACTTAACTCCCATGATGGCTCTCTTCAGACTGCAGCGCATTCACATTTTTCCATTTCTGGAAGATTGCCTTTTATTTGCAGATTCTTTTCAAGTATTCAAGTGTGTCTGGCCATATTGAAAAACAAATCTATTTTTTTCAGCTGGCTTTTCTAGTAATCATAACGACATCTCTCATTTCTAGTTCTTATTGTGTTTCTGTTGTCACCACATAGTTAGACGTTGCCCGTTCGATTCTCAGTTAAAGCGTCTTCTGTGTGGCGACATGCGTGAAAGGGCGTTCCTTCGTTGAAGGTTGTGCGTTAGGCCCGGTAAGCCAGTACGTAAAAATCTACTGCCAATCATTAGCGGACAGGAGTTCTGCTGTGGCGACCCCTAACCGGGAAAAGCCGAAAGACACAAATATTGTGTTTCTGAGATGACTGAGAGGTACACCTCTCTTCTTGGCTTCTTTCCCAAAACACACTGGAATATTCAATGACTATTTTCTGATTTCTCCTACCAGGCTCTAGGCTAGCCAAGCAGATGGTTCAGAAACTGAGTTTTATGGCCATCTTTGTTCTCTTGTTTTAGTTGACTATATTTAACATGAGAAAGATGTTCTTCGTGTTTCACTGTTGCAGTCATCACACTTGGGTTATCTGCCTGCTGGTACCCCTCAGTCGGCCCGAATACCAGAGACTTAGTATTTCTGCATCAGGTGCTATCGCTTCTTCCATGACATCAGGTCGTCAGGGGTATAAAAACAGGCAGCTGGCACCATTACATCAGTCTTTCTTGCTGATGAGGAGCCCAAAGCAGAAGCAGTTCGCAATTGCCAGTCAGCCACTACTTGAATTTTTCATTTTCGAGTTGAATAATCCTGAAGTCTTCTAAAGCTAAGTACCCCATTGGGGATCCTTTTTTCTTGCTCTAACCGATGTCAGAACAAGTTAACAATTGTCTTGCCTGTGGAAAGCAAATACCTCACAGAGATTTTCATTCTTAATGCGTCACCTGTTTAAGCCCACACTACGACGTCCCTCGCTGTCGGTTTTGTGCCTTCTTTAACACCCGGACCGTTTATCGTCGGGTTATCTTTGTCGTTAAATCCTTTCGCTGTCGATCTCCATATTCTGAAATGGCTTCGGTAAGCCATCTGACTACTGATTTTCTGAAAAAACGTAGTGATAAAGACAGAGACAGACCGCATAGGTCCAAAACTGCCGACGATGCTTCCGTTAAGCTAGTTGCCAGTCCGCTGGTACTCTGTGAGGCACCTTTGCAGCCCCTGATGTTCACTTCTGTGGATTTGCAGGCCTCTGCTGAGACCCATTCGGAGTCCGGTATGGCATGAGATGCTTCTTCGACTGTGGAACCAGCAGATGTCTCTACCTTAGATGGGTCTGGAGCCGCTGTGCAGGCACCGGCTTCTGAGGGAGTTTTTCATCCTACTGATGATCAAATCAAACCGACGACTTCTTTTTTAACCAAAACTACAGAGTTTCTTAAGCCCAGAGTACGCACTACGCCTAGAAAACCGATGACTAAATCGCATGCTCAGGCACCCATGCCACAAAAACAAATGCTTAGAATGGCTGAAGACCTTATTACTCTGATTAGGGGGAGCTAGCCTTCCCCAGCTAAGAGACAAAGAATCCAGTCCCCTTCAGGTTCTACAGACCAGGAGTCTGATGACTCTGACCTTTCTGATTATGAAGACATGCCCTTACCCGTATATGAGGATTCAGATGCAGAGGAATCCATTCCCTCTCCCTCCCCTCCAGAGGATTTCCCTTTTGGGGAAACCTTGCATACTTTAAGAGAGCATTTCCATTGGGAATATCAAGACTATCCTCAGTCCAAAAAGAGACTCGGTGAACTTTTAGAGTTGCCTCAGCACAGGCCTTTATCTGTACCCCCTGTCCTGGATGTTGTGGATGATGTTTTCATGGAATCCAGTCTTACTCAAGACACTTTACCTCTGGGCCCTAGGAAACCAGACAGGTACTGCAGAGTACCTGATTCTCACAAGTTTCTTTTCAAGAATCCTACTGCTGATCCAGAGATCATTTACCAGGGACCTAAAGGTATTAAGGATCTTCTTCTTTCGGCTTTTTCCCAGTTAGGGGTCGCCACAGTGGATCACCTGTCTGCTCATGATTGGCAGTGGAGTTTTACAGTGTCGAGTTGCCAGCCCAGCCCCCAACCTTCCACAGAAGGCACACACTCACACCTAGGGCCAATTTAGAGAGTCCAGTCCACCTACAGCATGTCTTTGGGATGTGGGAGGAAACCGGAGCACCCGGAGGAAACCCATGCAACCACAGGGAGGACATGCAGACTCCACACAGAAGGCACCCCAGCCAAGGATCGAACCGGAGAACCTCTTGCTGTGAGGTGGCAACGCTAACCACTGCACCACCAAAGGTATTAAGGATACTACAGCCAAAAATCCTATCCCTTCAGACAGGGATTCCAGAGCTTTGGACAGATGGGGTAAGAAGGTATATACCTCTGCAACTCTTGATGTCCGGGCATTGAATTGCCAGTTTCACATGCTGAAATACCAGCAACATATTATGGAACTTATTAAACAAAAAGTGGTAATTTTTCCAGATTGTGCAGAAAATAAAGAATTGCAGGAGCTTATGCACTCTGCAAACCAAGTTAGTAAGCATACTTTGCAGTGTGCCTTTGATGCCCTGGAAGCATCTTGCAGGGCAGCAGTCACTGGCTCTGTACTGAGAAGACATGCTTGGCTGAAGGAGTAGGCCTTGCCAGATCATGTCAAATCTAAATTTCTAGATGCTCCTTTAAATAAGAACTGTTTGTTTGGCACCAAAGCAGAAGTTGTTCTTAAAAAGATGGAAGAAAAGGCTAAATCTATGCAAACTGTTAAAGAATTCCTACAAGTGCAACCACCTACATTCAGTAGGCATTGCCCTTCAAAACACTGGTCCTTTCCAGCCCCCTAGACAGGGTATGCAGAGATCTAAGCAATGGAGCACCCCCATCCCTAGAGCAGGGAATGGTAAGCCACCTCCTTATGGAAAAAGCTCACAATGACTTCTCAACTCTGCTTCCCAGCCCTGCCCAATTGCTTGTTCCTGTAGGAGGAAAACTTGCCCTTCATGCAAAAAACTGGATGTCCATCACTCAGGACCGATGGGTCCTCAACATTGTAACCCAGGGGTATAAAATTTTATTTCCATTCACTGCCAACCCCAGGCGGGTTTCCAGAACTTACTCCAAGCCAGTGGGCAGAGGTTCAAAACCAAGTACTTTCCCTGCTCAATATCAGAGCTATTCAGCCTTTTCCAGTAGAACAGAGGGGTCAAGGATTCTACTCCAGACTATTCCTGGTACCCAGGAAAGAGGGCTCTTAATGCACAATCCTGGATCTTTCAATTCTCAACATTTTCCTGGTGGTACCAAAATTCAAGATGCTTACCCTTCAACAGCTTCTCCCTATGTTAGCCAAGGTTGCCTGGTTAGTCACCCTAGACTTAAAAGAAGCCTATCTGCACATCCCCATAAGGGAGTCGTGCAGGAAATATCTACGTTTCAGGGCAGGGTCTATGCATTATCAGTTCTCTGCACTTCCCTTTGGCTTATCTACTGCGCCCAGAGTATTCACAAAATGCCTGGCTACAGCCATTGCATACTGCAGGCAGAGAAATATCCAAATTTACCCGTACTTGGATGACTGCCTGATTCAGGGGGACAGTCAGGAGTTGCTGCTTCAGCACCTGACATTTGTATAAAGCCTTCTAACTTCATTGGGGTACACCATCAATGAAAAGAAATCAAAACTGGTACCCAGTCAAAAGATTGTATTTCTGGGAGCAAGCTTGGACACAACTTCCCAGATGGCATTCCTCACTTCAGAAAAACAGGTCTATCTGACAGACTACTTCAAACAAATGACTACCAGAACCCAGCTAGCTGCAAGAAAAATACTACAAGCCCTAGGGTTCATGGCCTCATGTATTCTGCTAATTCCATATGAAAGACTGCATATGAAGAAACGTCAGTGGTACTTAAAAAATCTTTGGTGCCAACATTCTCAGGACCTGGAAACAGTCATTCCTATCATACCTTGTCTAAGGACAGAGTTCCTTTGGTGGGCAGCAGCATGCAACCACAACAAGGGACTGCATTTTACTCAACCCCACGCCGCCCAGACCCTAACCACAGATGCATCAGATTATGCATAGGGGCTCACTTGGCAGGCAAATGTATTCAGGGCCACTGGAGCCCAAGGCAAATTCTCCTGCACATCAATCAAAAAGAGATGCTAGCTGTACAGAATGCCCTGACAGCTTTCAGATACCTACTGTCCAGGACAACTACTGATAAAAACAGACAACACCACAGTTATGTGGTACATCAACAAGCAGGGGGGAACCCATTCTTACCCACTCTATAGGTTAGCCATGGCTCTGTGGAACACGGCCTTGGACAACCAAGTTCATCTACAAGCTCAATTCCTGCCAGGCAAACAAAATTCACAGGCAGATGACTTGAGCAGAAATATCCTAGACCCACACGAGTGGAAACTGGAGCCAGCACCTTCAACCTTCTGATCCGGAAATGGGGGACCCCAGAGGTGGATCTCTTTGCCTCCCCGGCAACGACCAGTTACACAAATTCTGCACCAGGAACCCTCACAGCAGGGCCTGGAAGGTGGATGCTCTATCCTTTCAATGGGAAAATCTCTGTTTGTGCCTTTCCCCCTCTGCCCCTTATCTCAAGAGTATTACTCAAGATAAAACAAGACAGGCCAAGGACATTTCTGATTGCCCTGGACTGGCCACACCAGCACTGGTACCCACTCCTGCACAGCCTGACAACAGTGCTACCCTGGCACCTACACCAGACCTCAACCCTGCTTTCTCAGCAGGAGGGACAGATTTTGCATCCACAATTGCAAACCCTAAATCTTGCAGCCTGACTTATTCCTTAAGTATCCCACCGGCAACCCTAAGCAAGCAGGTGCTGGATGTTATCCTTGAAGCCAGAGGGCCCAGTACTAGGAAATCCTATGCTGAAAAGTGGAAAAGGTATTGTTCTTGGATTCAGTCTAAATGAAAGGACACAGCACTGCCCTCTTTACCTCTAATCCTGGATTACCTAGCAGAACTACTACACAGAGGCCTATCCTTCTCCTCCATTAAGATCCATGCCTCTGCCATTTTGGCTCATTACAATACTGAGCCACCTCTATTCTGTCACCCTCTCATCAAACAGTTCCTGAGTAGGGCAAACAATTTAAGGCCACCAAGGAGAGCACCCACCCGCCCTTGGGACCTTAACTTTGTTCTGGAAATGCTCACGCTTCCCCCTTTTGAACCTGCTGCTTCAGCAAAGTTAAAATTCCTCTCTTGGAAAACAGCCTTGCTTCTAGCCATCAATTCAGCTAAAAGAGTGTCTGAGTTACAAGCACTGATGGCTGTGGAACCCTTCATTATTTTCCATGCTGGCAGGGTTTCCCTCAGAACAAACCCTTCTTTTATGCCAGTGTGGATCTCCACCATTCCATCCATTTGCCAACCTTCTTCCCTAATTCTCAAAATAAAGGGGAAAGGATCCTGCACTCTTTGGATGTGCACAGACACCTCAGGTTCTACCTTGATAGGACTAAGCCTTTCAGAAAATCTGACCAGCTGCTAGTCAGCTTTGCAACAGAGGCAGAGGGCAAGGCCATTTCAAAACAAACCATTTCCAAATGGATAGCACACTGCATCCATTTCTGCTACAAGCACCATGGAAAACCAACCCCTCGGGGTCAGAACACGTTCCACTAGAGCTACATGTACCTCTACACATTCCACTAGAGCTACATCTACCTCTACAGCATTTTTCAGGGAGTCCCTACAAGGGATAATACTGGAAGCTGCTACCTGGAGTTCTGTACACACATTCACCAAGCATTACCACTTGTCTATCTTTTCCAAATCCAGGGCAGGATTTGCTACAACAGTCTTGCAAGGCCTACTAGCCAGCCCCAACTCTTCTTGACTGCCTCCACCCTTCCTCAGATTTGGGAATCAACCCAAGTGTGATGACTGCAACAGTGAAACATGAAGAACATAGTACAGTTGTGTACACTTACCATAAATGTAGATGTTCGAGTGTATTCACTGTTGCCGTCCTGGTTTCCCTCCCTCCATTCCCCTGGTTTTCTCTATCTCTTTATCTCTCTTCTCTGTGGCTATTCCTACTGGTATTGGTATTTAGTTTTTACTGGTGATATTTTCCTCACCATATACTAGCTCCCTATTTGGGGGCTCCTGACATTTGGGGCAAGAAAAACTGATGTAATGGCGCCAGCTGCCTGTTTTTATACCTCTGACGACCTGACGTCATGGAAGAAGCGACAACATCCGATGCAGAAATACTAAGTCTGTGGTATTGGGGCCGACTGAGGGCTACCGGCAGGCAGACCCAAGTGTGATGACTGCAACAGTGAATACACTCTAACATCTACATTTATGGTAAGTGTACACGACTGTACTTTACAGTGGTTCCCAGAATCAATTTGTATCCAAGTCCAGCACACCTCTTTTGTATCATTCCAGTGCTGGGATTTGTGAAAAAGAGGTACTCTGGAGAGTAAATTTGTGACCCCCCTGTCCAAGTGTTCCTTTTTTGCTCTTTCAACTCTACTGAGTCTAACTTCAGATACAACAGACTGTGCTTGCATAACTGTATTTAGGGTGAGGTTTCAAGACCTATGGAACAAGCATGACAAATTAAAAGCTCAGACACAGTTGAGAAGCTACCTACAGTCATTCAGCAGAACTTTATTTTAGACAAGCTTAGATGGAGCAGGACAGACTTCAGTGTAATAAAAATTAGACCAGGGATCTTCAGTATATTGTTCTTCATGTATTGTTCTGTTTGTGTGCAAATCAAGCACATTGCTCGCCTCCATCCACAATTGACAGTTAAAGGAATTTTGTTCCAGGAATACTGGAGTACTGATGTATGTTCCCATGGGCTAGGATGTTTCTGAGTATTTTTTTGATCTCTTAAATAGTCATACTCTGCAGGGATTATTGTGGTAATTCCCTTTTGGCCCAGGTGACAGTTGTTCTTCCTTCTTATGAATTTGGCCAAGGGCATTCACTACAAGCTTCCTCACAGAATGGATTTACTCAAACAAGGTAGGGGTTGTTTGATATATACCAATATTTAATTTATTCAATTAACTGCTTTAATGATAGAACATTAGTTCCATTTAGGCACCTTTTTAGGAGGACATGTAGTTAATATTAAAGGAGGAAACAAACCTGCAAGAAGAAAACCATATTTGCGTAAATAAGAATGATTTTCCAGCTGATGCCAAAATAAGAACAAGGACTCTTTCCATACCCAATCTCCTCTGGTTCATTTGTATTTGTGTTGGTTATTATCCTGCGGCCTTTCTTAGTGTTTTTCAAGATTAGTCTTTTAGCCATTTCTGCTTGTCTAGTTGTCTACCCTTAGATAACCCTTTTTCTTTATTTCAAATGAAACCATGTTAAAAGGGGTCGTGTATATCTATCCGCCTAAAAGGTAGGTGACTTCTTATCTGTGGGGCAAAAAAAATCTTAACTAATATATGAAAGTCTCGGGAACAGACCTAAAGGCCATCCTTCCAGTTATTATATCCCATGCTGACACACATTGGATACCCTGGAATGACACCAAGTAATAAGCCATTGATTAAAATAAATTATTTTTGATTGAAATTGTGGCATCATTCTTGAAGAAGGCAAGATACTGCTCAAGACAAGTCTTGTCTACCTCAGACAAATGTATAGAGAGATCAACTGTAGCTCTTTGTATCTTCTTCAGGTGGAGCATGTCGGATCATTCACTGCAATGTGAGCAACAACAGGAGTATACTTGCTACTTCAAGTGACGTAACCAAAGGGCTCTGGTCACAACACAGATATTGGTAAATGATGAGAGTCAGCTGACCATGATCCTATCCTAGAACTAGCTGAGGAATGGAGCATCAGTGCACCTTGACTATAGTATTGCCTATTACTAATGCGTTACAATGTGTGGATTCAGACTTGGCAGTCCTTACAGCTGTAGGCTTGGAGCCAGTCTAATTCTGTTTGGGTGTGGATGTGTCACAGTGATTTGTATTATGTGGTCAAGGTTTGTTTAAATGGCGGTTTAGAGATAAGGATTTCTTGACAACCACAGCATAAGAGGGTGCATTGCTAAGTAGTTGCAAAGTGATAGTAAGCTGCTCATTGACACAAGTGCTAAGTGAGATATTAGGTCACAGATTGAGAAAATATGTACATCTCTCGTAACTTATCTCTGAGAAGGACAGGTAAAAGACTCAGCACAGCACCTCGTGGTGTCCTGCAGAGTTCTACAAGCAGCAGAGAGTGAAAGAGTGACTTTCCTGGATTTATAAGTATTTTTTCTGGCTTTTGCTTAAATTACTGCATCTCGACTGCATTTCGCTTAAAAAACAGCTCTGCATATTGTTTTTACTGTACTTGTGTTGAATTTATACTGTTAGCACTTTAAAAAGTTATTTTTTGTTTAATTTAATTGTTAGGCTAACACACTCAAGTGCGCTAGCCATTTATAGCATTTACTGTTTGCTACTGTATCTTTTTCTCCTTTCTCTGTAAAAAAAAAAACCCAAAAAATCCTTGTTTTCCCGCTTTTCTGAACTAGAATAGTCCAGTCTTCAGATTTTGCTGATCTCTGGGCTTTGTCTTAGTTCCTGTGCTATCCATATCCTTATTTGGATAAGAGGAAGCTTCTTTGTTCACCAGTGGGAGTGGGGAGCACTGAGCAACCTATTTGTCCCTAGAGGATTGGTTCCAGCCCAGCAACTTGTAGTTTATTGGCCATTTTGGGTCAATTCCTGGCTCTTTTCAACCCCCTGCTATAAAGCCCGCTTTTGCACGCTTTTTCACTTGTAAAAGACTCAGCACAGTTCTTCGTGGTGTCCTGCAGAGTTCTACAAGCAGCAGAGAGTGAAAGAGTGACTTTCCTGGATTTATAAGTATATTTTCTGGCTTTCGCTTAAATTACTGCATCTCGACTGCATTTCGCTTAAAAAAACAGCTCTGCATATTGTTTTTACTGTACTTGTGTTGAGTTTATACTGTTAGCACTTTAAAAAGTTATTTTTTGTTTAATTTAATTGTTAGGCTTACACACTCAAGTGCGCTAGCCGTTTTATAGCATTTACTGTTTGTTACTGTATCTTTTTCTCCTTTCTCTGTAAAAAAAAAAAACAAAATGTATCCTTGTTTTCCCACTTTTCTGAACTAGAATAGTCCAGTCTTCAGATTTTGCTGATCTCTGGGCTTTGTCTTTAGTTCCGGTGCTATCCATATCCTTATTTGGATAAGAGGAAGCTTCTTTGTTCACCAGTGGGAGTGGGGAGCACTGAGCAAACTGTTTGTGCCTAGAGGATTGGTTCCAGCCCAGCAACTTGTAGTTTATTGGCCATTTTGGGTCAATTCCTGGCTCTTTTATTGCCCTGCTATAAAGCCCGCCTTTGCACGCTTTTTCACTTGTAAAAGACTCAGCACAGTTCCTCGTGCTGTCCTGCAGAGTTCTTCAAGCAGCATAGAGTGAAAGAATGACTTTCCTGGATTTATAAGTATTTTTTCTGGCTTTCGATTAAATTACTGCATCTCGACTGCATTTCGCTTAAAAACAGCTCTGCATATTGTTTTTACTGTACTTGTGTTGAATTTATACTGTTATCACTTTAAAAAGTTAATTTTTGTTTAATTTAATTGTTAGGCTGACACACTCAAGTGCGCTAGCCGTTTTATAGCATTTACTGTTTGCTACTGTATCTTTTTCTCCTTTCTCTGTAAAAAAAAAAAAATAAAAATATCCTTGTTTTCCCGCTTTTCTGAACTAGAATAGTCCAGTCTTCAGATTTTGCTGATCTCTGGGCTTTGTCTTAGTTCCTGTGCTATCCATATCCTTATTTGGATAAGAGGAAGCTTCTTTGTTCACCAGTGGGAGTGGGGAGCACTGAGCAACCTATTTGTCCCTAGAGGATTGGTTCCAGCCCAGCAACTTGTAGTTTATTGGCCATTTTGGGTCAATTCCTGGCTCTTTTCAACCCCCTGCTATAAAGTCCGCTTTTGCGCGCTTTAGCGTGTTTTAGTGCGAATTAGCGCGAAGTTGCTCATAGAGCAGCATAGGGCAGCGCCGGTTAATAAAGTTTAAACTATTTCTGGCTCCGTAAAGTCTGCTCTAAAATTTTTCCCTTAGAACTGTTCTACTTGCAATCTAAACAGCCTATACTCTATCTGAAAAGCTCAGCACTTGCTCCTAAAGCATTTTTTATACAGGTAAAGCACTCTTAAACAAAAGAAAGTACTTCATTCACCTAAATTTCCTTGAGTACCCATTTCCCTATAGGTCCTTTCTGACTCGGTTACACAGCAATCTTTTTCACTATTTCTAGCATGTCGAAGGGTCAGTTGCTGGCGTCCTCTCCTGTTCAGCTGGTGAATCTGGGAATCTTGAGACAATGTTACAATTGCCTCATGTACACAGACAACCCTCTCCTCCTCCCAACAAATACAAATATATGCGAGAGATGCAACTATATAGCCAAACTGGAGGCTGAGCTCTCTCAATTCAGTACTGGCAAGACCAGTCAGGAGGAGAAGGTAACCACGCACACCACAAACCCAGTCTCACATAGAACTATCACAACTGCAAACCAAACACATAAACACACAAAAACATACTCGGAGGCGCTGATTAAAATCTACCAAAACAACAGAGGCCTCCAAAGCAGACACCCAAGCAACCGCCACCTCAAGACATAGCACATGCAACACATAGTTCACAAAGTCAGTGTGCTAAACAGTCACAGCCCTTAAGGCCAAACAACATGCCAGACACACTTGTAGTAGGTGACTCCATAGTCAGACACACTGACGTCCCGCTCACCAGACTGAACAAGGAAAAGGTCACAGTAAGCTGCCTGTCGGGAGCTAGAATCCGCCACATAACACAAGCACTCAGGTCACTCCACAGCAAGTACAAATATGACTCAGTCATTGTACATGCCGGTGTGAACGACCTGAGACGTACCTCCCTGGACTACATGAAAAGAGACATGGAGGAGCTCTCTGATTATGTAGCCCAGGCCGGTATGACCCTGATCCTGAGCAGCATCTTACCCTCACCAAGAATGATGCCACAGTACAAAGACAAAATGATCAGTTTTAACAATTGGCTTAATTACTGGTGTCATTCTAAGGGGATCCAATGTCTGTCTGCTTGGGATGACATGCTTGACAAGCCACGCTGCTTCGCAAGGGATGGCTTGCACCTGTCACCCCTGGGCTTCCGGATATTGGCCAAGGCTCTTGCCACCCCCATAGTGCCTTTTTTAGGCAGGGCTCAAATGACAAACCTACCTCCGTAGAAAACACAAGTGGAAAAAAACTAAGGGTAATGCTGCTCAATGCCAGAAGTCTAAACCTCAAGATGCACGCCCTCGAAGCCCTCCTCAGTATGGAGAACATCAGTGTCTGTGCAGTGACTGAAACCTGGTTCAAGGCTCCTGAGAGCACCCCAGCATTATCAGGTTTTACCTCATATCATGCTTTCCGGCCCCAAAACCTGGACCAAACCACAAAAGGAGGGGGAGTATCCATATTCATCAAAGATACCCACACCTCCAGGTTAGTGGCAACGCACGAAGCATCGGAGACCATCCAGGTGCAACTAACCATAGGCAAAACTGCCTTACAGTTTGTAGCATGCTACAGACCACCCTCTCAAACTCAGGAACCCCACACAGCCTTCCTGAAGACACTGGAGAGTATGAATGTCTCTCCAAATACCATCATATTGGGAGACTTCAACTACCCAAACATAGACTGGGAACATTACTCAAGCCCCAACACCCTAGCCCAAAGGTTCCTAAAGTTCATAAACTCAAATGCAATGGAACAACTAGTCACCATTCCCACGAGAGGAGACAATATACTAGACCTGATCATCACAAACATGGGGACAAAATGCTCCACACGGAAGTATATCCCTCTTTGGTAAGATCAGACCATAAATTAATCTCACTGGAACTCCACATCCCGCCACCGACCCCTGCACAAAAGACCACAGTGAAGAACTTCTCAAAAGCCAACTTCACACTTCTTAAGACTGAAGTGGTATCCTTCAAGGCCCCTGGGCCAGTGGAAACCACAACCCACACTGCTGAATCCTTTGCAAATGCCTTCTACGGGCACCTTCAAGAATGCATGGATCATGCAATCTCAAATAAAACCAAGACCCATTCCCCAAAGGCAGGCGCCGGTCTGGTGGACCCCAGCCATAAACAAACTTTACAACAGGAGGAGGAAGCTACTACATGACAGAGCAAAATCCCTAAAAGGGAAGGCATCTCTGATCAGTACTAGCAACAAACTACGATCACTCATAAAATCATCCAAGGCCAACTTTGAGAGAAAAATCGCAAAAGACACAAAAGACAATCACAAGGCCTTCTTTAGCTATGTTAGAAACCTGGGTGGAAATTCCCAGATATGCTCAGAGTTAGTCCAAAATGACACAAAATACACTGAACCCACTGACATTGCCAACATTCTGGCAGACAGGTTCAGTGCAAATTTCTCCTCCCCCCCCCAAAAGGAGAAATAACTATCCCAGCAGAGTGTAGCCTCCCTAACATCTCAGATGCCCAGGTGAGAGCTGCCCTCTCCAAAGCTAAAAACACAGCATCAATGGGACCGGACGGTGTCCCGGGCTGTGTGCTACATGAACTCCAAGAGGAACTAAACCCACACATAAGGCTGCTGTTTAATCTTAGCCTTACTACAGGATACGTACCCAAAGAGTGGCGTACGGCAACAGTGGTCCCACTTCACAAAGGCGGTGCTTCTACGGACCCTAGAAATTACCGCCCCATAAGCTTGAGCCTGGTCTGCAAAGCTATGGAGAGGATCATTATGGAACTCATAAACAAAGACATTGGGGACCTACAGACATTGGATCCTACCCAATTTGGCTTTGTCAAGGGCAGATCCTGCCTTTTGAACTTGGTCGACTTTTTTGAAACCGTCACTAAGGCCATTGATGAGGGTAAGGCAGTTCACACAGCCTACCATGACCTTGCAAAAGACTTTGACACAATACCCCACTCAGGCATCATAGACAAACTCACCAGCTTAAATGTAAACCCATATGTCACAAGATGGGTTGCAAACTGGCTCAAGGACAGAACCCACAGGGTCAGAGTTGCTGGAGCTATGTCCGACTCTAAGCCAGTCACAAGCGGTGTCCCACAGGGCTCAGTCCTGGGACCCCTCTTGTTTGGCATTTATTTTTCCGAGGTACAGGCAAACATAGGAGGATTGTGGCTGGCAAAGTTCGCAGATGACTGCAAACTGGGCGCCATAATTGATACTCCAGCGGACACAAACATCCTTCAGAGAGAGGCCTCATAGAAACGGATAATTGGTGCCAGAGCCATGGCCTTAAGCTGAACGCCAAAAAATGTATAGTCATACCCTTTGGGAAAAACAAGGTACCCACAAATTACCACATAGGTGGTAATCCATTAATCTGGAAGAGGTAATCAGGGACCTAGGGACCCAGGTTGACAGTAACCTCTCTTTTGACACTCACATTGCCAAAGTGGTTAGGAAGACCTTCTATATTGCCCACCTTATCATGAAGGGTTTCACATCTAGATCAAGAGAGGTCATTGTGCCCCTGTACTCTTCTCTTATCAGGCCAATGATTGAGTATAATGCCCCATTTGGGATGTATCTTACCCGACACCTGCAGCAGTTGGAAAGACCCCAAAAGTTCCTCACCAAGAGGATAAAGGGTCTTAAACATATGTCATATGCTGCCCGACTGAAAAAACTCCAGCTCTATTCAGTCGCATACCGCCTACTCAGAGGTGACCTGTGCCTGACGTACAAGGCCATGTCCAATCTGGAATTAATGGACATGCTCCACCTCAGAAAATCCAAATCCATCAGAGCCATGAGAGCAAGAGACTTAAACCTCAACACAGAAATAAATAGGATGTGCTGGAGGGACAGATTCATAACTCAGAGGCTCCCTACACTCTGGAACAGAATCCCAATCCATGTTAGGCAGAGCCATTCACTTTCTCTATTCAAGAGAAATCTTGACGAGTGGATGGGAGATCGTAGGTTTACCCCGGGGGTCATCTCTGTGTCACTACTAGACAGAGGCACATTAAACTAAACCCTAAAAGGGCATAGTATTCTCATCCTAAGGGGTGGTGAAAGCCACACACACTCTGGCTAGGTTTATAAATGCCCTAGGGCAGATAGCCTAGTACGAACCTATGAACCTATGATTGTCAGCAAGCATTCGACAGTTACTACAGTGCCCAATGCTTTGTAAAGTAAGCAGACTGGCAACAGAATGGGATATAGCAGTCTCCAAACACAGGTAAGTAGGTAGTGGCCAGATATATACTAACTAAGTAGTGAACATGCAAGGATTAAGTAGAAAGAACTTGTTAGAGCAAATGAGTGATCATTGGGTTCAGTGACCACTGAGGAACAAAAGTCCCACTGTATAATTAATAGCCAAGAATAAAAAAAATGTGAAAGCTGTAGAGTAGAAAAGCAGTAACATTCCCTGTGTACCACTGTGGTCAGTGCAGCTGGTTCAAACCCAGGTAAAACCAGCACCGTCCACTTAACATAGTAGAATGCCAACAAGTTCATAAACCTACATTTATATACATAAAGCACTGGACTATTCAGTCTACCTTATTACATTTCAAACAAATGCCCAACTAAACAGTAAAGGCTCAGTCAACAAAAGAAGAAGAACAGAAAGACAAAAGCTAAAATGAGCAACAAGGAGTAAAATATAGTTACAAAAAAAAAAAAATACCAGACAGCTAATTAGTAAACCAAATCAAGAAAAGCCAGCAACCAGTTCAGATAGGGTATAACTGTTCTTCAATTTGCAAGAAATGCCTAATGCAACCACCAGGCTCAAAAGTCAGTAACTGACCGTCTCAAGTCACTCCTGGCTTGTCTGGTCCAGGCCCAGCTAAGGCAAAACAGAATGCAGATCCAATCAGCTCTGTGTCATATAATTCCAACAAGCTCAGTAACTTTGCAACGTCATACTATAAAGGCAAGCATTGTTTTGCTTGTCATGCAGCTGACATTTTAGAGTATAATTCAGATCTCATCTTGCATGCCTCCCACTTCTGGCCAAATAAAATGCTGTGCAATGTATACTGCTGTATATTGTATGTTGTTGCTGCAAGAGTACACATGGCAATTTGGTAATGGAAGTATTTTGTTAGCTATATAGTACAAATTGCAATATATCCCACTGCATCCACCAACAGTGTGCCAGGTACAGGATATGGACTAACGATCCACAGTGCTGTCTTCCAGTATGTGAGCTATCCAAAGCTAGATGGTTTGAATCTTGCACCACTGCTACAAATATGAGAAGTACAGGAGTATGAGCCTTAAATCCAGTCTGTAGGAATCAGTTTGTATGTAATGGTCAAGAGATAGTGTGACGCCAGTGCCCTGGCCCAGCAATCAAGGAGCCTCTATCCTCACCGCTAACACTAGAGAGGGCGTCTCATATATGAAGAAAGAATAACAAATACACACAGTAAAGTGCAATTTCCCTTAAGAACACACAGAGATCACATTCAGTCTGGGGCTGGTCGCTCCCTTGCTCCCCAGGTCCCCAGTAAGACTCCCCACTGGCACAGCTATAGGGTCCAGATCTCAGCCTAGCTGGGCAAGCTAAAATCACCAGCACCCTCTCTGTCCAACCAGTGCTTCATGTCCCTGCCCAAGTAGCTGACGCACACACTTTGAGATAAGTTTATACAACCACACAGACACTCCTGGGGAGGGCTGGCACAGGTTCTCCAGCTGTGCCCCTATTACCCAGACTATATGGTCGTACTTGCTGCCACCACCCATCTAATATTTATCAGCTACTCAAAGGCCCTTAAAAGGGTGTCCAATTATTACTGTGCAATATTATTATCCAATTAGTAGTATAGCCCAGGGCTAAAGCTATAGGAGTGGCTTTGTACAATTTTACCAAAGGCATACAAGTACTCTAAAGAGCTTAAATTATCTCTACACAAACCAGCCACAGTTAAAAGGTTTTAAAATATTTAATAATAAATAATTAAAACCACAAGACAATACTCTCTACTACACAGTCAGTGCTAGTCAAGAGAGTTCAAAGATCACACAGAAATACTTAAAATAAATTAGTAGTACAATTCTGACATTACAGAAAAACACAGTCTAATCTTTGTAATTCCTAGCTAATCTAAAAGAAAACACAAGTCTAAGATAACTTAAGGCACAGGCAGAGTGCTGAGTTGGATAGTCAGACAAAAATGATTAATAATCTCTGGTTCTCGCTGTTTAAATTGAAACCCCAGTTCTGCTAAACATTACATCCTCTTTTACACCTTCCTGGTATTCACAGGCTGACAGAAACTGCCTTTACATTCTTTTACACTTCGAGCAGTAAAGGACATTCCACATGTAAATTCTGGTCATTAACTTTAGCCTTAAAACAATAGCAGGAAGTCTTCATCTAGCCGGACTGGAGCCAACTTGTAAAACATCAAAGGCAGTGATGAAATCATTTTAATTTCAAAGAACCAGCAAGGAATGCTTGACTTAGCTTTCTTTGCAGCAGATGGCAATGTTGCCACATTGTTTTAAGTTCAACATTCATATTTACAAATGATAGAATTGTGCAGATAATTCTATCTGGCTAGGCAGGCAGCCCTCACCCATCTCTACCAGTCTTCACATTTCTCCCCCCGGAGAACTCAAGCTAGTTTTCCAAGTGACCCTTGAGAAATGCCAGTTGAGATGGCCAGGTCTGTTTGAGTATACCTACCCCATTCCCTGTCTTGAGAGCTCATCTGCATTGGCATTGCTACTCCCACTGCGGTGCTGCACTGACATATATGCTTGCAACCCTAGGCTCCATCTTAGCAACTTTGCATTTTGTTGGCTGGCTCTGTTTAACCATATTAGGTGGTTGTGATCTGTCATAACAGTGATTTCCTTCCATACAGATGAGGCTGAAGTTGCTGCAATGCCCACCCTGTGGCTAGACATTCCTTTTCTACAGATGCATAGCATTCCTTCCTGGGTTGGAGCCTATGAATGAGATAAACCACTGGGTGCTCTTCCCCCTCTGAAGAAATCTGGCTAAGTACAGCCCCCCACCCCATGGTTTGCAGCATCCACCTGCACAACAATTTTTTTGCTGTAATCTGGACTGGCTAACACAGGGGGTCCTCCCAAAGCTTCTTTAAGCTTCTGGAATGCCTGCTCACATGCTGGGGTCCACTCTACCTTATCTAGTCTGTTCTTCCTTGTCACGTCTGTGAGGAGAGCAGCTATGGTGCTATAACTGGGGTCGAACTTTCTGCATTACCCTGCTGTCCCTAAAAATGCCCTCACCTGCTTTTTACTAACAGGTGCAGGCCATGCCTGAATGGCTTCCACTTTGGCAGGTTCTGGCCTTATCTTACCACTCCCCATTCTATGTCCTAGGTAGGAGACCTCTGCCATACCCACCTGACATTTGCTCGGCTTAATTGTCAACCCTGCCCTCTGTAGTCTGCCCAGCACCTCCCTGACATGCTGAGGGTGCTCTGGCCAGGAATAGCTGTAGATGGCAATATCATCTAGGTAAGCAAGGGCAAACCCTCCTGCTAGGATATGATCTACCAGCCTCTGGAAAGTCGCTGGGGCATTCTTCATCCCAAAGGGCGTCTTTGTGAACTCATACAAGCCAAAATGAGTCACAAAGGCTGACTTTTCTCTAACACTGGGAGTGAAGGGCACCTGCCAGTAACCCTTAGTAAGATCAGTGATTGTAAGATACTTAGCCCCACCCAGCTGCTCTAGGGCCTCATCTGTCCTAGGCTTGTGGGGTAAGCATCTGTCTCAGTGTGACTATTTAATTTCCTGTAGTCCACACAGAACCTGGTGCTGCCATCCCTCTTTGGCACCAGCACCACTGGGGGGGGGGGGCCCAGGGACTGTTGGACTCTTGAATCACCCCTAGTTCCAACATCTCCTGTGCCTCCTCCCTCAGGGTCTGTCTGACTCTCTCAGGCTCCCTATAAGGGGCCTGCCTAATATCCTTTGGGGTCCTGTATCCACCTGGTGCTACACTAGGTGGGTGCACCTTGGTTTCCCAGTGAACATGTCCCCAAATTCCTGAAACACTGCTAGGATTTCTCAAACCTGGATAGGAGATAGCTGCTGGGACATTGCTACTCCTTCCACTGAGGTGTCAGCCCAAGCCTCACTGAGGAGATCAGTCGCCGGATCTCCCTCAGACTCCTCCTGCAATCCACTGCAAATGCTCAGCACAAGGGCCTCCCTATCTTGGTAAGGTTTCATCATGTTAACATGGTACAATTTGTGCCCCTGCCGTCTGCCTAGCGGTTCCACCATGTAGTTAACGTCACTTACCTTTCTTACCACCTTGTAGGGTCCCTCCCAAGCTGCTTGCAGCTTGTTGTGTTTGACAGGAATGAGAACCATTACCTGCTGCCCCACAGCATACTTTCTAGCTCAAGCATTCCTGTCATACCACACCTTTTTTCTGTTGTTGGGCTTCTGCCAGGTTCTCCTGGGCCAAGCCCGTGAGTTCCCTGAACCTTGTCCTGAGGTTTAGGACGTATGCCACAACAGACTCCTTGTGAGACTCGCACTCACTTTCCCACTCATCTTGAATTAAATCTAGAGGTCCCCTCACCCTATGCCCATACGCAACTCAAAGGGTGAAAAACCTGTGGATTCCTGGGAACTTCTCTGTAAGCAAACAGATGGGGAAAATATTTGTCCCACTCCCTCTTAAAGTGATCTGCAAATGCCTGTAGCAAGGACTTGATTGTAGAGTTTAACCTCTCAACAAGACCATTAGTCTGGGGATGGTAGGGGGGTGGTCTTCATGTGCTTCACCCCACAGGACTTCCACAGACAAGCCAGCAGGTCTGACATTAAATCGGCAAATCTCTCAGATAGTTTTTCGTTTGGGAAACCTACCCTGCTGAAAATCTCTAACAAAGCATTTGCCACCTACTCTGCCTCAGTGGAGGACAAAGCCACTGCCTCAGGGTATCGTGTAGCATAATCCACTACCACTAGGATATACGTTTTCCCTGTGGAACTTGGGGTACTCAGAGGACCCACAATATCCATAGCTACCCTCTGAAATGGCTCCTCAGTCACAGGCAAAAGCATCAAAGGAGCTCTCACCTTGTCTCCTGCCTTGCCTACCTTTTGGCACTGCTCACAGGTCCTGCAGTACCCTGTTACATCTCTGGAAATTCCAGGCCAGTAGAAGGTCCGCATAATGTGCCTCTTTGTATGTTTTATGCCCATATGACCAGCAAAGGGAATATCATGGGCTATGGCTAGAAGCGCCAGACGGTAGGCTCTAGGCACTACCAACTGCTGTACTCACTCACCTTCTAGCCCTCCCTTAGGGATCCACTCTCTGTATAGTAACCCTTTGTTCCAGTATACAGATTCCCCCTTTCCTTGAGAATCAGGTGCCTCCCTAGCTACCTGTCTCAGACCTTGCAGTGTAGGGTCTGAGAGCTGAGCCTGTCTCATCTCTCTTCTTGTAACCCTTCCCAGCTCCCCTTCCACAGGAAGTCTGGCATCCTCTGACAGTGATGCCTCACTGTCAGCCTGGGTACTACTACTCACCTTTACCTTTGCAGTCACTCTGTCCAAGGGACCATCAGTACCCCCAAGCAGCTGTGGCTCACCTTCAGTCTCACTGCTACAGTGTAGCTCACTCCTTGAAGTAACCACCTCACCAGTCCTGGCTGCAAGTATGCAGTCTGTCTGGGTCTTCCCCAGGCTACCAGACCCACATGCTTGTCTCATAGCCTGACCCCGTGTAACTGCATAAGCACATGGTACTGCCTCATCCAAATCCTTCCCTCTCAGAACATCTGCAGGATGGTAGTTTTAGTACCCCTGTTGTCTCAAGGCAACCTACTATTGGCATTTTGTCTTTCCCACTTACTGGCTCCCTCACCTTTGGTTCCTCACCGTATATCTGTGGACACCTGTATGCCACATGGCCCCATTGGTAGCATTCAAGACATTTCACCCTAGCTCCTGGACTAGTGGCTTCCCCTGCCACTGGCAGATTCTGTTGGGGCAGTCTGTGCTGCCCACCATGGGTTCCTTTAGACCCAAGAGCAGTACTGGGGGTCCCCTTCCTGTGCAGGACTGCCCTGCTTGCCAGGTATAGGTCTCCCTTCTTCCCCAACTCATCTGAAGTAGCACGTTGTCTATCAGCTAACCAGATCCTCATGTCCTCAGGCAAAGTGCTAAGGGCTTGTTCCCTCACCAAAAGGTCTCTCAGCCCTTCAAAAGTAGTGACCTGACATCCACTCATCCACCTATGGAAATAAGTGCTCAATTCAGCAACATATTCACACACACACACCTTTCATCTGCCTTGCGTCTATGCTCACAAAACTGTTTCCTATACGTTTCAGCTGTTGGCTTAAACAGTTCTAAAAGACTATTTTTTACAGCAGTATACTCAAATCATGCAATGTCAGACAATTTGTACAGAACAGTTACAGCTTTGCCATGGAGTAAGGGGGTCAGGAACTGTACCCAGAGCCCTTGGTCAACTTCATACTGTTTACATACCCTCTCAAACATATGAATGAAACTGTCAAAATTATCCCCCTCTTTAAACTGCCGAAGAAATTTACTGACCTTTTGTGCTTCTGGGTTCCAGTTACTCCCTTCCCCATTACCTCCATGACTCTGGCGAAGAGTCAGCATCTCCTTCTCATGCTGCCTCTGCTTTTCTTGTTCCTCAGCTTGCAGACATAACAGTTTCTCATTCTCCTCAGCCTGCAAATGTCGCAGTCTCTCGTTTGCTTCTAATTCCACATGCCTGGCCTCCAACTCAAGTCTCTTTAGCTCCAGCTGGATTTTTAAGTCCACTGCAGAAAGGTTGAGCTGTCCATTCTCTGAGGGAATTATATATCCACTGCCAGTCTGATTGTCGTCCTGGTTGCTGTTTTCTGATGCAGCTGTAACCAAGGCTGCCATCAGGTCTGCTTTAGTCAGGTTTCCATGCACCAGTCCCCTAGCCTGGCACATCTCCACCAGCTGGCTCCTTGTCAACTTTCCATACTCCTCTGCTGACATGGTGCCTGCTCACCCTGACTAACTAAGCTAACAAAATAAATAATGTGATCTGAACTCTGTGTATTCACTGCATGGCTGTTTGAGTACAAAAACACCTTCAAAGCTCACTGTACATAAGCTACAGGATTCACTCTACCCACACCACTAGAAGCCAATTAGTATTTGCCAACTAATTAATATGTGATGTGGATGTCCCACCTCTGCCAAACAAAAATGTGAGGATATCCCAACCACTGCCACCAGTTAATATGTGAGGATATCCCAACCACTGCCACCAATTAATATGGGATTCCCGTGCCCTGGCCCAGCAATTAAGGAGCCTCAATCCTCACCACTAACACCAGAGAGGGTGTGTCATATATGAGGAAAGGATAACAGATATACACAGTAAAGTGCAATTTCCCTTAAGAACACACCGAGATCACAGTCAGTCCGGGGCTGGTCGCTCCCTTGCTCCCCAGGTCCCTAATAAGACTCCCCACTGGCACAGTTGTAGGGTCCATATCTCAGCCTAGCTGGGCAAGCTAAAATCTCCAGCACCCTCTCTGTCCAACCAGTGCTGTGTGTCCCTGCCCAAGTATCTGACACACACTTTGAGATAAGTTTATACAACCGCATAGACACTCCTGGGGAAGGCTGGCACAGATTCTCCAGCTGTGCCCCTATTACCCAGACTATATGGTAGTAATTACTACCATCACCCAGCTAATATTTATCAGTTACTCAAAGGCACTTAAAAGAGTGTCCAATTATTATTGTGCAATATTATTATCCAATTGGCAGTATACCCCGGGGCTAAAGCTATACAAGTGGATTTGTACAATTTTACCAAAGGCATACAAGTACTCTAAAGAGTTTAAATTATCTCTACACAAACCAGACACAGTTAAAAGGTTTTAAAATATTTAATAATAAATAATTAAAACCACAATACAATACTTTCTACTACACAGTCCGTGCTAGTCAAGAGAGTTCAGAGATCAGACAGAAATACTTAAAATAAATCAGTAGTACAGTTCTGACATTACAGAAAAGCACTTAGTCTAATCTTTGTAATTCCTATCTAATCTAAAAGAAAACACAAGTCTAAGATAACTTACTTAAGACACAGGCATAGTGCTGAGTTGGATAGTCGGACAAAAATGCTTAATAATCTCTGGTTCTCACTGTTTAAATTGAAACTCCAGTTCTGCTAAACATTGCATCATCTTTTACACCTTCCTGGTGTTCCCAGGCTGACAGAAACTGCATTTACAGTCTTTTACACTTAGAGCAGTAAAGGATATTCCACATGTAAATTCTGGTCATTAACTTTAGCCTTAAAACAATAGGCAGGAAGCCTTCATCTAGCCAGACTGGAGCCGACTTGTAAAACATCAAAGGCAGTGATGAAATAATTTTAATTTCAAAGGGCCAACAAGAAATGCTTGACTTAGCTTTCTTTACAGCAGATGGCAATGTTGCCACATTGTTTTAAGTTCAACATTCATATTTACAAATGATAGAACTGTGCAGATAATTCTATCTGGCTAGGCTGGCAGCCTTCACCCATCTCTACCAGTCTTCACATACAGTCTCAAGTTCTGAATCAGAGACCACCAGATAATATATGATGTGCTATTGGCTTTAAAAGTGTATGATATGTGCACTTCTGCTTTACACATAAATAAGCTTTACACTATATAGCTATAGGACAGAGTTATAATCATTGGCTGCCTTTGATTTTCACCCTCCTTAGTCTGAGGCCAATATCTTCTAGTGCAGTCTTAGCAACAATAACTAAAACTTTGTCAAAACTCTTTTATACACAAGCGCACACAATTTTCCAGGAGGATCTTCTGATATCTCTCCAGCGGCAGAACCTCTTTCCACCTTTCTTGTTAGATGCTGCCACCAGCTAGAGTAATTTGGCAACAATATCTCTTGCTGAATATTATACAACTCAACTTTATTTCTCAAAAATTTTGTACAAAAAAAAAAAATGGAAGGGGGGATAAGGGCCCTAAATTGGGAACAATTTTGAAATATTACTGTAATTCACTTGCAAAGTTAGTACAACAGCCTTTGTAGCAGCATGCATTTTCTACATGAAACATATGAAATTTTAATGTTTGGCATTACTGACCATAATACTCATTTTACCATAAAATAAAATATTTTTATGAAGGACAGGGCATAAAAATGAAGTAAAATTGACGGTGGTGTTTAAAATCATGGAGATTTGAGAGGTATGCTGAACACATAACGAATTAACTAATATATTAAGTTATAATTTATAGCCAAACAACCTCTCTTCAAAAGTGCAGCTGCCAACACTCACGCCAGTGCTGTAATGTTACTCTTATAGTTACCCTTACAGAGGAATAAAACACAAGCCAGTTTTTTTTTTTTTTTTTTTTTGGTAATTAAGTAAATAATAAAAAATGATAGAAAATCAGTCAGAAATAGAAATATTAGCTGTACAAGTAAAGTTGAGATTGCACAGAAAATGTATAAAGAAATAATTTTTAAACAGATAGTGGGCAACTGAACAAATCTTACTGCATCATTGTAGTCATATTCTTACCATTTTCTAAAGAATATTTTAGCATAACTGTCAATAATTCTTAAACTGTCCGTGGGTCACCTGTAGCTATTTATCAAAATTTGAGCTTACTGGCTATAGGAAAGCAGGCTGCAGTTTTCCATCCTAGTCCCTATAAATATTTATTTACTACTTCCTATTTTGATTAACATTTAAAAAGTCCATGATCCAAAATAGAGAGAGTACAGATTTTTCTGTAAGTTAGAGGTTTCTGAAATCAAACACAGTCTAACCAAAGGAAGAGAAGAGCAGAACTGGTCAGCATTCCCTGGCGATTATTATTTTGAAATGAAAACCTAAAATGTTTCTTTATAAAACCAAGCTGCTTACAAAACAGAGGTAGTCTGTTACATAATGAGGTAATGCAGTTTTTATAAAGCAGTTGGTGTTAAAACTGTTCCGTTCTAGTAGCACAGCTACATCTTTACTAAAAATAACCGCTATAAATTACAGACATCTAATAACACTAGAGGAACAATTATAAGTTTTGTACACCTCATAAAGTATGAAACTTTTGACACACTAAATCCTCTCACGGTTGTCCATTCTATTTCCTCACCTTCTAGTGTAGTGTTGGATAGGGGGAACAGAGTCAATGGCTGACTCTGCAAAATGTGAGGTCACAGACAAAGGTCAGTCTGCATGCTATTGTTCTGAAGATGAGGACATTTATTCCCACTTTGCAGGCATTTCAGGTTTCCACCATGAAGTATTATTGCCTTCCACACCTGCACACTGACAACATAGCAGTGCTTGTTATATAAATAAGCTGGGGACTCACTCCTACCATCTACTGAGAAGCAGAGAGGATATAGTTGGATTATGTTTCTCACATCTATGACAAAGGATTAAGATTTTCCTGCATTAATGTGCACTTTGCTTCTCTCTGTAACTTTCATCAAGGTTCTGACTTTTTATCTTCAGGCTTTATATACTTTAAAAGATGCGTTTTCATAAGTACTTTCCTTATCCAACCTCCTGTCAAGGATCCTGCTCCACAATGGGATTTGTACTTTAAAAAACTGATGTCTTCCTCCTTTTGTATCAACTGCTACTATAGAATTAAAATATTTATCATGGAAAACACTCTTTCCAATAGTCATTACTTCAGCTTGAATAGTTGTGAGTTGCAAGCATATGTTAATCCTTTTTAATGTAATCTTTAACAGGGATTGGCTATCGTTGCAAATCAGAATTTTATTAGTAACTAGTCACTGAGACAAACCTTGATCAGTCCATTAACCTGCCTGCTTGGTGGTTGGTGTTCTTTTTCTAAATTATTCTAATAGAGATGATTTTTTTTTACATTTTTTTCACAGACAGCTCAGATTTTAGTCTACAGAATCAAATCTATAAAACCAGACTCCTAGTTGTTTGTCTCCTTTTCTAATAGGAAATTGGGTTGCAAAATCTGAAAATGCTTAATCCAAATAACTGATTACACTGAATTCGCACTTATCAAAGGCCATTGCTACCTGTCAGGAATTTTATAAACAATGCATCCTTAGATTATATTTATACAGCAGCTACATTGGTTTCTTTGAATACTCTTGCAAGGTATTACCTGCTGGATGTGATCTCTAGAGCTCTGTCTTCCTTTCAAGCCAAATTATTAAAAGTGCACTCCCACAAAGGTGACTACCTAGGAGTACAAGTCTTTGATTTTATTCTACTTCTGATGGTAAGAACCTGTTCATACCCATATGCAAAAGTTACGCACTTAACATAACATTATATCTGAATGACAGGTCTGTTCTCATTGACATACCCTCTTGCCTATTTGCTTAAGTGGTTTAGAGGTATCTTATGTTTGCTGCTGTGCCTTTAGTGTGGCATAACAGAAAGTTGAAGAGGAAGCTGCTTTCATAATGTTATAGTAAAAGAGAAGGGGGCTGGTAGGCTGGAAGGAATTCAGATGTTGAGCTGCCAAATGCCCACCAGCCCCAGTCCTACTGTTGATTAGGACGGATTTGCTCATCTAACTTTAACATTATGGTAAGTACATAACTTGTAAATCTTCCATGGCAATAAAGCTGTTAACAGTTAAGCATTCCTGTTCTTGTTCCAGTGCAACAAGATACTGGGTATGTTAGATACCATTAGACAGCAACAGCCAGGGACAGAGAGAAAGGTGGAGTGCAGTGAGAATGATAGTGAGGAGAGCCTCAAGGTCAGGCAGCTTGTTCAAATTTCTTGCCTTGATGAAGCACCTTAATGTGATACAGTTTTGAATTTGGTATGTTAGTTATGTTGGGTTGTTCATTTGAGGATTTTGCTTAAAAAACAGTATGGGAGGCAACAAAAACTTTAGCCAGTATGGAAAAACCTTGGATCAAAAGGTGTAGGCCATCCTTTGCAAAGCAAGTTGGACTGTCAAGCATCTCATCCCAGGCTGACATACTGGATCCTCCTGGAATGATACCTCCTATTTAGCCCTTGTTGAATCCAGTTATCTTAATCTGTACCTAAGCATCATTCTTGGAGAAGGAAGGATTTTTCTCAGGAAGTGCCAGTATTTTTGACTTGCATGGAGAGTTCTGACAAGTTTCTCTGCATATCCCTAAGGGTTTTGTGTCCCAAGTTATTCACTGTCATGTGGACCACTACCATGTCATAGTCATATTTTGTAGGTGAAAGGGTCATAAGAGCCCCTAAGATATCCAATATCCTGGCACCTAAAAGACAGCTCACATCACCCTTTTTGTCCAGCCTAGTGATTGGGTAGTCTGTGTGCCTTACTGTAAAGGCACTGATCATTAAAGCATTTTTGTTTGTAGATTGGTCTGTTACAATGGATTAAATGTGATCTAACTCATGGTGACTCTGTGTTGAAAGTGTGCTTGAGGGTGATGTGGTGTGATGTGGTGTTGGATTTTGGGGAGACTTAGTCTTTGTGGGTCTAAGAGGCTTTGGCAAGGATTTTTTTACAACCTTAGCTTAAGATATTTTACTGTGTGTTGGTATACAGTGTGGTGGAAGTGTTTGTTGTTCACAGTCCATATTTTTTCATAAGAGCGATGCCTACATATTTGTTTAAATATCTCACAAACAGGATTACTTGTGTTACGTAAGAGATCATTATCAATAAGCATAAGGCAGTTACTACATTGAGTGAAGATACCAAGTGCTATGCGGCTGGCAGCAGAAGAGAACCAAGGAGGCTGACCTTCCATTTTACTCCAGAAATTGTTATGTTGACTCAGTCCCAGGTGTCCATGAATCTGAATCTGTGTATGGGTTAGCTGAGACATACATCAGCTCTGAGGTTGCTTCATTCTGTATTTGTTATGTAGGGAGTGTGTGTGTGGGGGTGAAACGTAAGGAATTGTGCTGGCTGTAATACTTGACTTAAGTCCATTCTGGAGTAGTTTGCCAGACAAGTGGAGTAGCATACATACCTCTCAATTGTCCAGATTTTCATAGAATGTCCAGATTTTTGCCTCATATTTTTGGTCTGTTCCTCATAAAATTTGTAGTTTTCTGGAAAATCAGTCGAATGATCTGAGGATTTAAGTTACTAAATAATGACACACTCTTGAGTTTCAGACTTCAGTTCCTTGAGAAAATGTATGTTAATACAAATCCTGTTACTTTAGCAACAAAGTAAAGAAGAGCAATATTTACAATCTGTCCCTACTTTTGGGCCTTTGTCCCCCCATTTTGTCAGACTTTTTCCAGAGAGGTATGGTAGCATATGCAATGCCTTTACCTTTAGAATCCACTTATGCTGGGTTGTCCAAGGCATTGAAGGGAAGTTTCAGGATTATCGGTGACGACTGTATGAGAAATTATTGAAGGTGATATGGTAAGACTTGCAGGATGCTTGAGGGTTTGGGCTGGGTGGAAAGTTGGAAGAACATTAAGAAAATGAATTTGATAGAAAAGGATTAGGTGATTATGGTAATCAACTACGTCTTAAGCAGCTGACTTAACCTTTTACAGTTGAGTTTATAGGCAGAAGCTTGGTAGAGTAAGAGGACACATCCCCCCTAAAAGAAAATTGAAGTTTGTTTCCATTTTACTAATGTAGCTTTGCAGAAGTTGTTTTAAAGAGTTATTCAAAGTGTACCCAGGTAAAGGAGTCTCATTCTGTGGAATGACAGATTTGTTTTCCCGACGGTCTTTATTTGAATCATGAGGTTAGACAAAATGGTTTCTGCCATCAGTTATTCATGTGCAGTTTGTGAAAACAGTGTTCATATGTGAGAATGACTCAGATAATATTGTGTGTGATATGATCACACCTCTCAACCTCTTCGAACAAAAAATCTGGACAAAGCCTAAAATGATGGGGGGACAAATAGGAACAGATTTTAAATATTGCTCTTACAAACTTAGAAAGTTGACAGTAAAATAATTTTACATTAGCATGAATTTTCTGAAGGATGTGGAGTCTTAAACTCAAATGTTTGTCATTATTTATCCTCAGCTATTTGCCAGAATGGCACAGATTTTAGGAGGAACACACCAAAAATATGAGACAAAAATCTGGACATTCTGTGAAAATCTGTATAGTTGAGAGGTATGGATATGATGTATACATGCTTGTGGGAGATGAATGTGCGAGTTAAATGTTTGATTAATGCGTTGTAAGAGATGTGCTTGATGTAGCGCTTTGTGCCTGGGAGTTTCTTGAGAGAGTTTTTTCTTCTTTGGCAGTGATAACCTTGGAGTTAGAATATTAATCAAGGGATCTTGAGGGCAAAGCCCTAACACGGAAGGTGCAGAAGACTTGTCACTGCATAATATAGTGTTTTGTTTTTTTTTAATGCGTAGATGCGTTTGAGGTAGTGTATGGCTTGTGGTGTTTTTGCTTGCCACTTGTGTGTTTTGAGATGTTCCTTGCTTACATTTATGTTTGAGTGATTGTCTCAAGCACAATGCATTCGAATTGTTATCATGCAGAAGTGCGTATGGCATCCTTAAGTAAATGTCACATGGCTTACATATTTATATGTCCCCTTCTTTATCACTACCTAACCCCTGAATCTCGAACCACAATCACCCATGCTTATCTTTTGCCATGCCTAGCATACTGCTCCCAAATACTCACAAATCTCAACTCCACCTTACTTAGCAAACTCGAATCATCCTATCACAAAATAGCCAGATTTGCTGCACAACAAACCTACAAATCTTACCACTGTATCTCCCTCAAACATCTAAACTGGCTTGAACTACCATACCTCCTACTTCTCTCTCAGCTCCAAATTATACACTCCATTATTTATTCACCATCCTACTATCCAGCACTAGGCACCATAATCTCCCACTATGTCCCATCCAGACTACTCAGGAGCTCCACCCAAGACGTTTTACAAATCTACAAGCCGAAGTCCAAAATAGGAGCCATTACATACAGCTACCATCCCTCTATTGCTTGGAATAAACTCCCACAAGAAGTTAGATCACTTTCACATCCTAAAGTATTCAAACTGGCCACTAAAGAGTACTTATAAAGTCACTGGATTTGTACCTGTTCTCAGCCTCCTTGAATATACCTTCACTAAATAACAAACCTAACTTCCTCTGTCTTACATCATTTCTTCTCCTCTATACAAAAACATTTACAACTTAAACTAGTCTACTTCATCATTGTTTGCCTAACACTATCTCCTTTCCTTCTGCTGCAGTATTCTTCATAACATTTTTATAGATGAGTGTAACTGTATATATATGATAACTGTTCTGTAAGTTTTATTATGAATTATTATAATGTTAACTGTGTTTTGTAATGGTTATATTGTTTTGTAACTGTTTTGGTGCTTTTCTCCCCGGACCTCTGCTGAAAAAGGGCTTTTGCTCAGTCAGACAATCCCAGTTAACAAATGTAAAATAAATAAAATAAATAATAAATGTGCAAGTAGTTTATATTTGTTCACAATTTTGCTGTTTCATGTATTGCTTTTAAAAATGACGATTCAGTTTTCTTATCTCATTCATGACCATACTGTTAGCTTAAAATTAGGTTGTGGATTTGTTGCACCCAGGTGAGAGATGATTAAAATTAAGAAGAAAATATTCTGCCAAAGACTAGATCATTATGACTCTATAGAACTGATGGAGATTTGAACCAGAGATGCCTTTTAGTTTCATTTACACTCCACCCCACCTCATATGTTGAAGACATGCATTTCAGACTAGTCACTGGGAAGTTCCTATTTGATAAAACGCATTTTATCCAGGGTAATAAATGTAAATGTCATATTAGAAGCAGTTATCCACAGACATGAACCTCTTTACTGCAGCTGACTAATGCTATAAAAAGCCAAACTAGGAGGAACTGAAAGAACTGTAGTGATAGAGTGCTCATTAAATGAGAGATTACAAACTTTCAGTGCATAGAAGACTCCAAAGTACTCTTGAAAAGTAACTGCAGCAACCCACATACTTCGTTCACTAGTTTAAGTACACGCAAGCTGTTTGTCAGCAATCCATAGGTTCATAGGTAGGTACTAGGCTATCTGCCAGAGGGCATTTTTAAGCCTAGCCAGTGTGTGTCGGCTTTCGCCACCCCATTGATTAATTAACTGAGCCTCTGTCAAGCAGAGCCAATGAAGTGATCCCAGGGGTGTATTTTCTGTTACCCATCCACTTCCACTCGTCAAGGCTTCTCTTGAAGAGTGTTAGTAAGTGGCTCTGCCTAATGTAGTTAGGAATTTTGTTCCAAAGCATGGGGAATCTCTGTGACAGGAATCTATCCCTCCAGCTTCTTCTATTTATTGTTGTGGCGAGGTTTAGCTCACTAGAGCGCGTGGCTCGCAGTGACTTGGATTTTTTTAGGTGGAGCATGTCCATCAATTCTGAGTTGGACATGGCTTTGTAAGTCAGGCAGAGATCACCTCTGAGTAAGTGATATGCCACTGAGTACAGCTGGAGTTTTTTCAGTTGGGCTGCATAGGACATATGTCTGAGGCCAGTAATCCTCTTGGTGAGGTGCTTTTGTGGTCTTTCCAGCTGTTGGAAGTGTCTTGTGAGGTACATCCCAAATGGGGCATTGTACTCTATGATGGGTCTGATGAGTGACGAGTAGAGGGGCACTATAACCTCTTTATTTCTAGATGCAAACCCCTTAGTAATTAGATGGGCCATATAGAAGGATTTCCTAACTACTTTGGCAATATGATTGTCAAAGGAGAGATTACTATCTACCTGGGTCCCCAGATCTCTTATTACCTCTTCTGTATTAAGGGGGCTGCCGCCTATGTGGTAATTAGTGGGTGTTTTGTTTTTCCCAAATGGGATGACTATGCATTTTTTGGCATTTAGCTTGAGGCTATGACTTTGACACCAGGTGTCTCTCAATAAGGCCTTTTTGAAGGATGTCCGTGTCAGCCAGAGAGTCAACTATGGCTCCCAGTTTGCAGTCATTGGCGAACTTGGTTAGCCATAGTCCTCCTGTGTTTGCCTGTACTTCTGAGAAATATATGCTGAACAGTAGGGGTCCCAGAACCAAGCCTTGCGGGACACCACTTGTGACTGGTTTAGAGTCAGACCTGGAGCCTGCTATTCTTACCGTGTGAGTTCTTTCTGTCTGTAAGCCAGTTGGCAACCCATCTTGTGAGATAGGGGTTTATGTTCAGGCTGGTGAGTTTTTCTATAATACCAGAGTGAGGAATGGTGTTGAACGCCTTGGCGAGATCAAGGTAGGCTGTGTGAACCACCTTTCCCTGGTCTATGGCCTTGGTGACTGTCTCGAAGAAGTCAACCAGGTTTAGTAAGCATGATCTGCCCTTAAAGCCGAACTGGGTCGGGTCAAGTGCTTGGAGTTTCCCAATGTCTTTGTTAATGAGTTCCATGATGATGCGCTCCATAGCCTTGCAGACCAGGCTAGTCAGGCTTATGGGGCGATAGTTACCAGGGTCAGTTGGGGCCCTCCTTTGTGGAGCAGAATAACTGTTGCTGTGTGCCATTCTATGGGCACGTAGCCTGTGGAGAGGCTGAGGTTGAACAGCGTGTTTAGGTGGGGGGTTAGTTCATTCTGCAGTTCGTGCAAGACACAGGCTGGGACACCATCTGGCCCCATTGATGTTGTGTTTTTGACTTTTGAAAGGGCTGTTTTCACCTGTGCTTCTGTGATTTCCGGGACACTACACTTTTCCAGTATTGTTGTGGGCCCTTTTGAAGGTGAGAGGGAGGTGAAGTTTGCACTGAATCTGTCTGCCAAGATGTTGGTAATATCAGTAGGTTTAGTATATTTTGTGCTATTTTGTACTAGCTCAGAGCATATCTGTGAGTTGCCACTTAGATTCTTGACATAGTTAAAGAAGGCTTTGTGGTTATCTTTTGAATCCTTGGCTATTTTTCTTTCGAAGTTAGCCTTGGATGATTTTACGAGGGAACCTTAGTTTCTTACTGATACTGATCAGGGATGTCTTTCCTTCTTGGGATTTGCTTTTTTTCTGAACTAGTTTCCTCCTTCTGTTGTATAACCTGTTTATGGCAGGGGTCTACCAGACTGGTTTCCTTCTCTTAGGGGAGTGATTCTTGATCTTGGTGGGGATGGCACGATCCATGCATCCTTGTAGGTGCTCATAGAGTGCAATTGTAAAGGATTCTGCATCTTGGGCAGTGTTATCCTTTAGCGTGGGGGCTGTGAAACTTACCACCTCTGCCTTAAGTAAGGTGAAGTTTGCTTTAGAAAAGTTTTTCACTGTGGTTTCCTTGGTTGGGGGTGGTGATGGGGTGTGGACATCCAGGGTGATTAGTTTATGGTCTGATCTAACCAGTGATGGGTTGACCTCCGGTATGGAACACCTGTCGCCCATGTTGGTGATGACAAGGTCCAATATGTTGTGGCCTTTGGTAGGGGAGTTTACCAGCTGATCCAGGGCATTTGAGTTGATAAATTCCAGGAAGCGCTGAGCTTGGGAGTTTGTACTCGAGTAGTTTTCCCAGTTAATGGTAGGGTAATTGAATTGCCCAATATCAGGGTGTTCGGTAGGACCTTCATGTTTTCCAGTGTCTCCAGAAAGGCAGAGTGGTGGTCCTGGGTCATGGAGGGTGATCTGTAGCAGGCCACAATTTGCATTGCAGATTTGCCCGATGTTAGTTGCACATGGATGATCTCAGAGGTATCATGCTGCACCACTAACCTGAAGGTGTGAATATCCTTGATGAATATGGATACACCCCCTCCTTTTGTGTTTCGGTCTGTGTTCTGTGACTGAAATATGTGGTATGAGTTGTAGCCCAGTAGTGCTGGAGTGCTCTCTGGAGCCTTGAACCAGGTTTCAGTTACTGCACAGATGTCAACGTTCTCCATACTTAGGAGTGCTTCGAGCACATGCATTTTGAGATTTAAACTCCTGGCGTTGAGTAGCATAACCCTCATTTTTTACTTGTGCTGTTTACGGTGGTGGGTTTGAATTTTGAGCCTTGCCTAAAAAAAGCACTATCGGGGCAGCAAGAGCTTTGGCCAGTATTCGAAAGCCAAGGGGTGACAGGTACAAGCCATCTCTTGTGAAGCAACGCGGCTTGTCGAGCATGTTATCCCAGGCTGACAGACACTGGATCCCCTTTGAATGACACCAGAAGCTTAGCCAATTGTTGAAATTTATAATTTTTTCTTTATACTGAGGTATCATTCTTGGTGAGGGCAGGATGCTACTCAGGGTCAGGGTCATACCCACCTGGGCTACATGATCAGAGAGCTCTTCCATGTCTCTTTTCATGTAGTCCAGGGAGGGACATTTCAGGTCATTCACACCAACATGAACAATGACAGAGTCATATTTGTACTTGTTCTGGAGTGACCTGAGTGCTTGTGTTATGTGGCGGATTCTGGCTCCCGATAGGCAGCTAACAGTAACCTTCTCCTTGTTCAGCCTAGTGAGTGGGGTGTCAGTGTGCCTGACTATTGAGTCACCTATTACTAGTGTGTTAAGTATGTTATTTCGCCTTAAGGGCTGCGATTGTGCGGCACATTAATTTTGTGTTTTATGTGTTGTCTGGTTTGTGACGGGAGGTGCAGGTTTTGTGGGTGTCTGCTTTGGAGCTCTCTGATGCTTTTGCAGGATTTTATTTAGAGCCTCTGAGTACGATTTTGTGTATTTATGTGTATTTTTTGCCAGTGCTGGTTTAGTAGGTCTGTGTGAGGCTGGAGGTGTGGTGCAAGTGTTAACCTTCTCCTCATGACTGTCTGTTCCATTCTTGGGTGGAGAAACCTTAGCCTCCAGTTTGGCTGTATAATTGCATCTCTTGCATATGTTAGTGTTTTGTGGTAGGAGGAGAGGGCTGTCTGTGTACATGAGGCAGTTGTAACATTGCCTCAGGATACCCAGATTCACCAGCTGGACTGGAGAGTACACCTGAAGTTGCTCTTTGGTCATGCCTGAATAGTAGGTTGAGCTGCTTAGTCGCTTGGTTGGAGAGGGGTGGATAAAGAGCCTTGCCCTGCTGGGCAGTCAAGTGTCAGGGTATATTAGTGCTTGCTATTAGGTCTGAGCAAGTGCTGGACTGTAGGATGCTTTTTGAGTGCTTAGGTTGAGAGTTAGACTAGTTTCAAGTGAAAAACTGAAGAGGAGATTTAGTGGAGCCCGGAATAATTTAACCCTAGCTAACCAGTGCTGCCCGGCGCACAAAACCATGCAAACATGTTTTTTAAACTACTAACTTCTGGGCTGGAACCACTCCTCCAGGGACAGATGGCTGCTCAAAGTTCCCCTCTCTCACAGGTGAACAGAGAAACTTCCCTCTATCCAAGTAAGGTATGGGCAACTCAGAAACTTGTAACACAGCCCTGAATTCAGCACTGGCCTGAAAACTGGACTAAACTAGCTTAGAAAGGCAGGAAACAATAATTTTTTTTTTTTTTTAAAAGATAGGGCAAAAACAGTAAAAAGTACACTTAAAACAGCTTTAAACGACTACAAGCGATCAGAAAAGGCTATCGCACTTTAGTATGTAGCCTACAACAGTTAAACAATTTATTTAAACAAAAAACTTTTTAAAAGTGCAGGCAGTCAAATAAGTACAATATGTGAAAAAAAAAAGCGTTTAAATCACATTAAGTGCTGGAAAAATAAGCGTTTAGGCGGAAAACAGTTAAGTACAGCAAGAAAAAAACAGAAAACTGATACTCAATCGCTCCAAAGACTCTCTTTTAAGCTAAAAGGCTTGTATCAGTTTAAGGCTTTCTAGTGCTTTCCTGTAGATTAGTTACAGGAAAGATGGGAAACAAGCGCAGATGTGGTCTTTTAAACCAGAAAGTTGAAAGAGATGGACAACTTCCTGAATGATCAATAAACTACAATTCCTGGGCCAAGAACCACTCCTCTTGTGGTAGACAGGCTACCTAGTACTTACCACTCCCACTGATAAGCTAGAAGGCTGCACTCCAACACAAAGGCTTGGGGGGCTTAGAAGCTTACAAACAGTCCTGGATACAGCAGATCTGTACCTAGACTAGACTAGTTACAGTAAAGGTGGGGATCAAGCGCAAACACGGGCTTTAAAACCAGAAAGTTGAGAGATGGAAAAAACTGCCCAAACGGCCAATAAACTACAATTTCTGGGCCAGAACCACTCCTCTTGTGGTAGATAGGCTACCTAGTGCTTACCACTCCCACTGATAAGCTAGAAGGCTTCCCTCCAACACAGAAAGGCTTGCGGGGCTCAGAAGCTTACCAACGTCCTGGATACAGCAAGTCTGTATCTGGACTAGGCTAGTAACAGGAAAGGTGGGAAACAGCGCAAGTGCGGCTTTTAAACCAGAAAGTTGAAAGAGATGGGGAAAAACCTGCCAAACGGCCAGTAGCTACACTTTCTGGGCCAGGAACCACTCCTCTTATGGTAGATAGGCTACCTAATGCTTACCACTCCCACTGATAAGCTACAAGGCTTCCCTCCAACACAGAAAGGCTTGGGGGTTCAGGAGCTTACAAAGAGTCCTGGATACAGCACATCTGTACCTGAAATACACTAGTTACAGGAAAGGTGGGGAACAAGGGCAAACGCAGGCTTTTAAGCCAGCAAGTTGAAAGAGATAGAAAATTGCCTAAACGGCCAATAAACTACAATTTATTGGCCAAAACCCACTCTTCCTGTGGTAGATAGGCTACCTGATGCTTACCACTTCCACTGATAAGCTAGAAGGCTTCCCTCCAGCACAGAAAGGCTTGGGGTGGCTCAGAAGCTTACAAAGAGTCCTGGATACAGCAAATCTGTACCTGGACTAGACTAGTAACAGGAAAGGCAGGAAACAAGCACAAACACAGGCTTTTAAATCAGAAGGTTGAAGGATGGAAGAGCTTCCCAAACGGTCAATAAACTATAATTTCTGGGCCAGAAACCTCTCCTCCTGTGGTAGATAGGCTACCTAGTGCTTACCACTGCCACTGATAAGCTAGAAGGCTTCCCTCCAACACAGAAAGGCTTGGGGGGGCTCAGACACTTACAAACAGTCCTGAATACAGCAGATCTGTACCTGGACTAGACTAGTTATGGGAAAGGTGGGTATCAAGCGCAAACACGGGCTTTAAAACCAGAAAGTTGAGAGAGATGGAAAAAACTGCCCAAACGGCCAATAAACTACAATTTCAGGGACAAAACCACTCCTCTTGTGGTAGATAGGCTGCCTAGTGCTTAGTAGATAGGCTACCTATTGCTTACCACTCCCACTGATAAGCTAGAAGGCTTCCCTCCAACACAAAAAGGCTTGTGGGGCTCAGAAGCTTACCAACAGTCCTGGATACAGCAACTTTGCATCTGGACTAGGCTAGTAACAGGAAAGGTAGGAAACAGCGCAAGTGCGGCTTTTAAACCAGAAAGTTGAAAGAGATGGGGAAAAACTGCCCAAACGGCCAGTAGCTACAATTTCTGGGTCAGGAACCACTCCTCTTGTGGTAGATAGGCTACCTAATGCCTACCACTCCCACTGATAAGCTAGAAGGCTTCCCTCCAACACAGAAAGGCTTGGGGGGGGGGGGGTTCAGAAGCTTACAAAGAGTCCTGGATACAGCAAATCTGTACCTGGACTAGACTAGTTACAAGAAAGGTGGGGAACAAGTGCAAACACAGGCATTTAAGCCAGCAAGTTGAAAGAGATGGAAAACTGCCTAAATGGCGAATAAACTACAATTTATTGGCCAAAACCCACTCTTCCCGTGGTAGAAAGGCTACCTGATGCTTACCACTCCCACTAATAAGCTAGAAGGCTTCCCTCCAACACAGAAAGGCTTGGGGGGGACTCAGAAGCTTACAAAGAGTCCTGGATACAGCAAATCTGTACCTGGACTAGACTAGTAACAGAAGAGGCAGGAAACAAGCACAAACACAGGATTTTGAATCAGAAGGTTGAAAGATGGAAGAGCTTCCCAAACGGCCAATAAACTATAATTTCTGGGCCAGAAACCTCTCCTCCTGTGGTATTAGGCTACCTAGTGCTTACCACTTCCACTGATAAGCTAGAAGGCTTCCCTCCAACACAGAAAGGCTTGGGGGGCTCAGGGGCATACAAACAGTCCTGGATACAGCAAGTCTGTATCTGGACTAGACAAGTTACAGGAAAGGCAGGAAACAAGCTAGGATTTTTTTTTTATACAGAAAAGCAGCTAAAACAGCAGTAAATACAATTCAAATGCAGTGCAGGCTAGCACACGTGTATCAATATTACGGCAAATACAGTTTAATTAAATGCAATTAAATTAACAAATGACTGAAAAACAAGTGCAGAAGCATTAAATTAGAAGGCTTCTAACATGCAGTAATAAGTGCAGAGTAAGTAACAGCACGCAGAACAGCAACTAAGACAGTTACAGTAAGAGCAGCTGAATATATTTTTTTTTTTTTTTTTTTTTTTTTTTTTGAGGGAGGGAACACAGCAGGATTAAGAGGCTACAGGGGTTGTCCTTCTCAAATGCTCTCTTTGTACACAGTAGGAGTGCCTGAAATCAGAATATGATCTCACTGCACTCAATTGAGTGAGCAAATGAGATAGGCCCAGAAGGAGTATCCAAATACAAATTTACAAGAGGGGCGGGCAGTTTCAAAGCCACCAAGATTAACAACAACACAAGAACAGGGAGAGTGGGTGGGAGAAACACACAGTGGAGACAACAAGAGACATAAATAATACAGCACACTATAAATAATAGGCAAGTGTATAAATACAGCGCAGTGCAAATTAAGTTGTAAAAAGTGTACTTATCAGTTTGAAATAGATTCCAATTCTGCAGCTCAAAGCAAATCTATCCGCTTATATTTGCAAGGGTTACCCCCAGGTTGTATCAACAAGTGACATGTAAGACTAAGTAAACTGATTTTTCAGGGACATAACTAAGGTGTGTATTAATGTTGTATAGATGAACATAAGTATCCCTTTTATCTATGCATTTTGTAGGCTAGCCACAAAAGTAGAAGTCCTGTGTGAATGACTTAAAATGGAGGAAGGGGAGTGTAGGACTTGGCTTGCATATCAAAAGTAAGAAATTAATAGCTGCAGAGTAAGTTTTGGTAATTAGAGTTCCAAATATTGGTGTTAAATAGTTCTGAATATTTCCTCTAGTGCTGTTAAACATAATCATTAGTGGCAGCATATGTAGGATTTGGCTCTGCAAGATGGTGGAAATAGGGAGGGAAGGCTACAGGAACTTGGTTAAAGGACCACTACGGGAAACAAATTGAAACAGATATATATTTTTTTAACTTTTCCTTAAGTCTGGCTCATTGCAAACCTGTCTGCACCAGACAGTAGTAGTTACTACTAATTTTATTCTTTTTGTAACCCTAACTGACCTCCTGGGGGCAGACATCCTCTAAAGATGTAAATCCACTGTTTCTGAGATTACAGTGCCCATAGCTGGGCTGTCATATAAGACTTCCATTTACTTAGAATGGAAAAAAGAGGAAAGAGCAGCTAAGTTTGACAGGCCTCAGTAAAAGTATGATTTACTGTCACACAGTGCCTTTTACAAATGTGTTCGTTGTCTTACACATTCTGTGAAAAAATCTTCCAGAACTGCCAGCTCATTGCTGAAATAACAGAGTTTATTTAGACATTCAACTTTGATCTGTTTCAGTTCATTCTCAAGTTAAAAGGTAAAAAACACTGGTGATGCCCATATAAAATCACCAAGACCTTTATTTAGAATACAAAATGTAAAACTCCACTAACTAAGCGCTTTCACCCTGGTAGGGCATCTTCAGAGTCAGTTTTCATGTTTAATCACAGTCATTAAATACACCTTTCAATTAACAATATAATCAAAAGTAATTAAAAATAATTGAATGCAATAAATCCATCATCTCAAACCTTCAAGATTTAACCCTTACATTATCAATTGAATTACTTTATGTACCCTTCAAACTCTAACCTTCCTCATACAAAATAAATAGTGTAGCAAAGGCCGAAATAATAAAGCAAATTCTAATATACCTTACCCAGACACAATAATATATACAGAAAATAACAATGTATAAAATTAGATGTATTGAAGAGTCAGTGGGTGTAACCCTTATATAATTACCAAAAAAATGGAAAAAAGGGAAGAAAAAAGGGGGAAAAAGAGAGAATAAAAAAGAGAAATGTTGATGTTATGTGGTCCTATCTCACCTACATTCCTTACTCACGGGTTCGGCTCCGATTCAGCCAAATTTCTCTAGCACGATGTCTCTAATTGGCTGGGCTAACCCGGTATCCCAGGATGCACCTCGCCCTAGCCTCAGATCTCGTTTGCCGCTCGTAGAGTTAGGACGTGGTCTCGCTTGGCTGTGGCTAAGTATCCTTTTAAAATACTTTTAGTATTCTAGCAGTCTTCCTTTTGACAAAAGCTATTTTGATAGCTAAATTTGTACCTGAATAGTTGTTGCGTGAGGTTTTGAGAGTTTAGTGTTTTGTGGTATCCCTACTGTTTTCGCGGGCTAGGCCCGTTTAAGTTAGAGGACCTAGTCCTCTCCAGTGTGTTCCCTCGTTGTGTTATGCTGTTGTGTTAGTGGTTAATTCCCTTTTAGGAAGCGTTTAAGTTAGAATTTCCTTGTCCTTTTAAGTGCTTGTTGGTCTTCCCGCCCTCCTTTTGTGTTTGACTCTGTCGGTTGTGTGTGGCACGGTTGCTTGCCATGTCTAAAGAACTAAAGGAACATAAACCCTCTGTGTTTAAGAAATGTACAAAATGTGGCTATAAAATGTCCATTACAGATGGGCACTGTATCTGTGTTTATTGTCTTGGTGCTATTCACTTGCAAGAGTCCTGCAGTTTCTGTCATGTTTTTAGCCCTAGGGTACTGCAGGAACGTAAAAATAAACTGATTTTGAAGGGTCTGATCAAGCTCTCCTTTGAGGAGGCCGTGGAGTCATCTCCGCCTTCTAGTACCAAGTCTAAGCCTCCTAAGGCCAAGAAAAGATCTCTGGCTCCGTCTGCTTCTTTGGAGCCATCGGAGAAGGTTTGTAAATTGGATACTTCCTCCTCGGCTCCACTGTCCTCGGGGCCGAAGGAGAAGGACTCGGAAATGGATACTACCTCCTCGGCTCCATTGTCCTCGGGGCCGCAGGAGGTATCTGTTGTACTGGAGTCAACCTCAGCTCCCATACTTTTGGAACCTCTTCGGAGCAGGTCACCCAATGTCAGGCATGAGTCTCCAGTCGAGAGATCTAGATCTCCTTCTATTTCTTCCAAATCCTCTAGGCTGTCTGATTTGGATGTGGATAGGGGAGTCCAGAGGCTCCTACAGTCGCCGGTGTTAGCAAAATTGTTTTCAGCTCTGACCCAGTCAGCTCCGGAGCCGGTTCCCATTCTTGTACCGATGATTCCTCCTCCGAACACCCATGTGTCGTCGGAGCCGGAGTGCTCCGTGCCGAGTGATGTTCTGGTGTCGGCTCCAATACCCCAGGTGAGTCTATCGGAGCCGGCTTCGGGTCCAACCAGGTCGTCTCCGTCCTCTGGTTTCGGCATTCGGGTTTCCTCAGTCGGACCCGCGGGGGATACCTTGGGACTCCTGTCGGTTCCGAGCCTCCCTCTCGGTGTTTCGGCTTGGGGAATCTCGACTTCGGTCGTGGTCTCGGAGACTGGTCGGTCCTCGGGCTCGGGGGGACCAGCCTTCAAGGCCATGAGGAGCACCCTGGCCAGGTCGTCAGGTACATCACATGGATTGGTCACTCCGTCCCCTTACACCCCGGCTAGAGTCTCTGATGCCCCCCTCTCCATGGACGGCAGAGCCCGAAGGTCTGGGGATACCCCCTTGAGCGGTCCTCTACTTTCTGAGGGCCCCTCAGAGTCGGTGCCTGAGGAGCCACCCAGTAAGAAGTCATGCAAGAGGAAGCACATCGACTACCAGGACGAGTCACTCACTTCCTATACCGACCTCGAGGAATCAGAGGGGTCCCCCAAGTCGTCCTCCGATGATGTCTCTTTCTCGGACATCCTGGAGATTTTGAGACAGAGAGGCGACTGGCCCTCCAAGACCCCCTCTGAGGAGGAGTCGGTATTCCTCAAGGCCTTCAGACCTCAACCCTCCGCCTTCTGGGTGTCTCCACCCTTCGACGAACTCCTGGACTTGATTTCTCGAAGGGTGTGGGAGAACCCTGATTCCGTGGAACCGGTGCCCAGACGTCCAAACAAGTTCCTGTCTGCTCCCCCGAGCAAAGAGTTCCTTACCAAAGGGGTTTCGGTAGATGCCTTGGTGGTGGCGGCAGCCACTCAGCAGGAAGTTGCAGAGGCTTCTTCTTCAGTCCACTCTCCTAACAAGGAGTCCAGGAGTATGGACCGGTATGGGAAGCGTACCCTGTCTTCGGCGACCTTTACCTTACGGTCGTTGAATTACCTCTGTCATTTCACTCGGCTCCAAAGAGATCTCCTGAAGGAGCTAGGAGATACTCTGATGGGTAACATGCCTGAGGCGGTAGCGCAGACGGTTAACGCCCAGTTGTCTACCCTAGGGTCCATTGTCAACTCATCTATGAGGCTCATATCTTATGCAGCCGAAGAGGCGAGTAGGGCAGCTAGCTCAGGCGTAGCTCTCAGAAGGCAAGCCTGGATGCGCCTGTGTCATTTCGCTGAGGCCTTTAAGTCTTCCTTCACTGATGCCCCCTTTGATGAGTCCTCTCTCTTCGGACCCAAAGTGAAAGACACCCTCACCAGATGCGAACAGGAGGGAAAGACTCTATCTGTCGTAGGGGCCTGTTTTTCTCTCCCTTCTAGGCCTTATCCCAAGGCTCAGAGAGGAGGGAAGACGTGGTTCAAAAAGTCTCAGAGGTCCTTTCCCGCAGCTCAAGGTGAGTCCCCCTCCAGAGGCAGACGGGGGGGGGGGGATTATTCCGGAAGACACCGTCCTAGAGGCAGAGGAGGCCCCCGCAACTCGGGAGACCGCGATTCCTTTCGCGGTTCTTCCTTCCAGCGTTCCTGAGGTGTTGCCCGACTGTGCTATTCCGGAGCCAGTCGGGGGCCGAATTTCGTTGCATCCGGAAGCCTGGGAAAGCATCACCCAGGATCGTTGGGTGCTCCGAATAGTTACCGGAGGTTACACTATTCCCTTTGTGTCAACACCTCCTCCAGTCAGAAGGATCCCGGATGTTCCACCCAGTCAACGGGATCAAGCAGCACTAGGAGTTGCAAAGCAGCTAGAAAAAGGAGTCATCCAGCCAGTCCCCTCAGACCATGTCGGATCAGGAACTTACTCACGACTCTTTTTGGTGCCGAAAAGGACAGGGGATCTGAGACCCATTCTGGATCTCAGTTGATTGAATTGCTACGTTCTGAAGTCCAAGTTCTGAATGGTCACACTTCAGTCCATTTTTCCACTGCTGGAGAAAGGAGTATGGATGTGCTCCATCGATCTCAAGGATGCCTACTACCACATCAAAATGGAGAAGGCATTCAGGAGTCATTTATGCTTCCGGCTAGGAGCCAGTCACTTCCAGTTTCGTGCCCTGCCCTTTGGCCTCACCACAACCCCCAGGGTGCTTACCAAGTGTTTGGTAGTGGTGACAGCTCACCTGAGACGTCTAGGATTCCAGGTGTTTCCGTATCTGGACTGGCTTCTCGCCACCCCCACCAGGCATCTGCTTGTCCAAGCCAGGGAGGCGACCATCTCACTTTGCCAACGTCTAGGAATTACTTTGAACTGGGAAAAGTCTGCCTTGCAGCCCTCACAGCGTGTTGTTTTTATAGGTGCAGAGCTAGACTCTATTTAAATGCGCACTTTTCTGCCACAGGACAGGATAAGAGTGTTGCAGTCTCAGATCCACGCACTGTTGCCCCTCAGGAAAGTTCAGGCCAGGTTAGTTCTTCAGCTCTTGGGATCCATGGCCTCCAGCATCATGCTGATACCTCTGGCCAGGTTACACATGCGGATCCTACAGTGGCTTCTGTCGGTTCAGTGGTCCTTTCAAAAGCTTCCTCTTTCCCACTTGATACTTCTCACGGAGCAATGCAAACAGGACCTCCTCTGGTGGCTATGCTCCTCCAATCTGGACAGAGGAAGGAGCTTGGTTCCTATGTCCCTAGTGGCCACGGTGACCACGGACGCCTCCCAGATGGGGTGGGTGGGGCATTATCTAGGCAGGACGGTCCAAGGCACCTGGCAAGATCACGAGGTACACTTGCACATCAATGTTCTGGAGATGAGCGGTGTTTCTGGCGTTGCGAGCACTCAAGGACTCTCTACCTCTGGGAACGATTGCAATTCACTCGGACAACATGTCCGTAGTGTGGTACCTGAACAAGCAGGGGGGAACCAAATCTTATCCCCTCTGCAGAGAGGCCACGCGAGTGTGGCAGTGGGCAATGTCTTCCCAACGGTTTCTAGTGGCAATGCACATTCCGGGGAAGTCCAAAGTGATAGCGGACAGGCTAAGCAGAGCTATTCTGATGCCTCACGAGTGGTCCCTGAACAACCGTGTGGCGATTCAGATCTTCAAAAGGTGGGGTCAGCCTTGCTGCGATCTCTTCGCCAGCCCCCTCAATGCCAAATGCAGCAAGTACTTCACTCTGATCCCCCCACAGGGGGAATCACCCAGGGACGCTCTAGCTCATGATTGGCCCCCCGGTCTGGTCTACGCTTTCCCTCCATTTCCTCTGTTACCAAGAGTGATACAGAAAGCCATATCCTTGGGAAGCAGGATGATCCTTATTGCTCCACACTGGCCTTGACAAGTATGGTTCCCTTTTCTTCAACGGTACGCACTGGACAGTCCGTGGACTCTGGACCCAGTGCCAGACCTCCTGATTCACATGTCAGGACAACTTCATCCATCCCTGCGAACTCTCAGGTTGACAGCCTGGCTGCTACATTTCTGTCGCTAGTCAGGCGACATTCCTTTTCACCTGAAGTGGTGCACATCTTGTCTTCTTCTCATAAGTCTTCCACCAGGAAGATTTATTCCAGCAAATGGAAGAGATTCTCCATTTGGGCTCAGGCCCAAGGTTTGGACCCCTTCACAGCCCCTATTCCGTCGGTCTTAGATTTTTTAGCCATGTTGTTCCGTCAGGGCTCCGCGCCCACTACCATTAAAGTACAGTAGGCTGCAATTTCCAATTTTCACTGAGCCCTCTCTTATGGGCCACAAACTCTGTAAAGCCTTTCTAAAAGGCACTTGGTTACTTCGTCCCCCAGTTTCTGAACCTGTGCTGCCATGGGACTTGAACCTTGTGCTACAAGCTATTACGTCACCACCCTTTGAACTGGCTGCCACTTGCGACTTAAAATTCCTATCTTGGAAGACGGCTTTTCTGATAGCCATTACATCGGCCAGGAGGGTATCAAAACTTCAAGCCTTGTCCATTAAACCTCCGTATTTGATCTTTCATAAGGACAGAGTTTCCCTGAGGCTTAACCCGTCCTTCCTTCCGAAGGTGTCGTCCACTGTCAATCTCCATCAATCTATTGAGCTACCAGTGTTTTTTCCGAACTTTTCCAATAAAGCAGAGTTCAGGTTTCATCAGTTGGATGTGCACAGACAACTGAGATTTTGTTTACATAGGACTAAGCATGTTAGGAAATCTGATCAACTGTTTGTGTCCTTTTCAGAGAACAGAGCAGGTTGTCCTATTTCCAAGTGCACAATTTCTAAATGGATCAAAGATTGTATTTCATTCATCTACTCATCAGCAGACAAAACTTTACCCTTCCCCATCAAGGCTCATTCTACCGGGGCTATGTCTACATCAGTAGCTTTCCATGCTAGGCTTTCCTTGGATGAGATTTGTGCTGCGGCCACTTGGGCTTCTCCCAACACTTTTATTACTCATTACAAGCTGGACGTGGCTTCTAGGGGCCGGGCTTCCTTTGGTTCCACGGTTCTCAGGAGTATCTTCTTATGAGCCTCCCAGGATAGAGGTGCTGGGGACGCTGTCCCGTGAGTAAGGAATGTAGGCGAGATAGGACCACATAACATCAGTTAGTTATGTACTCACCATAACGATCGATATATGTGGTCCATCTCGCCTACATTCCTACGTACCCTGCCACCTGACCCCTTCCTAGAGGATTTGGAAGAATATTGGCTCTGTGGACCCTTCAAGGTCAGTGATTTGGTTCCCTTATCTGGCTGGAATTTCTTCCGGTGTTTATTGAGTATGGGTTATGAGTGTTATGATTGTTATGATTGCAAAAAAGATCTGGGGCTAGGGCGAGGTGCATCCTGGGATACCGGGTTAGCCTAGCCAATTAGAGACTTCGTGCTAGAGAAATTTGGCCGAGTCGGAGCCGATTCTTGGCTCCGAACCCGTGAGTAAGGAATGTAGGCGAGATGGACCACATACATCGATCGTTATGGTGAGTACATAACTGACTGTTCTGTTGGTTCAATGTATTAAATACAAGCCGCCTTGTGTTTCATAATACATGCTAGAGATAGGGTGTCATTAATGCCAGGAACACTACTGGCATCCAATCGTACCTGCTATAGGCATTCCCTGACCTCCAGGATGGTTTTGTAATCTCCCCCAAAATCCTTAGTGTAAAGCCTATCTATGACAAAAAATAGAAATTTTTAAAAATATTCTCAATTTACTCCTCCTATATTCCTACCCTCAGCTAGAAGAGTTTCACATTTACTGCCCTGCAAGTTCAGCTAATTTGAATGATAATACACATCAGAGTTGCTTACAGTTAGCCAGGTGTGCCTCTGAAACTGTTCCCTCATCTCTCTCCTTACTGCTGTCATCTGAATAGTACTATCCTTAATGTAAAGGTTTTTAAGTATTCCTCTGAACATGCCCGTAACATACACAGATAACAATTAATCTGGGCACTGACAGATTTAGCTATGACTGCAAATTCATACTCTAACCAAAATTAATATTCATATTGCTTTCCACAGAATTGCAGTCCTCTGCATTTTTATCCATCGGTGGTGCAGCAGTAGCATTGTTGCCTCACAGTAAAAGGTACTCCCATTCAATTCTTGGCTGGAGCGCCTTCTGTGTGGAGTCTGCATGTCTTCACTGAGGTCGGGTGGCGTTCGAAAGACATACGTGAATGGGCATGCCTTCATTGAAGGTTGGGCGTCGAGCTGGTACCTTGGCACCGTAAAATATCTACTGCCAATCATTAGCAGACCAGAGTTCCGCTGTGGCGACCCCTAACCGGGAAAAGCCAAAAGAAGAAGGCATGCCATTGATGTGTCCTTCTGTTTGCAGTTGCTACTACTGTTGTGCGTACATATTCATTGCTGGTATGATGTTTTTGAAACAACTTAGTATATTCTTTACTTCATGCTATACACTGCGTACTCTCACTGTTCCATACAGTGTGCATACTGTTCTTACTCTCTCAAAATTGTTTTCTTTTGCAGGTTGCCACAACATGCTTTTCTACTCATCAATATACAGAAATTAACACTTTTCTCCAGGAAGCTATATAAACCAGACTACCTCTAACAGTATGGTTTACACAACAGTAATTTTTTCTGTAGTTGTGGCTGTTGTCGTCTTATGAATTTAGTTCTTACAGCAGGGATCAAGCATGAGAGGCCCTTTATCCCAGGAACATCAACAGAGCAAATGAGATGTCAAAAGTGTAAACACCAACTAATATCTATAACAGGGCTGGGTAAATTTGGCTTCATTAAAAAAGGGTGCAAAGGGCAAACTTTTTGTTTTAAGTAGCTGAGCTGAAACATCAAAGTACAGGCAAGCCAGCAAATGTACAAACAGCGCATGGTAACAACACTATATAAATACAAAGATTATAAGAGACTCTTTAAAGTTTGATAAGACACCTTTCAGCTAGCTTACCATCTACAAGTGCATAACTTGTGAAGCCTGATGAATAACAATGACTCTGGCTTTCAGTACAGGAAGAGGCAAGCTGAGCTAACAGGTATCATGCTGAGGAGATGAATTCATTATGCAGACATCAAGACTCCTCAGTGAGTAACTTCAATTGACTGTTCAGCAGCATAAGATGAAGAAGGAGGTGTGATGCATACGTGTGGGAACCCTAAGTCACAGACAGCTTAGCATATTCACAGGAATCTACCAATAGCATCAAATGAGGTATGAGCAGAGTCATTTAGGAAACAGGTTTTTAAACCAAAAGAAGAAATCAATGTCAGTAATTACCTAGTTCTTCTGTCACCAAACAGTTACAGTTAAGCATACACAGCTCACCAGAAAATAGCTACAATCAAATGGACAGCCATATTTCTGCAATTACTATTCCACTATACCATCTGACTTTACATTACAGGTTTCTGTACAGGAATTCCAGACTATTTCTGAAAATCACATAAAGTAAGGCATGTCAACAAACGGATGTCGGGCATTATGGTTGACACCGACTATTGTTCAGATCACAATGTGGCAGGTTCACACAACTATGAAATATACTAAAGTGCAGTCATCAGACCACATAGCAGTATCACTGTGGCTTCCAGGTACAGTTTATAGCACAATGTCAAATGTTAGGTATGCACACTTTATAAGAAATTCTTCTTCCTGACAATGACCACATAGAGATGCAAGCCTTATGCGGAACATGTTAGATGAAGTGAAGCCACTGTTGTGTATTTGTGCATACTGACCATGTACTGTCACTGTATGTCCATCAAATCATGTATAACAACCTGGCATCAGTGTCTCTAATCAGTGATGACAACTGGGCCAGAACAGTTAGGGAGAAAAGATATGACCCTTGGTCACGTGTATAGTTCTCACTGACTGCACATTTAGAACATCTTCTACTCAGTTTATATTTTCAAGAAATTTCTTCCTTTTAAGACATCACCATGTTCCCTTTCTTTGGTGAAAACAAAGATAGGTGTTAAATTTGAATTTTGCTGCTTACTCCTGTTAATGTTTATCCACTACCAAAAACAAAGATTATGGTAAGGTTTGAATGCACTCCATAAAGCGTGCATGTGCCCTCTATTGGCTGTGTGTCTCCCATAAAACTCAGCAGCCTTACGTCAATAAGTTAATGGCCGGCCGGTCTGTAGTTCCCCATTCTGGGATATCTTTGGCAGCTGTGTAGAGCTACAACTGGATGCATAACCAATGAACCTGCAAAAAATTACCTGTCAGTTGCTACTCAGTGTAGGTTCACTGATAGGACTCAGTTTGGAAATAGATGACATGATGCTATGGAGGAGGATGGACATCCACTGTTTCCAGGGGACAAGATGGAAGGGCAGTGCAGCCAAGGCACTTGGCTTGGGATCCACAGTCTACTTCTGTGTAGGAGAACAAGCTAGAAATGCTCTGTGAATTGTGGTAAGAGAAAGGGTTCAGAAGGCAGTGACAGATACTGTTTGACTAAGTGACAGACTCATGTCAATCACACTCCAGTGTAATGATAGTGCAGTACTCATAATCTCATCCTATGCCCCACTGCCAAGTTGTGACAATGAGCCAAAGAGTGCAATACTCATAATCTCAGCCTATGCCCCACTGGCGAGTTGTGACAGTGAGCCAAAGAGTGCAGTCAGACATCAGTTTGCAGGACCTACTAGATAAAGCCGGACATCATGAATCGATTTAGATAATGGGTGACTTGAATGCACCTATCGTGACGGACAGAAAAGGAAATCATGACTACCTGGCTCCACATGGGTGGGGCAACAGGAATAATGGAGAAGTCATTCTAGACCTCTGTCTTGCAAATGGCTTGAATAGTAGCCACAACATGCTTCATTAAGAAAGATAGTCACAAGTTCACGTACATGAGTGGCCTATACCAACTCGGGTAAAGTTCCCCTAGTGAGGAAAGGGTACTGGCATACGAACATAGATTGTATAGTCTTCCTCAGTGAAATAGGTGGCCCACAGCATAAACCACTGGTTTCCACAATCAGCTGCAAGCAGTGGGCAAAGAGGGTGCTAAGGTCAGCAGAGACCATGGTGAAGACCAGGAAGGTGACAGGAGATACATTATGACAGTTCAAGTATTCAGTCATGCCTCTACCTTCCTAAGAAATGGTGGAAATAGGTCTACAGGAAGAATGGCAACACCTTAAAACAGCATGTGTCAGGAGTACTGAACAGAGTTGTGGCTTGTCCATGTATGTCTTTAAGGTACATAAGGAAAGCATGTGGTATAATGCAGCAGTCCATGATCTCCATGAAAGAAATACAGAGTACAGAAAGAGTGGTACATTGGATTAACCACCTAGGCTAGGAAGGAATGGAGGTTGGCTAACAAGGAAGGTAAAAAAGCAGTTGCACTAGCACAGAAAAGGGCATTGGAGGCACTCTGCCAGCTACTGCAGAGAGACTCAGTAGTTGTCACAAATACACTAAAGCAGATTGCAAGGCCACTACACCCAGATAAAGAAAACTGACAGACACTTCATAAGGGATGGCAAAACAGCATGCTCATTATTCTGCAGGACATCAAAGGCAGACTGAGGGAGTACTTACAGCAGCTTAACAATCACATTAACCCCACAGATGCTGTATTTCCCCAGAAACAGGCACGGTAGAGACAAACAGGATACCACCCACCCTGGAAGATGTAAGACTTTCACTATGCGAAATAAGTCAGGGGAAAGCAGCAGGCTCAGTTGAGGTCACAGTGGATATTTTACATATGCTGGTTGAGGTAGGGCAGATTTGGCTCCTGAAGCTACTTTTAGCAGCGTGGAGAGAACGGTGTACCCCAGGTGAGTATCGAAGAATCATACTTGTGCCATTTAACAAGAGAAAATGGGACATCCACAACTGTTACCCATACACAGGCATCATACTGCTGTCACCTTACATGAAAGTTCTGGAGAGGGTGATTCATAAATGGATATGCAGGATAGTACAATGTAATAAGGGCGATGAGCAGTTCATATTCAGATCAGGATGCAGCCCAATTGACCCGATGTTTGCAGTGAGACAGTTGCTAAGAAGCTAGAGATGAGGAAAGAGTCCTAATTCTCATTCCTATGCTTTGGTAATGCAGATAAGATCCCAAGAACGCTGCCTTGGGCAGAACTGTGGTGGTCCAAAGTCCTAGAATCATTCTTAGAATTAGTGCTGCCTAAGTAGAAGGATCAATGACTCAAGTACAAATAGTTTCCATCTCACATCCAGGGCAATCGATGCACCCATAAGTGGATCTGTTTTTCTATGTAATTCCGAGAAAGTTATAGAACATCCCAAATTGCCAGTCACTAATACCAAGTAGTAATTTTTCTAGTGGGAAAGACACGATACCCTTTCTGGAGAATGAGGTGATGCAGATGGAAGTGGTGCAGTTCCCTGGTTACAAACCATATTACCCACAACTTATCTTGCTCAAGTTTTGTCATTTTCTATAACTATAGGTTTGAGGTGACTGGCATCTATTTCAGGGCAAACCCTTGATGTCCTGTAGGATTCCACAATGATGATGCATCAGTTAAAAGAAATTTTAAAAACAGCATTTTTTATTGACTTTGCACAAATGTTATTTGGACTAACAAAGTGTATTACCCCTCACTCATATATCTCAGTAGCTGACATCGGAGGATTTTCTCATGAGAATTTTTTTTCATGCATACCATGGCAACACCAGCCACTGAATGACAGCTAACATTTTTATGTGAGCCATTAGCTGGACAGCAATATTGGGCAAAGGTAGAGGAAGTGCAAAACAATTGTCTCAATCCTGAAATGTGCAGTACTCCCCTGTAGTAAATCTTATCACATTTTAATAACTGATCACTCCTGTGTTCCTGAAGTCAAGGACCAATGAGTCTAAACCTAAGTAGTAAATTGCACATAAAAAGTGTGTGTGTGTATATGTGTGTCTGTCTATCTGTCTGTGTCTGTCTATATGTATGTCTGTCTGTGTGTGTCTGTCTGTCTGTGTGTGTCTGTCTGTCTGTGTGTGTCTGTCTGTGTGTGTGTGTCTGTGTGCGCGCGCGCGTCTGTAAATGAATACACAAGTGCCTATGATGTATTACTTCTATTGATTCATATGAACTTTTTTTTAAAGGAACAATATTTGCTGATAAGTAAAGGTTGTGTACATGTTGTCTTTTCACTCAGTGTATAATTTTGTGGCTGTATATATGATTAATAAAAAATAAGAAAAATATGGAAAAAAATCTGTTGTAATCCTCAATGAGTATTATTTTTTGGTTTTACACTGCTATTGAAATGTTTTTTTCATGACATGCATAATGACTTGCATCTCTCTTAGACTAACTGTACAACATTATTATAGAACTGCATGCAGATGCCTTCTTTGATAGCCTGACATTGATTATTACTTGAACAATAATATTTCACTGATATATTATTATCTTCTTCTTCTTTCGGCTTTTCCTGGTTAGGGGTCGCCACAGTGGATCACTTGTCCGCTCATGATTGGCAGTGGAGTTTTACACTGTTGAGTTGCCAGCCCGGTGCCCAACCTTCCACAGAAGGCGCACACACACTCACACCTAGGGCCAATTTAGAGTGTCCAATCCACCTACAGCATGTCTTTGGGATGTGGGAGGAAACCGGAGCACCCGGAGGAAACCCATGGGACCACAGGGAGGATATGCAGACTCCACACAGAAGGCACCCCCAGCCGAGGATCGAACCGGAGAACCTCTTGCTGTGAGGCAGCAGTGCTAACCACTGCACCACCATGGCTGCCCCCTTTCACTGATAATATATTACATAGTGCATATTCAGATTTTGGAGCTTTCCTCTGGGTCACATCTGCACATGGCCTTGTCAGTTGCGCCACGCTGACACACGCATATATATAAAGAGATACCTATGCACACCTGCATATGTATATGCACACAGACATATATATATATATATATATATATACATATATATATATATGTGTGTGTGTGTGTGTGTATATGTATGTGTATATATATATATATATATATATATATATGTGTATGTATATATCTAACTATATATATATATATATATATATATATATGCATATACACACACACACACATATATATATGTATATATATATATATATATATATATATATATATACATACACACACACACACACACACACACACACACACACACACACACACACACACACACACACACACACACACACACACACATTATATACATATACATATATATCTCAATGCCATTTTGCATAGGAACTTCACACTTAGTAGGATTATACCCACACATTAACTCATATGTACCACCGGGAAGGGCCATGGCTTCATCAAAAGAGAAAGGGTGCAAAATGCAAAGTTTTGGTTTTAAGCAACTGAGCTGTAACTTCAAAGCACAGTCAAACCAGCAAAACAACACTGCAGAAAGACAGAACATCATAAGACACTCTCTAATGTTAAAGACAGATACATTTTGCAGATAACACACACCTTTTATGTGTCTTCGTATCTACAGGTGGTTAACTTGTGAAGCCAGATGAATTAGAAAGACTCTGTCTCTTAGAAGAGGAATAGGCATAAGAATAGGCAAGCTGAGCTAACAGGTATCATGCTGAGGAGATGAATTCACTATGTAGACTTCACGACTCCTCAGTGCAACTTCAGTTGACTGTTCAGCAACAGAAGATGAAGGAGGTGTTATGCATATTCATGGGAACAGTAAGTCACACAACAACTTAGTATATTCACAGGAGTCCAAACAATAGCATCAGAATAGGCATGAGAAGTATCACTGAGGAAACCAGTTTTTAAACCAAAAATACACATTGATATTCAAGTCATGCTTGATTCACAATACAGTTATGACTCGAGAAGGTAGCTCCAATCAAATGTGCGTCCCTATATGTGCAGTCTCCCTTCCACTGGCCTAGGAAACAGCCATGTTTTTCACATGGACGTGTGAGTCCATATCAGTGTCTTGTTAGATGAGGATGTTTTGATGTTAACATAATGGAATTAATAGACATCACAGTTGAGATTAGTACCATCTTGTACCATCAGACTATCAGTTGCTGTTTTCTTAAAATGTGTACCATACCAACCAACTGAAATGTGGGAGAAGGGGTAAGAGATTGTGTTATGAGAGGCTGTTTAACTATGTCAAGTGGTTTAAGACAAAAGGTCCAGAACTGATTTCCAGGCAGTTAGTCTTTTTTGGCTACAGAAACATTCAGGAGTTAAAACCTCTTCCCACTGATTTAAAGGAACTATTCATATAACCCCCTCCCAATGAAGCATGTGTTGCAGGACAGGAGAGAAGACAGGGGTTAGGTCTCTGGACATGAAATAATGAACGTCCTGTGCAAGATTGATCTCTTCCCACTGAGTCAGTCTCAGAACCAATCTGTGTGAAACAACCTGTTGCCAAAGAGACAGAAATGCATAATCTGACTTTAAGGAAGTGCAACAGAATGCCAGGGAGGAAAGTGGCAGAGTGCCCTTTACATGCTCATTTTGACGTCGTTGCACTCATCCCCTACAATGATTAAATTAGTCCATGTAGCCCAATGTGATTACATTCATGATAGCAGAACTTTGGATAACACTATAATACATTTGTATCAATGCAAGATGCCATCAAAACTTGGACACCATGTCATGATTTAGAAAAGAAAGGCATTTGACTTAGAAAAATACTTTTGAAAGTGAATTGATATTTCTTGTTCCAGGTTTTGGTCTATTCAGGATTCCCCAAAAATGTATAGCACTTCTAAAGGATTTGTACTTAGATTAAAAAGATAGAATTCCGATTGGTGCAAGTGATTAAATATTTGGCAGTTAGCACAGAGGATTAAAGCTCTGGGCTGTTAATGAGCTGCTTCCTGTAATTAAGAGTAGAGGGTTTGAGTCATTCGACCTGCATTTGCCTACTCTGTGACTCTGACCAAATCATGTGACCAGACAACACTTCCAGATAGCTTCTTAAAAGGGGCACTTGTGTGCACTGGGCTTACCTGGATAGCAAGTGTATAAAATAAAAAAAAAAAAAATGGTGCTAGTTATTCCAAACCATTTATTTTTTCCAGGGTATGTATCAGGGCTATTCACTGTTGTCTCTGCAAACTGTTGTGTATTTATAGCATCTAGACCAGCTTCTTAGGGACTTACGGTTACATGAGTATTAGATTTGTGGGCTTAAAAGAAGCAGGTGCTTGGAACTGAAATTTTCCGTAAAAACTACCCCTGAAATTACCGCAGTACTTAGTTGTACAAAGAGCAACTAGTTTAGGTGTTAAGGAGCACTGCATCATGATTTTAGTCATAGATAGCCTTGTTGAAGTCTATTCTCTCACATTAGCCAAACCAGCATGTTGTAAACCCGTCTTGTACCATCCCCTTGTAGATGATGTAACAAGGACCTATAAGCATGGATATATACTTTCCTATTATCTTTGTAACCAGTTTGGTGGATATGGGCATCCTAAGTCAATGTAGCAGCTATCTCATGATTACTGACTACCAACCAATTTTTAAACAAACTTGATATATTGTATGAGAGACAGGAACACGTTAGTGGAGACGAGGCTCTCGCATGTAAGCACTTATAATTCTAATAAGGTTGTCAGTAATACACACAGTATACCCACCACTCACTGTATGGCCCAGACACTTACAACCACATATGCTGTGGCTCTTAAATGCAACCTTCCTAAACCCCAAAGGCCACCCAGACATTTCACTTACCAAAAATATCCTCAGCAACCCCAAAATCACTCTACTAAAACAACACTCACCATGATACATCTGTCCACATTTCACAGGATCTCAAGTTCTAATTCCATAAGGCAAAACACCACACAACCTAATAATTTGGTCACAGGACATTCCATTGTGAGTCACACAGATGTGTCACTCACCAGGCTGAGAAAGGATAGAGTCACAGTCCACTGTCAATCAGGGGACAGGATCCACCAGGTCACCCATGCACTCAGGTTGTTGAGTCACAGATACCTTTATGATTCAGTCATAGTCCATGTGAGTGTAAACAACCAGAGATGTGCCTCCCTGGACTATATGAAGAGACATAATGGAGCTCTCGGATTATATGTCTCAGGCAGCTATGAGCCCACCACTGAGCAGCATTCTACCTTCTCCAAGGATGATGCCACAATACAAACAAAAGATGAGTGATGTTAATAATTTACTTAGGTTTTGGTGTCACTCACAGGGGGTACAATATTTGTCAGCATGGAAAGATATGGAGGCTGTGGTGAACAGACCACAGTGCTTTGCTAGGAATGGTCTGAACCTGTCCTCTTTAGGTTTTTGAATATTGGCTAAAACACCATTTTTTCCAATAGTACCTTTTTTATGCAATGCCAGCCTAACAAACCTTTTGATATATTAAAACCAACCCAATAAAATCTAAAGGTGTTACTGTTCAATGCCAGGATTCCAAACAGGAAACTACTCCCTGCAAGCTGTCCTCAGCCTGGAAAATGTAGACATTTGTGCAATTACTAAGACATGGTTTAAAGCTGCAACAGCACCCTGGCAATGCAGAGCTATAATGCCTTCCACACATTTAGACCAGCTACTTCACTGGAAGGGTAAAAGATGGAGGTGTCTCAATTTACATCAAAAAGGAACACACCTCAAGGCTAGGCAAGAGTATGACATACTTGAGATTCTCCATGTCCAACCTACCGTAGGCAAAGTCTCATACCATGCATTTACAGGCTATAAGACCCAGGAAACCCATGATATGTATTTATTTCTACCGGAGAGACTCCCCATTAGGGTTGCCACCTTTTCAAATGCCCAAAGTGGGACATTTGTGGTACAAACGTCATATTTTGCAGGCAAAATCATACCCACAGCCAGTATGAAGGACAGAACTTTACTTGTTTGCCTAAAGAAAAGCTTATTCAGGTTTCTGAGGAAGTTCACACAATAAATTTGTGAATGAAAGCGCTAAAACACTTGGCTTCTTTTTGGTCCTTTGGTTGCTCACCAGTTTTCAGGTTTTTCAGTTTCTTGTTGTTTGTGACCAGCGTTTTATTCAAAAGTTTATTCTTGTAGCATTTTAGTTGCTTATTCTGTTTCTTATAACATTTAGGTGTTTCAGATATAGAATAACTATTTTATGCAACTATTACATAAAATATAGGAAATAATTTTGTCCTAAAATCTCAGGACATTTGCCATTTTTACAATTTTTCTGCAGGATACAACTGCCCAAAGAGGGACTGTCCCTCGCAAAGTGGGACAGGTGGTAACCCTACTCCCCATTCAACTGTATACCATAGTCATGGGTTACTAACTCCTCCACTATAAAACAGGAATAATACAGTGACCCCAAACATGCAGACCCAGCATATCCATCAGTCTAACTAATCTCATATGCAAAGCCATGTTAAGACTTATTGAAATGGTAAACAGTAACATAGGAAACCTTCAGATACTGTATATAATCTAGTTTGGTTTCATCAAAGGCAAGTTATGCCCACTCAACCTGGTGAACTTCTTTGGGAAGGTTACCAAAGCAATAATGAGGGCAAAATGGTGCATAATGCCAACCTTGACCAGCAAAGGCATTTAATGCAATAGACTACTCAGGCATTGTAGACTTTCATGAAATTAGATAAAACCCCCTCTGTCATCAACTTGGTAGACAGCTGGCCTCTCAGGAAGGACTCAGGAAGTTAGGATAAGGGTTCTACTCCAGAAAGAGATCAGTCACTCACTGAGCCCCTCAGGGCTCTGTACTGGGTCTGCTCCTTTTTGGCATCTACTTTTCTGAAGTCAGGGCCAACATCAATGGCATCTGGGTAACCAAGTTTGCAGATAATTGTAAACCAAGTGCAGTCATAGAATCCCTCGAGACACAAATACCTTCCAGGAGGGCCTGACATAGACAAATAACTGATGCCAGAGCTGCTCTTTAAAGTTCAGTACCAAGAATAGAGTACCATCAGGAAGTTGGTTACCCCTGGAAACTACAACATTCATACTACATCACTAAGAGTAGACCCAGTTGTCCGGGATTTGAGAACACATGTAGGCATTAACTTTCACCTTTGACCACTATGTGCCTATGGTAGTAAGGAAATCATTCTATGTTGTACAACTTATTAGCAAAGGTATGGCATGTAGGTCCAAGGATGTCATTGCTCCTCATTATTCTGCCCTCATCATGCCAATCATTAGTTAAAATGTGTAATATCTAAATGAGAACCTTAGTGCAAGCCTAGTCTGATCCACATGAGCTATTTATAGCCATCAAAAATTGTTGAGCTTATAAGCATGCTTTTGCCAGCTGTACTACTCAAGTGTAATGTGTAACTCATGTAAAAAAAAATTTTTTTGTCTGTATGCATTGCTATTATATTGTTCAACTCTTTTGTAAAACAGACTGCTGTTACATTTTTTTTTATTGTAAAGTTGACTTTTTCTGTAATTTTGTTTTATGTATTGGAGCTTTTCTCCTCGGGTCCCCGCTGAAAACGGGCCCACGAGCCCAGTTGGACTAACCCGGTTAACAAATGTCAATAAATAAATAAATAAAATAATGTAGCTGGAATGATTCAATGCTTGTGAAATAACTGGGATGAACCTCTGTCTCCATCTTGCTTTAGGAGAATGTCAGACGTGACCTCCCCATCGGACAGCTTTGTATTTACGTTCTAAGTTAAGACTGTCATGCTCCAGCAGCCCAACCCAGCATTTATAACAAACCACTTTTAAGTTCTACCCACTGAAATAGTAAAAGTACACTCACCCCTCAATAAAACACTAAGAAATTATTGTAAAACAGCTTCTGAAATGAGCATCACTGCCTCAACAAGCAGTGCTAAGAACTGGTTTGCTCCATTTTCAGTTTACCCCATATTTCAGACACTTGACATCCTCCGCAAATCGCGTCTCATAGTGTGAGGGTGTTTTAAACCCTTACAAAATCAGGCGAAGGTAAACTGATCACCAAACATTACAGCTATCCCATTTGACTAATGTTGCTCAGGTCTATAGCCATTACCCCTTGAGAATGTATAAAGATTCTCCTTTACGTACAGTCCCTCTTTACTGATGCTCCAGTCCTTCTTTACATCTCAGTCTCTTGCCCCAGTATTATAGGCTTTGTCTGGATTTCTTGACTCAGCAGGTCAAGAGATGAAGAAGTACAGCACCATTTATTGAAAGATTTTTACCAATCCCGGAATACCATGTAATGCAAATGTCTTTGACCTCCTGCTGCTTCTGCCACAGATTGATCACTCTCACTCTTCCCATGCATACACACACACACACACACACACACACACACACACACACACACACACGCACATGCTTCTATTTCGTGTAGTCTTACATTTCTTTTCCTATTTTATACTCGCTAAACATCAAAAATTATGCTTAGCTAGTGTAAAATAATGGTATCCTTTAGTTTTCTAAGAGTGGGCGATGCAGGGCATTGCCTATATAAAAAAAAAAAATACTGGCATAGCTCTCCAGATTAGTTTTTCGCAGGATGACCAGATTTCTGCCTCATACCTTCAGTCTTGCCTCATAAAATGTGCTGTTTTCTGGCAAATGATGCACAGACTTATACTGAGGCACACATATCCTGTTTGTGGGTACGAATTGTCTGAGAAGGCCAAATCACACATGCAGACAACCACTAATTTGCTAGAAAAGCACAAAATTATGAAAACCGGACCACGTATATGAGGCAAAAATTTGGACATTCTGCAAAAATCTGTACTGTTGAGAGCTATGTTTAGCTGTCATACATGCAAGTATGTATACACTCACACACGCAGACAACCACAAACACACATGCACAAGCACTCGCATACATACTCAATGTTCCTTGCTAAATTCTTATTTTACATTTATATTCCCTAAGCAGCAAAACCGCTGTTTAAGGAGTGTAACATAAATGCTTGATCATCTCACTCATACTTTCATGCAGGCATATAGTTAACCCCCCTTCACCCCCAAACATACACACATGCACTTTTACACTCCCTAAATGGCAAAATTGCTGTCTAAGGAGTGTAAAAAACTGCTTCGTTGATCTCACTTGTACGCTCACGCAGGCATGCAGTCACACCCCCCAACCATTACAGATGCTTGCTTCTATTTTTTGCAGTCTTACATTTCTTATAGGTTCATAGGCTGATACTAGGCTATCTGCCCTAGGGCATTTATAAGCCTAGCCAGAGTGTGTTTGGCTTTTGCCACCCTTTTAGATTAGTAGACTGTGCCCTGAATAGTAGGTCACAGAAGATAGCCCTTTTAAGGTTAGTTTACTGTGCCTCTGTCTAGCAGAAACACAGAAGAGATCCCCAGGGTAACTTATGATTTCCCATCCACTCGTCAAGATTTCTCTTGAAGAGGGTCAGTGAGGGGCTCTGCCTAACTTGGACTGGGATTTTGTTCCAGAGTGAAGGGAGCCTCTGGGATATGAATCTATCCCTCCAGCATGTCCTATTTATTTCTGTGCTGAGGTTTAAGTCCCTGGAGCATGTAGCTTTAAAGGATTTGGATTTCTCGAGGTGGAGCATGTCCATTAATTCTGGGTTGGACAGGGCTTCATACGTCAGGCACAGATCGCCTCTGAGTAGGCGGTAGGCAACTGAGTAGAGCTGGAGTTTCTTTAGCCAAACTGCATAGGGCATCTGTTTGAGTCCCTTGATCCTCTTGGTGAGGTACTTTTGGGGTTGCTGCAGGTGTCGGGTAAGGTACATCCCAAATGAGGCATTGTATTCAATTATGGGCCTGATGAGTAGAGGGGCACAATGACCTCTCTTGATCTAGATGAATAACCTTTCGTGATAAGGTGGGCTATATAGAAGGTCTTTCTAACCACTTTGGCAACGTGATTGTCAAAGGAGAGATTACTATCTACTTGGGTCCCTAAATCCCTAATTACTTCTTCCGTACTTAATGGATTACTACCTATGTGGTAATTTGTGGGCACTTTGTTTTTCCCAAAGGGGATGACTATATTTTTTGGCATTTAGCTTTAGGCCATGGCTCTGGCACCAGTTATCCATCTCTGTGAGACCGTTTTGGAGGATGCTTGTGTCCGCCGGAGAGTCGATTATGGCACCCAGTTTGCAGTCATCTGCGAACTTGGTCAGCCATAGTCCTCCCGTGTTAGCCTGTACCTCAGAGAAATATATACCGAATAAGAGAGGTCCCAGGACTGAGCCTTGTGGGATGTCACTTGTAACTGGTTTAGAGTCTGACATCGCACCTGCAATTCTGACCATGTGGGTTCTATCCCTGAGCCAGTTTGCAACCCATCTTGTGACATAGGGGTTGATATTTAAGCTGGTGAGCTTATTTATGATGCCATAGTGGGGTATTGTGTCGAAGGCTTTTGCGAGGTCCAGGTAGGCTGTGTGGACTACTTTCCCTTCGTCTATGGCCCTGGTAACTGTTTCAAAGAAGTCGACCAGGTTCAAGAGGCAAGATCTGCCCTTAACAAAGCTGAATTGGGTAGGATCCAGTGTCTGGAGGTTCCCAGTGTCTTTGTTTATGAGTTCCATGATGATACACTCCATAGCTTTGCAGACCAGGCTAGTCAGGCTTATAGGATGATAGTTTCCAGGGTCCGTTGTGGCACCACCTTTGTGGAGCGGGACCACTGTTGCTGTACGCCATTCCTTGGGTACATATCCTGTAGTAAGGCTGAGATTGAACAGTGACTTTATGTGAGGATTAAGTTCTTCTTGAAGCTCGTGTAAGATGCAGCCTGGGACACCGTCTGGTCCCATTGATGCTGTTTTTTTTGCTTTGGAGAGGGCAGCTCTCACCTGTTCATCTGTGATGTCAGGGAGGCTACACTCTGTTGGGATAGACATTTGCTCTTTTTGGGGGGGGGGGGGGTTGGAGAAATTTGCACTGAACCTGTCTGCCAGGATGTTGGCAATGTCTTTGGGTTCAGTGTATTTTTTGTCATTTGTGAGTGAGTCTTGGTTTTATTTGGGATAGCACGATCCATGCATTCCGAGTGGGGTTCCTGAGTTTGGGAGGGTGGTCTGTAGCAGGCTACAAACTGAAAGGCAGTTTTGCCCACTATTAGTTGCACATGGATGGTCTCCGATGCTTCGTGCAGTGCTACTAACCTGGAGGTGTGGGTATCTTTGATGTATATGGATACTCCCCCTCCTTTTGTGGTTCGGTCTGAGTTTTGTGGCCGAAAAGCATGGTATGAAGTATAACCTGGTAGTGCTGGGGTGCTTTCGGGAGCCTTGAACCAGGTTTCTGTAACTGCACAGATATCGATATTCTCCATACTGAGGAGAGCCTCGAGTGCGTGCATCTTGAGGTTTAGACTTCTGGCATTGAGCAGCATTACCCTTAGTTTTTTTTCATTGTGTTGTCTATGGAGGTGGGTTTGTCTTTTGAGCCTTGCCTAAAAAAGGCACTATGGGGGTGGCAAGAGCCTTGGCCAGTATTCGAAAGCCCAAGGGTGACAGGTGCAAGCCGTCCCTAGCGAAGCAACGTGGCTTGTCGAGCATGTCATCCCAGGCTGACAGACACTGGATCCCCTTTAAATGACACCAATTCTTTAGCCAATTGTTAAAATTGATCATTTTGTCTTTATATTGTGGCATCATTTTTGGTGAGGGCAAGATGTTACTCAAGGTCAAGGTCATACTGGCCTGGGCTACATGATCAGAGAGCTCCTCTATGTCTCTTTTCATGTAGTCCAGGGAGGTACGTCTCAGGTCATTCACACCAGCATGTACAATGACGGAGTCATACTTGTACTTGCTTTGGAGTGATCTGAGTGCATGCGTTATGTGGCGGATCCTGGCACCCGACAGGCAGCTTACAGTGACCTTCTCCTAGTTCAGTCTGGTGAGTGGGGATGTCAGTGTGTCTGACAATAGAGTCACCTATTACAAGTGTATTAGATGTGTTGTCTTGTCTTCTTATTTTACATTTACACATTCTGGAAGTCTCAGAGAAAGAGACTGATTGATGGGGAGATGCAGGTAACATGCTCTCCACTGAGTCTGAATCAGAATTCTGAGGGAAAAACTGTATCTGTTCCATCATATTCCTTTCTGGAATTAATTTCCTGAATATGTTCAGGAAAAGAGTGTATTGCCTGGTCAGCACTAAACACTCCCAAATATTGTTTATTTGTGTTCAAAGCCACCACACCTCCTATGCGCTTGTGTTGCTGCTTCACAAAAAAAAAAAAAGCTGGTTTCTTGATAGGATGAATTTGCACAGAAGTGCCTCCTGCTACAATAAAATAGCTAAATTTGCCACCAATCGTCCTCATATGACCCACCATTGTTATAACTTAAAGCAATTACCCTGGCTTGAATTGCAGAACTACCTAATATACTCACAGCTAAGTACAGCACACAAACTCATTCGTCATCCAGAAAAATGCCTTGTGCCACAAAACGTATTACTACCCTATGTCCCGCAATGGACCTCCATTCTAGTGACATTCTTATTATTTACAAATAAGTCAAATAATGTTGCAGGAGACTCGCTCTACCCCCAGTATGTTACTAAACTCTGAAATAATATCCCCACACAAAATAAAACTCTACAACAAACTCAATAGTTTGAAACCACTGCTGATACATCTTAACCAGTCCTGCTCCTGCACATTCTGATCACAAGGTTAATTGTCTTCATTCACCGTACAATACTCTACAAATAAGTACTATAACCTCTCATTGAAATGACAAAACAATTTTTATGCATAACTGCTGCCTGTACAATCCACTTAAGTTGCATATGGGCCTTCTCTTTAGTAACTTCCACCTCTGTAAAATCTTACAATGTAAAAATGTAAATAGAAATTTAACTACTGTGTGTTTAACTGGAATGCAATGTAAGCAAATGGAGCTTTTCTCCTCTGGCCTCCATTGAAAATGGGTATTACCCAGTCAGACTTTCCCAGTAAACAAAATAAATGCATTTTTGAATAATATTTGCTGAATTTTTCATTGCCAGCTTTTTTTAACTAAAAAAATAATATTGCAATAAAGTGAATAATTATTTTCCCTGAATAGCTATGAATATCTCTCGGCCTCATAGAGCAAGAAATCTAGTTTAAGCCTAAAATAATGGTGGGTCAAAGAGCCAAACATAGAGACAGATTTTAAATATTGATCTTATAAACTTAAAAAGTTGGTAAAATAACATGATTTGTGCTAGCATACATTTTCAGAAGGAAATGATGTCTGAAACTCAAATGCAGGTCATTATTTAGGGATTTCAGTCCTCAATGATTTGCCAGAAAGCACAAAGTTTATTAGGAGCACAGACTGAAAAAATATGAATAAAAAATCTGGACATTCTGCAAAAATCTGAACAGTTGAGAAGTATGCATGCTTTACAGTAAAAAAAATGCATTATTACTCCTTTCGGCAAAACGGAATTCCATACAAATTCCAATATTGCCAGCACCCACCTGAGTTCCAACCCAGTGGTGCAAGACTTATGAACAACGATTGACAGCAATCTGAATTTGGACCACCAAATTTCCATAGTGGTAAGGAAAGCCTTCTATGTGATGCACTTCATAAACAAGGGCATAGCATCCAGGGCAAGAGATGTTATAACTCCACTGTACTCACCCCTCATCAGACCACTAATAGAGTATAATGTACCTTTTTGCATGTACCTCACCAGACATCTGCAGCAACTGGAGAGACCTCAGAGGTTTCTCACTAAGAAAACACAGGGAGTCCAAACCATGACCTATGTGGAGGTGACTTGTGTCTGGCCTATGGGGCAATCTCCATTCCTTCCCTAATGGAAATGCTGCACATCTGCAAGTCAAATTGCTCAAGAGTCATTTGCTCTAGGGATCTCAACCTAGCTTTTGACATTAACAGATCATCCTGGAGAGACAGATATGTCTCCCAGCAACTGCTGTTTCTCTGGCATAGAGTCCCTATTCACATAAAAGAGAGCTCCTCACTGTCCCTATTCAAACGCAACCTAGCTAATCGAATGGGAGATTGCAAATTTGTCCCTGGAGTGGCACTCATGTCCCTCATGATAGGGGTAGCCAGTGCTGATCACAGACCTGCTCTGTTCTTAAATTTGTTCTGTTAACTATCCAAAAAAGAACAAATGGGGATATTTGGGCTTGACTCGTAAATGCTCTAGGGCTGCTAGCCTAGTAACCACCTATGAGGTAATATATGTAAATGGTGTTGGAGGAAGTATTTTACATCCAGAATTTTACAAATTAAAAAAATCTGGATATTTAGTTCAATTTGGGGGGTGCCCATACTCCTAAAATGGGTAGTTTGTTCCAGTCATTGTAGAGTGAAGTCAATAAATAATGACATACAATTGAGTTTGACTATTTATTTCAGAAACAAATCCTGTCATTCAAGAAACTTTGTAATCTTATAAGAGCAATATTTAAAACTTTACTCTACTTTAGAGCCTTTGTGTCCCCTTTATTTTAGGCTTTATACAGATTTCTTGAGCTGGGAGGTCAAGAGGTACTGCTTGACTGCTACCAGTGATAGATCAGTCTTACTCCCCCCCCCAACCCCCCCCCCCCATATTTGTCATTCAGAAAATGCATGCCAACACAAATCCTGTTAATCAAGCAACTTTGCTATAAGAATAATATTTAACATTTGCTGCCATTTTTGGAGCCTTTGTATCCCCTTCAGACCTCTCCACTGTCCAGTTTTTGCAGAACATCCAGGTTACTGCATACTATTTATTGGTCTTTTTGTCATAAAATTTGTGGTTTTCTAGGAAGATGAGTGGCGATTGAACTCACTACATACAGACATGAATTTGAGTTTCAGACTTCATATCCTTCCAAAAATCCATACTAACACATCTTGTAATTCTAACTACTGTAAGTCTATAGGTTCATCAGTTAGATTAGCTTACTTCCTTGTGAGCCTAGCCAATTACCACATGTGAGAATCAAAACATACCTTGTGCCTGTGAGGTAAGTACCTTAACCATTATGCCACCCTTATGCACCAAAACTGTAACTGTTATGGTCCATTTATTTATAGAAACATAAATAAGTAAATAGACCTTGGCTACCAACTTGAAACAGTTCAGCCAAATCCCTCAAGTTATTCCATTCCTCTGGACACAAATAACTTCTTGTCTGGACAGCTTAATGTTATCCAGAAGTTTCCTTTCCAGCACTTGTACGATAAACTATGAAAATAAATACCACTAGCTAATTTTTACATTTCAAACCAATCCTTCAGTTATAACAATTTGCATTACTTAGGCAACTCTTTATTTGACGTAATCCTTCTACTCTATGGTTTCCAGGCTTACTCAAGTCTTAACAGTAAGAAAATAAAGTTGAAGTCCCTAACAACAACAGCCAACAACAACAGAAAGGCAACCTGCTACTTTAACTACTGACCAGTTCAATAACACTGAAACTTCAATTAATTTTATAACCTTGCAGTCATCGAACTAAAAGCTCCAAAAGTACAAGGCAAAAATGCACCCCTGTTAGAAAAATTAGAGACCGAAATAAACACATCTTTAAAATGCAGAAGGAAATCCAGAGACTCTAGGGGAAAGTGCAAGAACATGGAAACTACACAACAGACATCCCAGATGAAAATCAAGCACCAACATTAACAGTCAACATCATCACCAATGGGACTGTCACTTCTTGAAGGTGTTGTACAAGATTCCTTATAGCATGTTACTTTAAAATACAAATTTTCCCTGCCCACAAAGGCAAACTGACAAGGAGTCATCCATCTGACAACCAGAGGGCCAAGTTAAGTCATAACATTCAGAAGAAAACACAACCAACTATGAAACCTTTCAGTAGGACCACACCTTTGGTATGAACGAGAGGTAACAATATCCTTTAACTTCCATTAGCCAACCAAATCTTGTAACTTGCTCTGCACTAAATGCAAAGGTTTAATACCATCATTTGAAAAACTGGGAATATAAGCACTCTTTCAATTGTTAAGGAAAGAAAAAACTATCAGTATCATCCTCAGTCTATAAAACAGAATCATTGTCTAAAAAATACAAATATTCAATACAATTGTTAAATTCAACCATACTAGAAACTGTACAAGGACTAGCCCAATACATGTTTTTTTCCTCCATATACTCTGTTGAACATACGATTCTAGCAAGTTTGAAGCAGTCAATATCTAATCTGTAAAAGTGCCAAAAAAATGTAAGAATAAATTCATTTCCTAAATTAGGCACACCCAACTGCACATCAGTTAAATTAATGCCAGAGATATTTAGAACATTATCACTTTGTTCATCACTCAAATTGTCCAAAATAATCCATTCCTTAGAAGGAAGAGTGTTAACTACATCATAGCAATTATAAAGTCAGTAATTTTACCTCTCGTGTCTTTTTTTCCAGTTGAAAACATTATCTTGTCCAGCAAAATTAAATTGCTGCATGTAGTCTCATTGTGAACAAAACTATCTTCCAAGTTGTTCATTTCCATCTCAACCTGACTTATTTTAACTTCTAGAGCCATAATTCAGACTAGGTTTCTATCCATTTTGCAGGTAACCAAAAGTTAGCAGCAAATTCTGTTAGCCTCAAAAGCAAAGGAAAAGATAGTGTATTCTACACATGATGGATTAATCTGCTACAGTGTTCTGCCTTTTGGTCTCCATGAAGAATTTATAACACTGCAGTAGCTGATGGACAAGACACTAATATCCCATACCAGTTATGCTGCAGCCTACATGCATGATGTCATAACATTCGTTGGGCTCGAAACTTGCCAGAGGTGCTTACTTAGAGCTGGTTTGGCTTAGTGGTGCATTGCTCTGACTCTAATTCCGTGGCAATGAGTTTATTAGTTGCATCAGTCTGGAATAAGATGCCAAATCAACCCCTGAAACACCAACAGGTTGAGAACTCTATCACCTATAGTAAGAGAACATATGAAGTGAGCACAAGAGGCAAATCACTGAGCATATAACATAAATACTTATTTTAGAGGATTCAAACCAGGAGAAAAAGTACATGATTTTGCCCCCCCTCCCCGAAAATAAGGTCCTTGTTGAGCAAAAAGTAAATTCTGGAATTGTAGAGAAAGTAAATGAAGTGAATTACGTGAGACAGCTGAGAAATAGGAAATCAGGTTAGTTAAACCACATATCTGTTCTAAATGTTGGAAAGAAACTTCATGTTTGTAGAGTGTAAGCATGTCCAGAAGTTCAAAACAGGGAGACATTATCAGTATCTCAGAACAAAGAAGTGAATAGGGACATATTTTCAGAATTGCCTAGAGACCGGTTTAATCGAGCACAACACAAAAACTATGCCTGATGAAAAAGTAAATTTGATATACACATTGGAAACCATAATCCCAACAACAAGCAGGTAGGGAAGAAGTACAGAAAATTATTAAAGCTGGGATCACATAACCCATACTGAGTGAATCCACCACTACTGGTTCTGTAATCCTGATGGCTATACAAGAGTGTGCATCGAATTTAAAAATCTGAACACTGTATCAAACTTCAATTGGTTTAATATGCTCAAAATGGATGAAAATGTTTGGTCAGACTAGGTTTCTATCCACTTTGCAGCTAACCAAAGGTTAGCAGCAAATTCTATTAGCCTCAGAAGCAAAGGAAAAGATAGTAAATTCTACACATGATGATTCGTCTGCTATAGTGTCCTGCCTTTCAGTCTCCATGAAGAATCTATGACATTGCAGTAGCTGATGGACACAGCTCTCCCATACCAGATATGCTGCAGCCTACATGCATGATGTCATAACATTCTCCGAAGACTGAGAAAATCATCTCCCAAACTCCAAAACATTTTGAATTCCTTGCATCATGTTAATTTTACAGCTATACTAACTTACCAATACTGACGGTCTATGTCTTCAGCAAATGGTTCCTGACACATAATGACATCTCTAAAGTGTATTAGCTCAACTGGTTGAAGGGGAGGAACATCCCATAAGTTACCTTAGCAGAAAGCCCAGCAATGCTGAGGGAAGATATTGAGTGATTGAAAAAGAGTGCCTTGCAATTAAATGGGCTGTTACCTCCCTGAAATATTACTTTTTAAGGAGAGTTTGTCATGGTAACAGACAACACTCCTTTACAATGGGTTTTATAGACCGAAAGCAATATAAAACTGCATCAATGGGCTGAAAAACTTCAGTTCTTTAATTTTAAGGTCCACAATCATCCTGGCCACAGTCACTTAAATATAAATGGTCTGTCTCAGGCATAGTCATTTCAGTACAGTTAGAACAGTGGTGCTATGCTTGTGGAGGGCATAATAAAATTGTGACAGCTAAACCCAACAGAACATAGAGAGTGCGATACAAGACAGAATAAAAGAAGTCAAAGAATAAGTTGTTCAAATGTACAGGATATGCAGTGGGATGAAGTAACAGCCAGAGAGATTGAAACAAAGTTAAGAAAATCTCCAGGCCCAGATGCAGTACCTAACTTCTAGTTAACAGTATTAACATCTTGCATGAAGATTTAGCCCCGAGTAAGAACGATCTATATGCACACCCCGAACACACATCAGCCTGGCTAACAGGAAAAAGAATACTACTTGAGTGAATCCGCAAGCTATCCTAAAAACTATAGCCTAATAACTTGCCTTCAGATGACATCTAAACTATACAATGGAATTGATACCAACCTAGTTTATAGTCATTTAGAGGAAAACTCAATCATGGCAATAGAACAAAAAGGTAATAAAAGAAAATCATATGGAACAAAGGATCATTTGATGTTAAATAAAGTAATAAACTCCCTTCCCTTTTTCTTCAAAAGGCAGCCAAAGAAATTGCTTACCCAATTACTATACTCATAAACAGGACCATCCAAGAAGGTACCATCCCTGATATTTGGAAAATCTCTCATATTATCCCACTACACAAAGGCGGTGACTCTATTGACTACTCCAACTTTAGACCTATTGCTCTTCTTTCTCCTTTAGCAAAAATTATGGAGAAATGTATTCATCAGCAACTTCTACAGTACCTCTCTCTTCACAATATTATAGCTAACTGTCAACATGGCTTTAGACCTCACCATAGCACCACCACTGCCCTCCTTTCCTTTGTAGATACCATTAACAACAATCGCAACAATAATCTTCTCTCTTCTGCCCTATTCATTGACCTCTCCAAAGCTTTTGACATGGTCAACCACTCTTCTTTAATTAGTATTCTTGAATCACTCTCATTTGATAGCCTTGCCATCAAATGGTTTACATCATACCTCAGTAACAGACAACAAGCCATTCTTTGGGAAAACCACATCTCCTCCTTACTGCCCATTACTATTGGAGTCCCTCAGGGCTCCATTCTTGGTCCTCTCCTCTTCTCCCTCTACATAAATGATCTCCACTCTGTAATTCCTCAAGCTACCTGCATTCAATATGCTGATGATTCCACCATCATTTGCTCAGCATCCTCCTCTCCAGATCTCATCTCACTAACTCAAACTATGTTCAACACAGTAGAAACATGGTTCACTAGACGGTACCTACTTCTCAACGCTAAAAAAACCAAACTTCTCCTCTTTACCCCCACCACTCGCACCCCTCCACTAAACTTCACCATCTCTTCAAACAACAACACTGTTATCTCTCCTGACACTACAACTAAACTGCTAGGAATAACCATTGATAACAATCTCTCATTTGACCAATATATAAACAATACTATCAAATCAGTTAACAGAAAAATAGGGTCTTTATACCGCATTAAACCATTTCTCAGCCCTTCTACAAGAGCTACTATTGCTCACTCCCATCTTATATCTACTCTCTTTTACGCCTCTCCTATCTTCACCAACCTCAAGAAAACTAACCTAAACAAACTAGCAACCTGCTACAATAACATTGCCCGCTTCGCCACTGGTAAACCTTTTAGAACCCATCACTGCCTTAATCTGAAACACTTAGGCTGGCTGGAACTACAAAACTATCTCATTATCTCACAACTCACAATTGCCCACAAACTACTGTACCAACCTAATAACACTCCTATTCTATCACAACTTATACTCCCTTATAACAATCTCACCTCTCTTCGTTCGTCCTGTAAACTTATGACCAAACCCATAAAGGCCCATAACGTAGCTGGTGACTCCCTTTTCACAAACACTGTTGGCAGGGCATGGAATTTGCTGCCTAAAGACTTAACTTTAATCTCATCCATACCTCTCTTCAAAAAACAAATCAAACTGTACTTCCATAACCACTGGCTTTGTTCCTGTACTACTCCAGGGTAACTTCCCTCACCCCACCCACTCTGTACCTTTAACCCTTCTGTTTGCTTAATATTTAGCATCTACCCTACTTCTTCACCCTTGCTGTCCTACTATGCTCTCTCACCTCCTCTTGACTGTCTTCCTTCTTTTCCTCTCTCATTTCCTGACTCCTGTCCCATCACTATTATTTCTCACTTTCTCCTTCTACTTCTCTACCCCTCTGAGCTTAAACCATTATCTCTATGGCAAATGCTCTATTGCACATCCTTTTATGTACTAGGTAAAATTATTGTGAATCTGATCGAACTTATGTATGATCTCTAACTGTTTGAGTTCCAGAATGTATGTTGATTTTATTAACAAGTTGATGTTTATTTCTATTTTATTGTATGTTTTTATTAACAAGTCTGTTCATTTATGTTTTGTGTGGAGCTTTTCTCCCCGGGCCTCTACTGAAAATGGACATATATCCAGCTAGACTAGCCCGGTCAACAAATGTAAAATAAAATAAATAAATAAAAAAATAGTGGAGAACTGTAAAAAGGGGCAGAATCTAATTATGGCATAGATACACTACAAAAAACATTTGACTGTATCCGACATTCATGGATAAGAGTGCTTACAAATGTATAAGATAACACTCTGCACTGATCAATTACATTACAGCGACCATGAAATGGTGACAAACCACTTTGCAGTTAAGCCACGATAAAGGACAGATTATTATTCCAGGAACACGGATAAAGGGGATTATTCCAAGGTACTTGCGCATCACCTGTAAACATCTGCTATTCAGCAAGAGTTCCCAAAAGACAGCTTGGAATAAAGACTTAAAAAAAAAATAAAACAATATTGTATGAGGAAGCATACCCAGCAGAAAGCTATCAGAGGCTAATTTTGGCCAACAAAAGACAGGAATACCTGGTTGACAAAAAAGTAGTACTTGTGGTAACCAGAAACATAGAATGAATTGCTATCACTCATGAACACCATCTAAAAAAGGAAAGCAGTCAGCTTAGCTTTCCACCCCATCCTAAAGACTTGGACTCCTCTGCCAGTGGAAAAAAAAAGTAAAAAAAGAAAACAAAATGTTTCAGAGTCTGCAGGCAGTTGGAGCCACTGCCTCAGTGGCACTCAGCCCGGACTGTGTTTTGTGCTACCAGAGTTTGATTAGCCACTTGTGGATCAGGAGAGGAGTGGCGTGGCATTGCAAGCTTGCAGCTCCTTAGGGGGTGATGGAAGTGTATGACTGGGGTATCAGTATCCCATGACTAGATCTACGATGGGTTATGAAATGCCCATGCGTGCAGTGGCTTCAAGGGGGGGGGGGGGGGGCAGAGCTGTCCTGAGAAGTTATGTAAACTGGGTTAGTAAGTGGCAAAATGGTGCATACTGCCTACCTTGACCTGGCCAAGGCATTTAATACAATAACCTGTTCGGGCATTGTAAATTAAGCCATAAAATTAGACATACACCCATATATTACATGCTGGATTGTCACGTCTCTCGGATAGGATTCCCCTCGATTATATGAAGAGAGATATTATGGAGCTTTCAGACTATGTCACAGGCTGGTATGAGCCTACTATTGAGCAGCATATTATGATCACTGATAATGATGATACAGATTTTCGCAGAATTTCCAAATTTTAGCCTGATATTTTTGACCAACTTTTTATAAAATTGTGGGTTTTTGGCAAATTAGTGATAAACCAGTAAATACTGAAGTTGGAAAATCATGGCATACATTTGAATTTCAGACTTCATAGCGCTGGGTAAATCTCATGCTCATGCATATCCTATTATTTTATCAGTCTGTAAGAGCAATACTTAGAAATTGTCCCCATTTTGGGGTCTTTGTCCCACTACCTCTCAACTGTCCAGATTTTTGCAGAATGTTCAAATATTTGGCTCGTATTTCTGGTCTACTCCTCAAAAATTTGTGGTTTTATGGCAAATCACTGGGATGATCTAAGGATGTAAGCACTAAATGATGTACATTTGAGTTTCAAACTTCAAATCCTTCAGAAAAATCAGAAAATGCATTGCATACTGGCACAATATTATTTTGAGCCTTTGTAGCCCCCCCCCCCCCCATGCTGTTGTACTTTGTCCAGATTTATTGCACTAAGAGGTTGAGGAGTATGTATTATCCACATTTCTTGCTCTAACTAGTTGAGAGGTATGATGTCCAGATTTTTTCTTTTAATGTATTGGTCTGTTCTTTATTTTGTGGTTTACTGGAAAGTGACTGAGGACTGAAGTCACTAAGTACGGAAAACATTTGAGCTTCATATTCTTCTGAAAATGCATGGATACTGAAGTCCCGTTATTAAAACAACTTACTAAGCATAAACCCATAGCGTTTAAACTTTGTCTTGTATTTTGAGCACATTATTAAATGGTTTGTCCAGATTTCTTTCTTCAAGAGGTGAAGAGGTATACCACCATTTACATGAAGCTATTTACGATATCTTCAACTAACAAGTTGCACAGAATGTGAACCCCTTTGTACTGTTGCTGAGGTTCATCGTGTTTCAATGTTGCAGTCATTTGACGCAGGCCCATCTACCTCTTAGGTGTATCCTCTGGCCGACCCCCTGGTAGATCTTATAACTACCAGGGCATGGAAGGAGCTGGACACTGTAGAGCCGATAACCAGAGACCAGATAAGATCCTTAGCCCCCCCGACAGACAGAACGGCGTGGAGCAAAGTTTCCCCAGTAGATGCCATGGTGGTGGCGGCTGCCACCAAGAAGGAAACTGGCACAGGAGAGTTCCTCGGTACATCCTCCAGACAAGGAGTCTCAGATGATGGACCGCATTGGAAAGCGGATGTTTGCTTCAGCCACCTTCTCCATAAGGCACTGAACTACTTGGCACGTGTGATTCGGCTTCAGTGGGATCTAATCAAAGAGTACACTGGGTCTCCCCCGGAGTCCATGTCGGCTGAGGATAAACAAACCTTCTCGGCGCGAATGGCCACTCTAAAGTCAATATCTAACACATCTATGCGGCTTCTCTCCCATGCCACGGAGGGGGCGGCTAGAGCCAGCGGTGCAGGCATCGCCTTAAGGCATCATGCCTGGCTCCGTCTTTGCTATTTTGCTGAACCCTTCAAGGCGTCCTTCGCGAATGCTCCCTTTGACGATTCTACGCTGTTTGGCAAGACCGTCTGAGATATGCTACTCCAGAGTGAGAAAGACGGGAAGATGTCTGCCGTTGGAATCTGCTTCTCGGCTCCTCAAAGGTCCTTCTCCAGGAACCAGAGAGGACAAAAGAAGATGTGGTTCCAGAAATCTCAACAATCCCGTTTTGCTCCGGACCCTTCGTCCTTCAGAGGCAGGGGAGGACAAGGTGGACGCCAACCCAGAGGCAGAGGGGGGGGGGCGAAGAATTTCGGGTCAAGGGAACCCTTTTCCGATCAACCCGCGCAGCAACCCTGAGGGGTTGCCCGACTGCTCCTTTCTGGAGGCAGTCGGGGGGCATTTCTCAGAACACCTAGCACATTGGGAGTCCATCACGACAGATCGCTGGGTGCTCCGAATAATATCCAGAGGTTACTCTATTCCCTTCCTAAATCCTCCCCCTCAGTCGGGGCGCCTCTCCGATGTCCCACCCAATCAGAGGGAGGTGGCAGCTTTAGAGATAAAAGAGCTGCTAAGAAAAAGAGCCATCCAGCACGTTCCCCCTGGCCAGTCCAGATCGGGCAATTACTCCAGGTTCTTTTTGGTGCCAAAAAAGACGGGGGACCTAACACCAATTCTTGACCTGTCTACACTGAACCTGTCCATTGCCAAAGAGAAATTCCGGATGGTCACCATTCAATCTATTCTCCCCTGCTGCAGGAGAACGACTGGATGTGCTCCATAGACCTCAAGGATGCGTACTACCACATTCTGATGGACAGGCGATCCAGGAGGTTTCTCCGCTTTCAGTTGGGAGACAGTCATTATCAGTTCAGGGTCCTCCCTTTTAGTCTCACCACAGCCCCCCAGGGTGTTCACCAAGGTCATGGCAGTTGTAGCGGCCCACCTGAGGCTTCAGGGAATACAGGTCTTTCCTTACCTGGACGACTGGCTCCTCCCTGCTCCCACCAGGCATCTACTATGCTCGGCTAGGGATTATTTTCTGCGTTTGGCCCACCTATTGGGGATCACCATAAATTACAAATAATCATCCCTTCAGACTGCCCAGGTCCTGGACTTCATAGGGGCCAGAATAGACACGCTTCAGTCCAAGGCCTTCTTGACGTCAGATAGACTCCGCAACCTAACTCTCCATGTCTTAGCTCTTCTACAGTCTCCGGCCCCACCAGCAGAATTAGTCCTGAGGGCCCTAGGGTCTATGGCGGCGGCCATCAACCTTTCACCCCTAGCCCGCTTGAATACGAGGGTTCTTCAATGGACCTTGCAGGTCCAGTGGTCCAACCTTTGACATCCGTTGTACTTCCCTATTCCCCTCAGCAGGGTTTGCAGGGAATCTCTGCTTTGGTGGCTCCATTCCCGAGAGCTTCGGGAAGGGCGGCCCTTTTTGATGCCTCTAGCCCAAGCCACAGTGACCACGGATGCTTCTTGCCTATGGTGGTGGGGGGGGGGGGGCATTTCATGGGCAGAACCGTCCAAGGCACGTGGACTCCAACAGAGACCATTCTGTGTATCAATGTTCTGGAGATGAGGGCGGTGCTTCTAGCGTTGCAGGCTCTCCATGCCCTTCTTCCTCTAGGGACTATTACAATTCAGACGGACAACATGTCAGTGGTCTGGTACATCAACAAACAGGGGGGGACCAGGTCTTACCCTCTTTGCCGAGAGGCCATGAGAGTTTGGGAGTGGGCGATATCCATCAACCGTTTTCTGCTAGCAACGCACATTCCGGGTTGGTCCAACATTTTAGCGGGCAAGCTGAGTTGAACTATCCTCTCACTTTATGAGTGGCCTCTGAACCCCTTAGTAGCGAAACAGATCTTCAAATGGGGTCAACCTTGCTGAGATCTGTTCGCATTGCCTTCGAATGCAAAGTGCAGTGAGTTTTTCACTCTAATCCCTCCACCGGGGAGAGCCCAAGAGACGCTCTGGTTCATGCTTGGCCGTCCGGTCTTCTTTATGCTTATCCTCCTCTCCCGTTAATGACAAAATTCTTGCAGAAAGCTCGTCTGTTGGGGAGCAGGGTTATCCTCCTAGCCCCATTCTGGCCTCATCAAACCTGGTTCCCATACCTGCGGTCTCATCTCATAGCTCCTCCCTGGATCTTAGATCCCATTCCGGATCTGATTTCTCATCCTTTGGGATTGAAAACCCTGAACCTGGACGGACTCAAGCTTTCCACTTGGTTGATCCAGTTCCGTTAGTGGCTAGGACTCCTGGCATCTCGTCCGCAGTTAAATCCATTCCGGTGGCGGCACATAAGCCTTCTACCAGGAAAGTCTACAACAGTAAATGGAAACGTTTTTCTATTTGGGCCGGGCATAGGAATTTGGACCCCTTTATGGCTCCCATTCCAGCAGTACTTGAGTTCTTATCCCACATTTTTCATCAGGGTGCCAGTTTTTCAACTGTGAAGGTTCAAATGGCGGCCATTTCCCACTTCCACATCGGAGACAATCTTGGCCCCTTAGCTTCCTCTAAGATTTGCAAAGCCTTCTTGAAGGGTACTTTTCTTTTAAGACTTCCTGTCAAGAATGCGGTTCCTCCGTGGGATCTAACCTTAGTCCTCCAGGCTCTTACTGGTCCCCCCTTTGAACCTGCAGTTTGGTTGACTTAAAGTATTTGTCTTGGAAAACTGCCTTCTTGATTGCTATTACCTCAGCTAGAAGGGTATCAGAACTTCAGGCCCTTTGTTCTAAACCTCCGTATCTTGCCTTCCATAAAGACAGAGATTCCCTCAGGACTAATCCCTCCTTTTTACCTAAAGTGGCTTCCGAGGCTAACATCAACCAATCCATTAATCTGCCTGTTTTCTTTCCTAACTACCAGAACAAAGGAGAGTACAGACTCCATTCATTAGATGTGCATAGACAGTTGTGCTTTTATTTGCACAGAACTGCTGCCTCTCGTAAGTCAGAGCAGCTCTTTGTTTCCTTTGCTAAGCCATCTTTGGGTAAACCAGTAACAAAGGTGACTCTAGCTAGGTGGATATCTCAATGCATTTTACTCACGTACAAAATTTCTGGTCGACCTGAGCCCGTGGGGGTTCGTGCTCATTCTACCCATTTTATGGCTACCTCTGCTGCCTTTTAGTCACGGGTACCCTTGGATGATATTTGTTCTGCAGCTACTTGGGCGTCCTCTCATACCTTTATTTCACATTATAAGTTAGATTTGCTATCCAGAGGGAGGGCAGCCTTCAGCTCTGCAGTGCTCTGGAATATCCTTACTTGAGGACCTCCCAAGTTTTTGATAGCTGGGGACTCTGTCGCACAGGTTGCTGATCAAATGAAGTTAACTACTTCAAATAAAGAAGTTATGTACTCACCATAACATTCCATCTGAGTAGGTAGCTTCATTTGTCAGCAACTGACCCCCCCCCCCTCCGTCCCCCTAACCTGTAGTTCGTTACCTGAATGATTAATTGTTTCACTCCTGGTAGGTATCAGGTGGTTTGTTTTGGTGTTGTATGATAATCGGACAAACTCGATCTGAGGACTGGAGGGAGGTAGCAGGGTGTTATGGATAAAGGGGAGGAGCTTGGAGCTCGGATCTCTAGCTTGGAAAGCTGCTGGCTCGGATCCGGATCGGATCCGATACCCACAGGTTGCTGACAAATGAAGTTACCTACTCGGATGGAATGTTATGGTGAGTACGTAACTTGGGGGCACCTGACATCTGGGGCAAGAAAAACTGAAGAAAATGGCGTCGCTGCATCTTATGTACCCCTGGTGCACTGACGTCAGGGAAAAGGCGACAGCAACCGACGCCGGACCAGGACTTTGGAATTCAGGCCGACTGCGGGTAGCCTGCCAGCAGGATAACCCAAGAGTAATGACTGCAAGAGTGAATACACTCGAACATCTACATTTATGGTAGGTACACAACTGTACTTTTCTGCCACATACTGATCGCTCTCACTCTTCCAAAGCATACATACACACATGCAGACAGAAGCATAAACACGCTTTCACAAACACACACGTACATACTTAACTCTCTTTTCTAAACTCTTATTTTATTTTTACACCCCCTAAACAGCAAAACCGCTGTTTAACAAGTGTAAAACAACTGCTTGCTCGATCTCACTCGTACTTTCATGCAGGCATATAGTCATACACACACACACACACACACACACACACACACACACACACACGCATGCTTCTATTTTTTCAATCTTAAATTTCTTGTTTTTTTTTTATTTTATTTTACATTTGATAAACAACAAATTGTTGCTTAGCCAGCATAAAATAATGGCAACCATTACGTTTCTTGAAGTGTGAGGTGTAAGGCATTACCAGTAAGAAAAAAAGAAACCCTGCTGGCATACCACTCCACGGTACAGACCTGCGCAGGACGACTAGATTTCTGCCTTATAACTTGGGTTTGTCCTCATAAAATGCATGATTTTCTGGCAAATGACCTCTGAGGCACAACATTTTCAGTTAGTATTCAAGCTAAAATGCTTTTCATCACCCCACTTAGAGTAACTTCCTCAGAATTGAACAACTGGAAACTAAGTAACAGTTTTTAAAGACCCGCAATTGTCATCACATTACAAGTGGAACCAATCAACACAGTATCCCATTTAAACATATAGTAAATATTAAAACACAATGTTTAAAAGGTATATCACAGAAAAACAATAAGGTAAAGACCTTACAAAACTTGCAACATGTAGTAAAGTAATAACAAATGGACTACTATTTTACACCTCTCCTTTATAAAAGAGAAGAGGTCCAGATTCCATCACAAGAACATGATGAAGCCATTAACATTAGAAATACTGTTTCAATTAATAACAGTACATGTCAGATGATAGGTAAGAGTGACCAGAAAGAAAATTTCAAAGCCAGTTTCATTACAACATATAGTAACGACAGTTTACAACTAAGGTCCATTCTCTTTAAGAATTGGTCCCTTATTAGTAGAGATATATTTGGCAATTTACCCAAAATAGTATACAGAAGGGGGCCTAACTTAAAAAAATGTACTTGAGTGTAGAGCTCTTAAAACTAGTGGAAGACCTGTGGGTATGTTTACCTGTGGTGCATGCAGGATGTGCAGTCACATTAAGACAGGTAATTAATTTGTAGTTGCAGGTAATAAAAAGTTTAACATTAACTTTAGATTAAATTGTGAGTCTGAAGCAGTTATATACATTGCAACTTGGACCAACTGTCTGGCGTTTTACATCGGTAAAACAGACCGTAAATTTAGAGAAAGAATCTATGAGCATGTCCATGCTATTGTTAAAAATAAAAGTGACAATGCTTTAGCCAAACATTCCTTTCTGAATGGAGGGTCACAAGTTCTGTTTTAAAGCTATCGATCAACTCACACCAGATATAAGGGGTGGTCCTTCAAGTTTACAATTGGAGGAGCGTGAGTTACAATGGCAATTGATTCTAAATGCTTTTTCACATCCAGGCTTAAATGACAACTGTAATATTTCCTGCCTGCTAAAATTAAGAAGTTTAAATAGGTAAAAATATTGGATATTTAAAAATTTACTTCATTATATACAAGAACTAAGTTTATTTTATCATTTATTTATTTCCTATTATTGACTTTAAATATATTTCTTTGTGTAGTAGCCCATTTGTTATTAGTTTACTACATGTTTTGTAAGGTCTTTACCTTTTTGTTTTTCTTTGATATCTTTTAAACATTGTTTTAATATTTACTATATGTTTAAATGGGATACTGTGTTGATTGGCTCCACTTGTCATGTGATGACAATTGCAGGTCTTTTAAAACTGTTACTTAGTTTCCAGTTGTTCAATTCTGAGGAAGTTACTCTACATGGGGTGACGAAAAGCGTTTTAGTTGGAAAGTAAACTACTGTGCTTCAGAGCTTTGCCTGTGACTTTTGGACTTGTCTTTAACAGTTTGTAGTCTGTTTGAATTGCTTTTTTTGACTTGTTTGTATTTTCAGTTAGTATGTTATATAACCCGCGGTGGTGGTGCTGCGGTAGCGTTGTCGCCTCACAGTAAGATGCTGTCCGGTTCGATTCTCAGCTAGAGCGTCTTCTGCGTGGAGACATGCGTGAATGGGCGTACCTTCGTTGAAGGTTGTGTGTCAGGGCTGGTAACTCGGCACGTAAAAATCAACTACCAATCATTAGCAGACCGGAGTTCCACTGTGGCGACCCCTAATCGGGAAAAGCCAAAAGACACAACAACATGTTATAGAGTGAAGTTCTGAATAAGTGGGATGTAGGCTGTAAGGAAACACAATGCAGCTGCAGATTCAGCATGTTATTATGAGATAGGTGCATGCAATCAATCGCATTACAGAAGCACAGCATATTATTACACATTATCAGGAAATGAACTAATCCAAAGAAAATGTGATGCACATACCTGTAGCAAAACAAAAAAAAACTCTTTACTTACGAACTGTGTGTGTGTTAGCAATCCCTCACAAAAACAAATTTGTCTAGCAACTACAGTGAATAGAATAGTTCCACTGTATGTCAGCATTGCTTTTTTACTGGTAACAGAAGCAGATATGAAAACAGCTCATGCATAGCTAATGGTTGGGGCATTCCCTGTGCGAAAAGACTGGGGAAGGCGGTTTATGGGTGATTCGTGAGCAGCAGCTGTGGAAAAGGTGAAAAATAATAAAGGGCATTATTAGCAAATGATTTGAGCACTCATGTGGTCTCTACAGCTCTGCAAGACCTTTTCAAGCTTAAAGATTGCTCACAGTACTGGTGCTGAAGAATGGGTAATGAAAAAAAACAGTCAAAATCATGATTTACCATAGCAGAAAGCATATGCTACAATGCTACTTTCAAAAGATGGAGAGAAAAAAACACTCCAGAAATGAGAAAACAAGTGTAGTAGTATGTAGTGGTCCTTTAAGTCCTGTCAAGGCTACAGCTTTTACTTTTGGTTATCTGTGACTCACTATTTGTCAGAGTAAGTGCTTAAAGGTAGTAATTTCCAGAACCATTAATTCAGAATGTAGATTTGGATACATTTAGAAGGAACAAAAAGCGAAGATGTAATTGTCAGTAACTCCTGGTTATAACACGCATCATATTGCAGAAGTTTTGCAGCCATATAATAAACTGCATACTTTGGAACTGTCTGCACTGAGATGAAGCCAGGAGGGTAGTAGTAGTAGTGCTTTTAAAATGGCTAGGCTTCCAAGAAAAAGAGATCTATTGAGGAAATGTTAAGTACATCCAAGTCCAGCAAGGAAAACAGCAGCTCTCAGCAGAGTGAAGTTTTAATAGCATTCACTTGCGTAAATTACTTTTCAGATATTACAAAATCTGTCACCTGTGAAGCTCGATACTTAAGTAATTTAAAAAAATGTTTATTACTTTTTACATTGGGAACACACCACAACAGCAGAGACCAGGAATAGGAATTTACTATACCCTTGGCCCTGAGGCCCTTACAAGCCTAGCCAAGAATTTAGCTCATGTTCCAACAAGTCAGCACCCGATGCCACTGTCCAGCAGGGACACAGGTGGAATCCCAGGGGTGTATTTTCTGTTCCCCATCCAGTTATCCAGGTTGTACTTAAAAAGGGTTAATGAGGTACTCTGCTTGACATGGAGAGGGAGTCTGTTCCACAAAAGGGGGAGTCTCTGGGACACAAATCTGTCCCGCCAACAAATCCTATTGATGTCACAGACCAGGTTGAGGCTGAGCATGTGGGTTACTCGAGCGGAGCTTGACTTGCAGATATGCAGCAGTCCCATCAAAGCGGAGTCTGAGATTGCTTTGTATGCCAGACAGAGGTCACACCTGTAAGGAGTCTGTAGGAGACTGAGTAGAGGGATAGGGCCTTTAGCCTATCTGTGTAGGGTAGAGGTTTGAGGCCCTGGATTTTCCTGGTGAGGAACCTCTGTGGATTCTCCAGCTGCTGCATGTGCTTTGAGGTACATGCCGAAAGGGGCATTGTACCTCACAAAGTTATAGAAGGAAAAAGACTAATGAGCTACTGGATCTGCCCAAGTGTAAGCAGCTATCCCTTTACTACCACGTGTTTTCTTCCATCTGTCTGAGATGTCAGCAATTATCTTGACTCTATATGTTGATCTGTCCTCTACATGTAATTGTATAGTACATTCCATGCCCCCTACTACCTACCTTTTAAATAGTTTTTCTTCGGTCTGAGTTGAATTGCTCTCGTTCTCATACTTGCCCCTTGACAGAGTGGAATATTCAAATTCTTCATATTTCTAGGGTAGCCATCCTAAGCCAAGTTATTTGTAGCAATCCAGCCTGTTCATTCCTTTTCACTATTTTAAAAATCGTCCTTACTTCCTACCAGCCAGGCCTCCTTTCCTCTGCATTTATTCCAGAACTGGATGCCACCCTCCAAATGTAGCCCCACTAGTGTCTTGTACAGTGGTGCAAGGACTTCTGCTTTTATGTAATCCACTTTCCTAGATGTTCTTCCCAATATCCTTTTGGCTTTTGCACAGCTTTGCAAGATTCAGTTTAGGAGGACTTGTGAAACACCCAAATTATTTCCTGATCTGTTCTTCAAAGGACTATCCCTGAAACATTGTATAGTTTCTTCTGTTGTCAACACCACAGGATAGGGATGTGTACCTTTATACATAAAATCCATAGTGATCTTCCCAAGTCAGATGATATCATTTGTTTATATGCATATAGCCACTGGTGAAATGTAGACAGCATTTTTTGTAAACCTTAATTGTTATAACAGGATATTCTTTTGCATTGATCTTACTTGGATATTATAATAGTCATCAGAATATGATCATGCCCAGATGAGCTGTGCTTCAGAAACTGATTCCAGGTTTGAGTGTCAAAACCATAAAGCTAAAGCTGGCTCCCTGGCGCAGAAGGATAAAACATTCATTCTTCCCCCATATGACCAAGGTCTGAGTAACTTCCAGAAAACTGGAAGAGTCAGCTGGGGAGGGATGGGGAGTGAGTCATGGACATCAGTGCACCATCCTGAGGAAATGGAGTTAGTTTGGTCCAGTTTGAGAGCTCCACTTTTAGAAAGGCTTGAGATAGCAGCTCGGTACGTTTGGACTAGGTGAGCAAAAGCCTCACTCCCAGGAACAGAATGCTGTTGCTGTCGATGAGCACTGCATAATATGTGAAAGCATGCTCTCGCACCTCAGCACTACAGAACATTGGACTGTGTGCTCTAGCCAGAAGCGGAGACAGTTGTAGGCACAATAAATGATAAACGTAGCCCAGACAATGATGAACTGCTGTAATTCAACATATTTTTCCCTCACGCTGTCTGTCTTCAAAGGTTTGGTTCCAGTAGTGAAATCCCTACAGCAGACAGGGAAATGTCAGATGGCTAAGGCAGATGCATTGCTTGAACAGGATATGGGAGCAAATATATCTGTGGGCTGCTGACTTAGGCTTGATGATCAGACCGGGAAAAATACAGTACAAAAAATAAATGTATAAACTGCAAAGAGAAATAAAATTTTACTTTCCTATATTAACCTTCTGGTAGTCCCTTCAAAGTATAAAGACTCTATGCAGTAGAGATTTCTCTAAACTTGATGAAATAAAGATTGCTAGACTTAATAGCCTGAATTTAGAAGTGTTAGAAAGTTCCTGAAAAGGGTGAGAGGGGCACTCTTTTCTTCAGAATTGTAATGGACAAGTGAGATACTTTACTGGGGGAACGACCGTCTTTAAGATAGAACAACTTCAGTAAATGTTAAAATAGACTGTAGTTTTGCCCAGTCTAAGGGGAAAAAAGAAAACCAAGATGTTCAACCTGGAGCTGAGGGTAAGGGAAGGGGGTGAATCTTTTTCTGTGGTTGCTGTACCCACACCCATTCTGTGCACATAATCATTTACTTTTTCTTATACATATTAGTTCATTTATATGTAAATATGTAACATTTTCATAGTTTATACATTGTTCTTTAAACATTCACTTATTTTATTGGGTGGTTTCAGTAAATTATGTATAATACATGTACAGATAAAGAAGTACAAGTAATCAGCTTGTTCTACTAATTTGTCAAACTATCCATAACAGAGAGATCTGTGTAGTTTACTGTGTTTGGTATGTTCTTATACAGTTGACAATGCAGAGGTTAGCTGCGTAAGTAGATTTTTTCTGTCAGCAGCATTTTGTCCTTTACACATCGGAAAATATAATGATGCCTTAATGATTTATCTTGTTTTGAAGCACTTAGTAACTTCCTGACTCAATATTTCCACAGTGTGATTTGGAAGGAATTCTGCCAACTGTGACTATCAACCTGAACTTGCCTCCCAATGGTTCACCCCTTCAGGATATCCTGGTTCACCCGTGTGTGACCTCTGTAGATTCCAGCATCATTACTTCAAGCAGTGTTGATGAAGCAAGTGATTCTGCCTTCACGGGGCCTTACAAATTTCCATTCTCACCCCCTTTAGATTTGTTCCACCTTTGCTACTATACTTCTCAGGTATGGAGCCTTACAGAAAAACTGCACAACACTGTAAAATTTCAAAATGTTTGAAGACTAAGATGCACACATTTGAAGTGTTTTAAATGATTGATTGAAAACTTTGAATGTCAGTGTGTTTTCATTTTGCTTTGTTAAATATATAGTTCTGAAGTAGTGCTGCAGTATAGTGAGGACAGACAGTAATTGGCCATTTGAATTTGCTGACAGTAGCACTTGTGTAAAACTGGGTGCACACATGGGTTTCACTATGTAGAATTTATTTTTACTACAGAAACTGTACAGTGCAGGTATGTTTTAATTCATTTACACCTATGAGCGGTGTAGTTTCACACCTCCAGTGACCTGAGAATTTCCTTCTTGGACAGCTTTGTTTGGGCTGTTTTTCTGAAAATATAGTTGCATTTAAACAAATCTAAATATCAGAAAAAAAATCATGCTCAGAGTGTACAACAAATGTGCAACGAACACAGTAATCTTTGCACTGGTTATACTATTGTTTAGCTAGTTATAATGCTGTTTTTTATATTAAGCAATCATTCACAAAAATGAGTGTTAGTAAAATTAAATAGCTTTAATTGTCTGTGTAATCTTAGCAGTTAGACTGATATTGTCATCATCAGTTTTGTTTCTGCAGGTATTAGCTACATTTTGATGTAGTGCGATTTTGTTAATTTGATTGTGTTTAGGATGTAATTACAACATTATGAAAATGTAAATATGTCTGAAGCTGTACAGTTTGGACACAGTGCATCATTTTTCTGTTATTGTGTATGCTTTCATTTGATGTCAAAACTGGACCATAGACGGTCACTCATTCAAATTATTAACACAAATATTAACATATTAACACACAATCACAGTTCTGTAGGAAAGTTTTATTTATTATTGTGCATCCTATTTTTGGGTCATGTTACATTTGTAAGCTTTATGCTAATTCAATCTGTGGCATGTAGCTCAGTGCTTTAGAATGGACAGTCACTTGAATGTTTCAGTCAGTTATAGCAGTAATTAATAATACTTATGACAACTTGCAAAACAAATGCAAATATCCCTTATATAGTCTGTGCTTCTAACTGTGATCTCTTTTGTGTCTCATCCAGCCTGTAGAAACGATACTGCTTTGGCCATACAAATTATGCATGCAGTCATGAAAATATGATGGTATATAAAGTGCATATGCTCCTAAGCCATCTAGTTTCTAGTTTCTGCAGCTGTACAGCAGAGGAACCAAGTAGCAGTGTTATGTTCATTGCCAGCATGTGGGCATGAATATAATGCTGTACATTACCCCACAACATGCACTACTTTGAAGTTATTAATACAGATTGTTAGCACATAGCACATTTTCATAACTGGACAGAAACTAATTGCGGGCTCTGTTCTGTACATTCCACTTGTCACTGGACATGTGTTAGCTATTTGGTGTTTCTCAATAGTTTTAAAAGAGCTGGCAGGTCAGTGTAATCCAGTCACAGTCTATAATTTGTTTAGGTTCACTGCAAAACAAATGATAGCATCTTATGCCAGCTGTGGTATCTAATCATTCTTTTTTTTTAATCCAGGGAACTAGTTGAGACAGTACTAATGTGGCCACACAGTTGTGCACACAAAGTATGTTCATGTATAATATGCATATTTGCCTAATTAGCCATTCAAAAGTAAATTCTCTGAAACTGTACAGCTCCAAAATTCTTTATTGCAGAGTTCATTTGCCATAATGTAAACTTGATTCCCTAAAGTACTTAGTAACGTTGTCTGTTTTACATTAACATACAGCATATATCCGTAACTGGACAGAAACCATTTAGAGTTTCTATTCTTGTGCATCCCTTTATATTCTTCAAGCCAACAACAAAACAGCTCTTGATGACAGTCAAGAATGCAGATGTGACTAGCATACCATACAAAACCAATATCTGATACATCAGGTAGAAACTGCCCTGCTATTATACTTTTTCCATTATGTCTGTACTTTTCTTAGAATAGGATTTAGACTTGCAACTATGGAGGATGCAATTCCACATAGGCTGAAATATACTATAATGCAGTACAAAGTCCAGTTCTAAAGCCACATTGCTGTATAGTGATGAAAGCATGTGGAGTCCCCCCCCCAAACAAAAGTTTTGTAGTCTACTATAGGTTCAGAAGAATTGGTCTCTTTAATGGCAGACAGCAAGAGGATGGGCATTATCAGGCAGCCTCCAGCCATGGACTTGTTATTACAGTCAAAAGCAGGAAGAACACAGTGACCACTGTACGAGCAGTGAATCACTGCCTGCTAACCTTCTAAACCATATTCTAACAGGAAATTCAAGCTGACCCCTTCTCCAGCATCAAAACCAAGTTTTGAGGACAACAGTACAATCATAAACAGCACAACACCAGCTTTGTACACAGTAGGGATACAAGTAATCTGCTTGTATAATGATGTACATTTCTGAACTTGTATTATCCTCCACTAAAACATGTTAGCCCCTTGCCCAAAACCGCTGCTATTCATAAAGCTTAAGAAAATCCTTACGATCGGCAGAGTAACATGTATGATATGTGGTAATCCTGTTTTATAAACGCTGTGCACCAACCTCCTTATCACCACCCCAACAAATTACAAGGTCCTGCACTATGTACTTAATTTGACTAGTTTATTTCATGTACTGAAGGTTAACAGTGCAGCTGATGTCTATCTTTTTTTGGAATTTTTGGCTGTTTCTATTGAAGAAGCCAACACTCGGACATCTTCAGTTGCTAGGGAGGAAATGAGTATTGTGACTGCACTCTTCAATCAAAACCAAGTTCTTTAACTGCAGAGGAAAGGAGTACTGTAAATTAACTTTTTTAATCAAAATTAATGACCTCACTTTTGATTAACAAGTGCAGTCACAATACCCCCCCTTTTCTTGCTCCAGCAGTTATTGCAAACAGATATCTGAATGTTGGTATCTTCTTTGTTATGAAGTACCGGACTATCCTGCTTTACATCATCCCCTTTACATAATTCATATTAGAGTTATACACTGCATGCCATAGAAGGGTTATTCTGTCCATGTATTCTGCTGAATTCTTTGGTGTTAACAATGTCTAAATAAAATTGAGCCTTGCCTTTGGGAGAAAACAAATTTGACCAATTAACAAGACCTCAGTTTCCTTGAAGTGTGTTTTCTGATAGGAAATAGTTTCTAAAGTGAGATCACAAATACCTGTGTATTTGTGGAAGATGAAAACTGCTGCACCTGTACCCTAAAATATGTAAATAGTTTCAAAGATAGTTATTAGGCATGAGGTTCAGTAGACCATTGAGGAGCCTAGTCCAATTTCCTAATTCCCCTAGAGCACTATCTGATTAAGTGGCTTGCTCATTGTCAAACAGTAGACAAATGGAGACTGAGGAATCAAACTCTGGACAACAGGAAGGAGCTGGTTAACAATTTATAATCTTTATCCTCTATGCTAACTGACAAACTATGATACAATGTTTTACAAAATGGAAAAGAAGAATGGTCTGCATTTTTGCCTCCACTGTTTCCTTTCAAAAAACTTTAATGGAAGTGATTCAAGCAGTTGTAAAATACGTTACCTTAGTCAATTTAGCTGTTTTGGATTCCGTCCTTCCCCTGGCATTTCACAGTGCATCAAGTTACTGTTCATAATTTCTGCTGTGCACAGAAAGACATTTCAGCACAAATTTTCTCAGTTGCATATGTAAAAAAAAAAAAAAAAAATCCTTTTGTTGCAGGTTGTCTGCCACTGCTGTCCAGTCACCCTTTATTCATTGATTCTCTCCACTGTTACGAAAATCCTTTGTAAAGAAAGAAAGAAACAAAAAAGGCTTAATATGGGGAGCAGCATGAGAATGCATGTTTGGCTGACGTATCTGGAGAGTTCTGAACTAAGCTGCAAAGATGTCTGATACCAGCAAAGAATCAGCCAGTCTGTTGGATGGGGGAAATTGTCTATGCAACTCTTAATGGTTTCAGGGAGAAAAATGAGGAGGAGCAGAGGAATGGTGTTACTTTGACTGAAATTTGTAAGAAGATAAATGTTTCCATACCAGTCTTATGCCGGAAGGAAAAACAGATTGCTAATACTTTCTTTCATGTGGTATTGATGCCATAGAATTCAGAATGCATTCCTTTGGGAAACAGCAATTCTTAGATAAATTTTGGCTGGAAGTTAATTCTTTTTCCTTCAAATTTTCAAACGGCAATACCGTATTTTTATTACATATAATCGCAAATACATAATCAAGGGATAAAACAATCCTTGCCATGCATCCATAATGACAAAAGTTAAAGAATACATGCAGACTAAATGCTGTAATGCCTTATTCAGGCTGCTTGTGCAATATGGAGGTGCTCTTCCTGCCTCAGGCATTGTAAGAGCCATTCATAATCATATACAAGCAGTGCTGCAGGCACAAATGAGTTAAGATTGTCCACATTCTGTATTAATTCATTGCCTGTCTTACAAGATGATACACCTGCCTTCTTTCAGTAGTATTCCTTAGCAATTTAATATCCTAGCAAGTTAGCTGCTGATTCAGTTTTAATAAACTTGGAATGGTCCATTTGTGTGCCTACTTCTCTAAGCCTCACTACTAATATTCATTATCCTGAAAGTCTCTGATTTTATCTGTCAGTGTTACTCCAGTAGTGGTTGTGAAGCAGCTGTGTTGTGCTGCTCTTTTTTAACCTTACTTAAGGAATTCTCTTAATTGCCCTACATCAGCAATGTATTTTGTAATTTATACATTGAATGAAGCAGGAAGTCAGACATGACCGTGCTTGTGCTACTATATAAAATGCGATGTTAAGTTGTCTATCTCGCCTTCATTCTTGCTGGTTGGGTTCGGAGCCGATCCTCTGCTCCGACTCGGCCATCTTCTAAAGTTCGAGAGCTATTTACTGGCTCGAGGCCTCCCCATATCCCGCAATACCTGGCGCTAGATCCCCAGATCTCGTTTGCCGCTTCTGCTACGAGGTTGCTTTTGCTGGCTCAGGTCGTATTTTTGTCTTTTGATAGGTTTTATATAAAAACTTTTCATATAAATAGTTAGCGTTTAGTTCTTATTATAGTAGTTTAGTACTTTTTGTCTCTGTGTAGTTTTAGATCTATTCCATCCCCTTAGAAAACTCGTTTTTACTGTTAGAGAGTTTTCCCCTCCCCCCTCTGTTTTTCTCTCTTCAAGGTAGCCGTTTTAGTTAGAGGCTAACCCTTGTCCTCTAAAATACCTTTTGTAGTGTTTTCAGGTAGAAATAGTTGTAGTACTTTACTTTTTATAGCATATATATATATATATATATATATATATTATAGTTATAGTGTGTGTGTGTTGTTAAGGTGTGGTAACTGTTTTTTTTTTGTGTGTACGGTTCTACTACTGTTGTACTGTTGGCCTTTTTTTCCTGTGATTTTTTTTTTTTTACAGGATGTCCAAAGATACTAACGTATCGGGATTCAAGAAGTGTGACTCATGCTGTCAGAAAATGTCTCTGACAGATGGTCACACTTCTTGTGTCTACTGCTTGGGCGCCCTACACCTGCAGGACTCTTGTTCGGTGTGTCACGCCTTTAGTCCAAGAGTCCTGCAGGAGCGTAGGAATAAGTTAGAGGATTACTAAAACCTGAAGGGTCACCTGCTAAGACTCAGCCAGGGAAACCCTCCAAGCTGTCGCCTCCCAGCTTGGAGCCGTCATCTGGTATGGCGTCTGCTTCGACTTCGGTTCCGGCCGGAACCGAAGTGCCTGCCTCTCAGTCGGCTCCGATCCTGATGTCGGAACCTTCAGGGAGCCGAAAGCGTTCTAGGTCCCCATCCCTAGAGTCGATTCGCTCGGCTCCGGGGTCACCTCTGTTACACTCGGAGCGAAGTCACCGATCTCACTCTTCTCGGTCTTTAAGACTGTCTGACCATGACTGGGAGAGAGTGGTGAGCAGACTTCTGAAATCGCAGGCCCTGGCTAAAATGCTATCCAGCCCCCCTCATCAGGGTTCGGCTCTGCCCATCTCTACAGTAGTTCCTCCTTCGACTCACCCCTTGAGTTCGGAGACGGAGCTGGTTGGGGTTCGGATCGTGGAACCGTCGGTGCCGATACCTACCCTTTCGGTTCCTTCGGCTCCAATCACTTCCATGGCACTGTCCTTGGAGGGATCTGGGTGCCGAGACTCCCTCGTCGGTTCCGAGGGGGCAAGTGGCATTGCACCCTTGTCCAACCCCGTTCTCCCTCTCGGAGCTTCGGCGCAGGTGAGCTCGGCTCCTACATCGGCCTCGGAGCCATCCCTCTCGGTGCCGGGGAGGGTTCCGGTCTCTTTGGAGCCTGAGCCACCTTCTCTGCCGGGAAGGGGTGCCTTTGAGGTCATGAGGAGTGTGCTGGCCCCTCAGTCAGCCCCATGATCAGCCTCTTCAGCTTCTCCCCCCATGGTGCCTGCATCTGCCTCTGCCCCTCCTCCAAACCCCAAGCGAGGAGAACAAGCGCTCCAGGTCGCCCCAGTGGGCACATCCTCCTCTTCCGAGACCTCCCCTGATCATTCAGAGGAGCCCCCTCGAAAGAGGAAATGTAAGAGGAAGCATGTTGACTCCCCTGAGTCTGTCACTTCGGATACCGACTTAGAGGATTCAGAAGGGTCCCCGAGGTTCCCCTCTGAAGATGTCTCCTTCTCAGACATCCTTGAGATGCTTAGGCAGAGGGGGAACTGGACTACCCTTAACCCTTCTGAGGATGAGTCGGTATATCTGGACGCATTTGGTTCTCACCACTCCACCTCCTGGTTGTCTCCGTCTTTCGATCCACTGATGGCAGTGGTGACTCGAAAGGCATGGTCAGCCCCAGACACGGTAGAACCAACTCCCCGAAGGCCCACGAAATTCATCACAGCACCACAAGACAAGCAATTTTTGACAAAGGGTGTCCCTGTTGATGCTATGGTGGTAGCAGCGGCCATGAAAAAGGAGTTGGCTGAGACTTCTTCGTCTGTCCATCCCCCTAATAAGGAGTCTAGGATGATGGACAAATACGGGAAGCGGATGTTTTCCTCAGCGACCTTTTCCATGCGGTTGCTGAACTAATTGTGCCATTTTACATGCCTTCAAAGGGTTCTCCTTAAGGAGCTAGGAGATACCCTTCAAGATCCATCAGCTGCGGGATCCCAGGATAAGATTACCTCCCAGCTGGTGACTCTTAATTCGATAGTGAACTCCTCCATGCGGCTCATTTCTTATGTGGCCGATGGGGCGAGTAGAGCCGCAGGCACAGGTGTGGCCTTGAGAAGGCATGCTTGGATGCGGTTATGTAACTTTGCGGACCCCTTTAAGGCGTCTTTCACCAATACCCCTTTTGATGGTTCTGCTCTTTTTGGACCACAGGTGAAGGATACCCTTAAGGTGTGAGCAGGAAGGCAAGACTCTCCCTGCTGTGGGAGTCCGTTTTTTCCACTCCTTCTAGACCATACCCCAAAGGTCAGAAAAGTGTGGTTCCAGAAACCCCAGGGAGCCGTGCCTGACACAGGTGGTGAGTTTCCCTCCAGGGGCAGAGGAGGGAACAACAATAGATGCCGCCCTTGAAGCAGAGGGGGCCCGCAAAATCAGGGCAGCAGAGATTCCTTCTCTGACAAGCCCTTCCAGCATCCCTGAGGGGCTGCCCGCCTTCGGAGGCAGTCGGGGGAAAATTATCGCTGTACCCAAAAGCCTGGCAAGACATAACTCAAGACAGATGGGTACAGTCTATCATATCCGGAGGTTACATAATTCCCTTCGTTCATACCTCCTTAAGGTCGAACAAATCCCTTCCAGATGTTCCACCCAGTCTAAGGGAACAAGCAGTCCAAGAGATCTCAAAACTGCTACAGAAAAGAGCCATCCAACGAGTCCCAGCAGACCAGCAAGGATCTGGAATTTACTCAAGGTTCTTTTTGGTACCAAAAAAGACAGGGGACTGGAGACCCATTTTGGATCTCAGCAGACTAAACAGATCTGTACAAAGAACGACGTTCCGGATGGTCACGCTTCAGTCCATTCTACCCTTTTTGGGTCAGGACAATTGGATGTGCTCCATAGATCTTCAAGATGCGTACTACCATATCAAAATGGACAGGCGCTCCAGAAGATTCCTCCGCTTCCGGCTGGGAGCCAGTCATTATCAGTTCCGAGCTCTGCCCTTTGGTCTCACCACAGCCCCCAGGGTGTTCACCAAATGTATGGCAGTAGTTACCTCTCACCTGAGATGGCAAGGATTCCAGGTGTTTCCCTATCTAGACGACTGGCTCCTTACTGCTACCACCAGACATCAGCTGCTACGAGCCAGGAACTACACCATCCAAACTTGCTCCAAGCTAGGTATCACAATAAATTTCGAAAAGTCTGCATTGTCACCTTGTCAGTCTATAACCTTTATAGGTGCAAGTTTAAGTACAAAAGCCATGTCAGTGAGACTTCCGTTACAGAGAGTATTAGATATTCGCCATGTACAGGTGTTATTAGGATGCAAGAAAATTCAGGCCAGATTCGTCCTAAAGACATTGGGCCTCATGGCAGCAGCGATCATACTAGTCCCCCTGGCTCGTTTTCATATGAGGATTCTTCAGTGGTTGCTTTTCACCCAATGGTCATTTCTACAACTTCCAATGTCTCACATGATTATGATTACACAGACATGCAAAGACCAGCTTGCTTGGTGGATCGTTTCCCCGTTAGTACCCCAGGGCAGACCATTTGTTCTTCCTCCTCCAGTAGCCACGGTGACCACGGATGCCTCCCTGATCGGGTGGGGGGGGGGCACTTTCAGGGCAGAACAGTCCAAGGCACATGGCAACCCCATGAGTACCATCTGCATATCAATGTCTTGGAGATGAGAGCTGTGCTTTTGGCGTTGCAAACTCTTCAGAACTCTCTTCCCACCAGAACCATTGCAATTCAGACAGACAATATGTCGGTAGTGTGGTACATCAACAAGCAGGGCGGAACCAAGTCCTACCCCCTATGTCGAGAAGCACTCAGACTCTGGCAATGGGCAATCTCTTCCCAGCAGTTTCTGATGGCAACGCACATCCCTGGGAAGTCCAACGTTATAGCGGACAGGCTGAGCAGAGCAATTCTCATGCATCACGAGTGGTCTCTCAATCATACAGTGGTGGACCAAATCTTCCGCAAATGGGGTCAGCCTTGCTGCGACCTTTTCGCCACCCCCTTCAACAGCAAGTGTGACAGTTTCTTTTCTCTCCTCCCTCTTCCCGGATACCCTCCCAGAGATGCTCTAATCCACAATTGGCCTCAGGGTCTTCTTTATTCATTCCCTCCATTTCCCCTTATTCCCAAACTAATACAGAAAGCTACCGCGCTGGGATGCAAGATGATCCTCATTGCCCCCTACTGGCCTCGACAAATTTGTTTTCCGTTCCTGTATCATCACCTCCTGGAGCAACCCTGGACCCAGTACCAGACCTCCTGATCCATCAGTCAGGCAGGCTGCACCAATCCCTGCAATCTCTCAACCTCACTGCTTGGTTGCTCCACTTCCAATCTTAGCCAGGCTTCTGGACATTTCCCAATCGGTGCGTGAAATCATCTTATCTTCGCACAAATCTACCACCAGAAAAACTTATGCTAGTAAGTGGAAACATTTCTCTTACTGGGCAGAGTCTAAAAACATAGATCCCTTTTCAGCCCTGGTCCACCACGTTTTAGATTTCTTAGTGGAACTTTTTCAGGCTGGGTCCTCTTCTGCCACCATTAGAGTTCAGTTAGCCTATCTGTAACTAGTATCATGTCCCATAAGCTTTGCAAAGCTTTTCTCAAAGGGACTACTTTGCTCAGGCCCCCAGTAAGAGATCCCCCGCCTCCGTGGGATCTTAATTTGATCTTAGCTTCCCTAATATTGCCCCCCCTTTGAACCCACAGCTTCATGTTCCTTAAAGTTTCTTTCTTGGAAAACCCTCTTTCTTGTGGCAATTACCTCAGCCAGAAGAGTTTCCGAACTCCAGGCCCTTTGTGTTCGCCCTCCTTATTTAGTTTTCCATAATGACAGAGTTTCGCTCAGGACTAATCCCTCCTTCCTTCCTAAGGTACCTTCTGAGAGTAATCTGAATCAGTCCATTGATATTCCGGTCTTCTTCCCAAATTATTCCAACAAAGCTGAACATAAATTACATCAGTTGGATGTTCATAGACAATTACGTTTCTACTTGCATAGGACTAAACAAATTAGAAAATCAGATAAGCTCTTCCTGTCCTATGCTGAAGGTAAACAAGGTCTACCAGTGTGTAAAGTAACTATCTAGGTAGTTGACTTCTGTTATTACTTTGATTTATCAATTGAGGAACAAAGAGCTCCCTGCTAAACCAAAAGGCCACTCTACTAGGGCTTTAGCTACTTCTGTAGCTTTTCAGGCAAGATTATCAATGGAAGCCATTTGTGCGGCAGCTACATGGGCCACTCCCCATACATTTATTTCTCATTATAAGTTGGATGTGGCCTCTAGGAGCAGAGCTGATTTTGGTTCCACTGTGCTGAAGAGTCTGTTCCGATGAGCCACCCAGGACTGAGGTGCTAGGGACGCTGTCCCAACCAGCAAGAATGAAGGCGAGATAGACAACTTAACATTAAGAAGTTATGTACCTACCATAACGTTCCATGTTAGTTGTCTTCTTCTCGCCTTCTTTCTTGCGTCCCACCCTCCGTCCCCCTATCCTAATAGACCGAGAAGAGTTGCCCTCTGAGTTCCTTTTAGCTGGCTGGGTCTTATCTGGTTTGTTCCCTCAACCTTTTAGCTCTATAGCTAAACTTATGCTGTTAGGACAGATGTCCTTATATTTGTCTGTAGTTAGGTCTACCAACCGAGATCTGGGGATCTAGCGCCAGGCATTGTGGGTTATGGGGAGGCCTCGAGCCAGTAAATAGCTCTCAAGCTTTAGAAGATGGCCGAGTCGGAGCCGAGGATTGGCTCCGAACCCAACCAGCAAGAAAGAAGGCAAGAAGAAGACAACTAACATGGAACGTTATGGTAGGTACATAACTTCTTATTATCTGATAAGAAGAGATCCATCCTCTGTAATAGCAGGACTAAGGCCATTAGACTCTAGGACAGCTCAGCACATTAAACTTTCCTAGGCTACCACAGCCTTTCTCCCTATCCTATGATGCACTGTGGTTCAATTCCTGTCAAGATGTATGCTGATGCACTCGGCTTCAGATGCTGTAAATGACCCTAGGCTATTGGTTATCAGAGCTCTTATTTAATGTTTTCAAACTTTTGTGACCTGTCTTCATGTGTTTTATTTGTTAGAAGTAATTTTCTGACTCACTTTGTTACAATTTTTAAAGTTTTAGTGGATTTTTTCCCTTCACCCCATTGGGCCTACCTATGCTTTAGTGCCATCTTCAAATTTACTAAAATAGAATTTGTTAGATTACTATAACATTATAAATTGTTAATTATTCTTCTGTTTATTTCAGTAGATAATTATTATTCTTTGTTTATTTCGGTGGACTTTTGTCCCTTATTAAAAATGGAAAAATGGATTTATCCTTTAGAAAGTGCACCTGCACTTTCTAATACAGGATAAGGTTTAATTACGAGAAGGGTGTAATGCTTATAACACTATAGATGTCAAAAATTTTGTTTTAGAGTTGTAAGTAGTCTGATTGGTGTCTTGGCCGATACCCCAGTTTAAAGCTGAGGACCAAAATATGTCTTTTGCCAATTAAGTAAACAGATAGTATGTATATTTTCTGTGTACAGTGTGTCTTTGCTCTATCAAATATGCACCTGGGTTAAACTGTAGTAAAGGTTAAAGTTAGGCAAAGATGCGTTATTTATCAGCATTATAACTCTTTGTTAAACTAAGCCGTATAGCTTCTTACTAGAGTTCCTAACACGCAAACACTGACTGACTGTCATTTAAGCAACTGTGATTGCCTAAATCAGTGTTTCTGAAAGTGAGGTCCATATGATAAATTCTAGGGGTCCACAAACTCAGTTGCACCTGCCTAGATTTCTGTCATAGTCAGCGACCGACCTTGTAAATGAAAAAAGAAAAGTTGCACTGCTCATCCACAATTTAAAAAAAAGAAAGAAACAATTAAAAAAAAGAAAGAAACTTTCCTGTTTGTGGCTGAGTAGTTTAATTTCTGTGTTTGCGGCTAAGCAGCTTCTTGCCCTGAGGTTTTAGAGAAGGAGGAGGATCACCCCACTCTGATGGATGTCCTGCATTTCCAGAAAACAAACAGCACCAGAATTACCCTAAAGATTAGTCTAAAGACTTAAACCTTGCCTGCGATATAAATCGGACCTGCTGGAGCGATAGGTATGTATCTCAGAGACTACCCCGTCTCTGTAATAGGCTCCCCATCCATGTGAAGCAGAGTTCCTCCCTAACCCAATTCAAGCGCAACTTGGATGGGAAACCAGAAATTCATCCTTGGTTTGGCACCTAAGTCTCTAATGGACACAGGTAACCTGTAAATGGTTCATCTCCCAGGCCCATGTTTACACTTATCAAGGGTATCAGAACTTGTCAGAGATTTGGGATGCATGGCTAGGCTTAAAAAGGCCCTTGTGGTTGTTAGCCTATTAAACACCTAAGAACAAGTTCACGTTTATGGCTGATGCTGAGCAGCTGCTCACTTGTGTTTTCTGCCAGCAGTTAAACTTGGATGGAAATTTTAAACAACTGTTCTGTTCCCTCCAAGTAAGACAGGTCTGGGATTTATGTTATTTATGTTTCTCCCTTTTGCCATCTAATAGAAATTACTGCACAGCTGATGTGGATGATCTTGTTCAAAGACCCGGAAGGTATGTGTGTGTGTGTGTGTGTGTGTGTGTGTAAGAGGAAAGAAAACAGGTGTGTGTGTAAGTGGGAGGAAAGCAGGTGTGCATGTGTGTATGTGTGTGTGTGTGTGTGTGTGTGTGTCTGTAAGAGGGAGGAAAGTGTGTGTGTGTGTGTGTGTGTGTGTGTGTGTGTGTGTGTGTGTGTGTAAAAGGGAGGAAAGTAGGTGTGTGTGTGTGTGTGTAAGAGGTAGGAAAGTAGGTGTTTGTGTGTGTGTGTGTGTGTGTGTGTGTGTGTGTGTGTGTGTGTGTGTGTGTGTGTGTGTGTAAGAGGTGGGAAAGTAGGTGTGGCTGTGTGTGTAAGAGGTGGGAAAGTAGGTGTGTTTGTGTGTGTGTGTAAGAGGTAGGAAAGTAGGTGTTTGTGTGTGTGTGTGTAAGACGTAGGAAAGTAGATGTTTGTGTGTAAGAGGTAGGAAAGTAGGTGTGTGTGTGTGTGTGTGTGTGTGTGTGTGTGTAAGAGGTAGGTAAGTTGGTGTGTGTGTAAGCGGTAGGAAAGTTGGATCTGAAGTAGTTAACTTCATTTGCTCTGCAACCTGTGGGTATCAGATCCGACTCGGATCCGAGCCGGCAACTTTCCAAGCTAATAGAGCCGAGCTCCAAGCTCCTCCCCCTACCCATAATGCTCTGCCATCTCCCTCTAACCCTCAGATCTCGTTTGCCGCGGCTTCCATAAGCTTCTCTAGAATGAACTCTGAGAAATAGTACTGTAAGTCAGTCTTAAAAAAAAAAAACTTCTTTTCTGTCAGATTTTTCCTTTTCTTGGTGTGTGTGAACTCCCCCTATATTTTGTAGTCTTTGTTGGGTAGTTCTCTTGAAAATTTAGTTAAGTTAGTTTTATTCCCCTCCCCCCCTCTGCCTGTGTGAAGGTGTGTGCTTGTGGGCCTACCATTCTTTTTTCTTTTACAATGGCTGAAGGCCCTAAAGCCATTTTCTCAAAATGTACCGAGTGTGGCCATAAGCTGTCTCCAGCAGATGGTCACACTCGGTGTGTCCTTTGCCTGGAGGTTGAACACCTTTCTTCGGGCTGTACTATCTGTGCAGCCTTCAACCCCAGGGCTTTGAAGGATAGGAGGTCGAAGCTCATTCTGGCGGGCCTTTTGCCCCCAGACTCTGCTTCTTCCACCTCGGTGGCACCGGCCGTGGCCGCAGCTGCCCCACCTGTCACTCCTGATCCCCTGGCCGGGACTGACCCTCCCACCTTGACCCAGGAGGAAAGGGAAAGCAGAAAAAAAGAGAGAAAAGATAGAGAAAGAGAGAAGGAGAGGCACCGGAGCCATAAAAGGCGATCCGAATCCATCTCTTCGGCACCGCTGTCTAAAAAGCTCGCCTCTCCCCTTAAGGTCTCTGGGCCTTCCCCCTTTCGGCTCTATTCTCCACGATTCTCCCCGGAGCCGGAGGAGGAGACCTGTTTGCCTTCTAGGTCATCCAGGCGGCCTTCCCGGCTGGCTTCGGTGGCCTCATCTAGATCCACCATAAGCTTGTCAGACGCTGATATGGACTGGATGATGCATCGATTTCTTCAGGCCCAGATGCAGATGGGAGTGCTCTTGCCTCCCCCCCGCTGGGGGGGGGCAGCTTCACACCTTTTTTCACCCCCATCGCTCCTTCTCCAACCCGCTTTCGGGGCTTGGAGCTGTCGGATCCGACTAGCTTCGGAGCCGGGGTATGGTCGGTGCCGACAGTGCTTCCTACTTCGGCGCCGACTGTACCCTCGAGTCTGTCAGATCCATTTTCAGATCCGAGCTCTCGGGGCCGTGAGCTGAACATCAGATCTGAGAGGGCCAGTGGACCTTCGGCTCCGTCAAGGTCGGGGCACACTACCCTTTCGGATCCGGTCGGATCACCTTCGGCGCCAATCCGCACGTCGGATCCGAGGGGAATGCTTTCAGATCCAAGGGAAAGCAGTTCCCCCTTCGGCATTTGATGTTGTGGAGAGGGTCCTCTCGAGGGATTCAAGACCCCAGGCTCTTGCTTCGGATCCACCCAACATTCCCACTCATACGGGCCTGTCCTCCATCATCCAGCCCCAGGAACAGCCTGCGCCTAAGTCCCAGATTGTTCCCATAGGGGAACAGGACATTGTTGGTGAGGCCTCTTCGGACAGCCCCCCCGAGGAGGTCCCTCACAAACGGAAGTGCAAGAGGAGGCACTTGGACTCACCCGAGTCCCTCACAGAGGACACGGACTTGGAGGAAGGGGAATGTTCCCCAAGGTCACCCCCCGAAGACGTCTCCTTCGGAGACATCATGGAAATGTTACGCATTAGAGGGGGGTGGTCTGCCCAAAAACCTTCCTCAGATGAGTCTGTGTTTCTGGAGGCGTTTGATACAGGCCCATCTACCTCTTGGGTGTCCCCTCCCGCCGATCCCCTGGTAGACCTCATTACTACCAGGGCATGGAAGGAACCGGACACTGTTGAGCCAATTCCTAAGAGACCGGACAGGATACTCAGCCCTCCCACGGACAGGACAGTTTGGAGCAAGGGTGCCCCAGTGGATGCCATGGTGGTGGTGGCTGCCACTAAAAATGAATTAGCACAGGAGAGTTCCTCGGTGCATCTTCCAGACAAGGAGTCTCGGATGATGGACCATTTGGGAAAGCGGTTGTTTTCTTCAGCGACCTTCTCTGTAAGGTCACTGAATTATATGGCACATGTGATTAGGCTGCAGCGAGACCTGATTAAAGAGTACGCTGCATCACCCCCAGAGTCCATGTCGGCCGAGGATAAGCGAACCTTCTCGGCTCGAATGGCCACTCTCAAGTCAGTCACCAACACGTCTATACGGCTCCTTTCCCATGCTATGGAGGGTGTGGCTAGAGCTAGTGGAACAGGCATCGTCTTACGTAGACTAGCCTGGCTCCATCTCTGCGACTTTGCAGAACCCTTCAAGGTGTCCAAAACCATCCGCAATATGCTTCTCCAGAGCGAGAAAGACGGGAAGACGTTGTCTGCCATCGGGATCTGCTTCTCGGCTCCTCAGAGGTCCTACTCCAGGCACCAAAGAGGACAACAGAAGATGTGGTTCCGGAAAGCTCAACAATCCCGTTCCACTCCGGATAACTCATCCTTCAGAGGCAGAGGACAGGGTGGACGCCGGCCCAGGGGCAGAGGGGGCCCGAAAAATTTTGGGTCGAGAGAACCTTGCCTGGCTGCTCCTCTCTGGAGGCAGTCAAGGGGTGCTTCTCGGAACACCTAGCGAAATGGGAGTCCATCACAACAAATCGCTGGGTGCTCCAAATCATAACCAGAGGATATTCAATCCCCTTCCTATCTCACCCTCCCCGAGCAACAAAACTCCCCGATGTCCCACCCAATCAGAGGGAGGCAGCAGCATCAGAAATCTTAGGGCTGCTAAGAAAAAGAGCCCTCCAGTGCGTCCCCCCCCCCGAACAATCCGGATCAGGCTTTTATTCCAGGTTCTTTCTGGTGCTAAAAAAGACGGGGGACTTACGACTCATCCTCGACCTGTCAACGCTGAACCTGTCAATTGCCAAGGAAATGTTCCGGATAGTCACTATTCAATCCATTCTCCCACTTCTGCAGGAGAATGACTGGATGTGCTCAGTAGACCTCAAGGATGCGTACTACCACATTTTGATGGGCAGACCATCCAGGAGGTTCCTCCGCTTTCGGCTGGGAGCCAGCCATTATCAGTTCAGGGTCCTACCCTTCGGTCTCACCACAGCCCCCAGGGTGTTCACCAAGGTCATGGCAGTTGTAGGGGCCCACCTGAGGCTTCAGGGAATACAGGTCTTTCTGTACCTGGACGACTGGCTCCTTACCGCCCCCATCAGGCATCAACTCTGCTCAGGCAGGGACTACTTCTTACACCTAGCCCGCCACCTAGGGATCACGATACATCTCCAGAAATCCTCCCTTCAACCCACTCAGATTTTGGAATTCATAGGGCCAGGATAGACACTACTCAATCCAGAGTCTTTCTGACTATGGACAGGCTTCGCAATCTGAGCCTTCACATTCTAGATCTCTTACGATCATCAGCCCCACCAGCGGAACTAGTCCTGAGGGCCCTGGGATCTATGGCAGCGGCCATCAATCTATCCCCCTTCGCTCACCTCAAGATGAGGTTCCTTCAGTGGACGTTACAAGTACAATGGTCCATCCTCTGTCAACCCCTGACCACACCTGTTCCTCTCACCAGGATTTGCAGGGAATCGCTTCTTTGGTGGCTCCACTCCAGAGACCTTCGTGAAGGCCGCCCCTTTGTTATACGTCCTCCCCAAGTCATGGTGACCACGGACACTTCTCTCCTTGGGTGGGGGGGGGGCATTGCATGGGCAGATCCGTCCAAGGCACGTGGACTTTCACAGAGACCTCACTGCATATCAGCGTCCTGGAGATGAGGGCGGTGCTTCTAGCGTTGCAAGCTCTCCATCCCCCTCTCCCTCCAGGAACTATTGCACTTTAAACAGACAACATGGCGGTAGTCTGGTACATAAACAAAATGGGGGGAACCAGATCCTATCCACTTTGCAGGGAGGCAATGAGAATATGGGAATGGGCGATATCCACCAACCGCTTTCTCATAGCAACACACATACCGGGTCAGTCAGACATCCTAGCGGACAGGTTGAGTCAGACGATCCTCTCACCTTACGAGTGGTCTCTGAACCCTGCTGTAGCGAAACAAATCTTTCTCCAATGGGGTCAACCTTTTTGCGATCTCTTCGCCTCGCCTTCGAACATAAAGTGCAGCGAATTCTTCGCTCTGATTCCCCCACCAGCGGAAATCCCCAGAGACGCTCTAGTTCATGCTTGGCCATCCGGTCTTCTGTATGCTTATCCTCCTCTTCCCTTGATGACAAAATTCTTGCAGAAAGCACATCGGTTGGGGAGCAGAATTAACCCCATAGCCCCATTCTGGCCTCGCCAAATCTGGTTCCCTTACCTACGGTCTCATCAAGTACATCCTCCTTGGATTTTGGATCCCAAACCGGATCTAATCTGTCACCCTTTAGGATTGAAGACCCCCAATCTGGACTGCCTGAAGCTGTCAGCTTGGTTGATCCAGTTCCCTTGATGGCTAGGACTCCCGGTATATCATCTTCGGTTAAAGCCATCCTGGTGGCCGCCCATAAACCATCCACCAGGAAGATCTACAACAGTAAATGGAAACGTTTCTCGATCTGGGCGGAGCACAGGAATTTAGATCCCTTTATGGCTCCAATTCCAGCAGTCCTAGACTTTCTTTCACATACCTTTGATCAAGGAGCCAGTGCTTCTACTATTAAAGTTCAGTTGGCAACTATCTCCCACTACCATGTTGGTAACAGCTCAGAGCCGCTAGCATCCTCCAAAATATGCAAGGCCTTCTTGAAAGGAACATTTTTGTTAAGACCCCCCGTTAAAGATCCAGTCCCCCCATGGGATCTTACCCTAGTTCTTCAAGCTCTGACTGGGCCCCCCTTTGAGCCCACGGCTTCAGTCGATTTGAAATATGTATCATGGAAAATGGCCTTTCT
>NC_056737.1:762333653-762371153 GCF_019279795.1 Protopterus annectens
TTTCTTGCTCCATGTCGTTCTTGTGGGAAGCAAATACCTCATAAGGATTTCCACTCTTACTGTATTCCTTGTTTAGGCCCTGACCACGACGTAGCTAGTTGTCGGTTTTGTGCTAGATTTAATCAACGTACTATAAAGCGGAGATACGATTTTGCTTTTCACTACTGTGGCAGGCGATTTAATTACAATATGTCGTCGGACACGCTTCCGACTACCGGAGTTCACAAATGACGTAAGGATAAGGACAGGCCTCCGAGGTCCAAATCAGACGACGGTTTACAAGCAGAGCCAGCTGCAGGTTCGGCCGTTGTCAGTGAGGCGCTTTCGTAGCCCTGTCATCAGCCATTACAGAACAGCTTGCCAAAACGGACTCCCACGAGGAGCCAACTAGGCCTTTGACTACTCCAGGTGCAGGGCCTTCGGACAGTGCTCCCTCGGATGGGTCCGGAGCCGCTGTGCAGGTACCGGCTTCCAAGGAGGTTTTCAGGCCTACACAGCTTCATATAAAGACAAAGGCAAAGACAAAGGCGAAGACTCCTTCTAAATCAAAGACTCAAGCCCAGGCCTCCTCTGATCTGAGACCCAAATCTCAAAAACAAATACTCAAAATGGCAGAGGACTTACTAACTATGATTAGGGGTTCACATCCCCCTCCAGACAAAAGGCCAAGACAAGAATTGGATTATGAATCCTCTGATCAGGCATCTGTTTCTTCAGTGTCTTCCTCTGAACAGGAATACACTTTCCCTCCTTATGAGGATTCTGATGCTGAGGAATCCATTCCTTCAGCTTCTCCCCCTGAGTATTTTTCTTTTGGGGAAACTTTACATGGCATGAGGGAACATTTTCACTGGGAAGGACAGGAGTACTCTGAATCTAAGAGAAGGCTTAGGGATTTCCTTCTTCTTTCCCAACACAGACCCCTGGCTATTCCTCCCATTTTGGATATTGTGGATGATGTCTTTTCTGAGGCTAATTTAACTCCTGACTCCTTTCCTCCAGCCCCTGCAAAGCCTGACAGATATTACAGGATCCCTGACTCCCACCAGTTTCTTTATAAAAATCCTACTGCTGATCCAGAAACCATTTCTCAGGGTCCTAAGGGTGTTAAGGCCGCCTCTGCTAAGAACCCTATTCCGTCAGATAAGGATTCTAGAGCTTTGGAGAGATGGGGCAAAAAAGTGTACACTTCTGCTACTTTATCCATTAGGGCTTTAAATTGTCAATTTCATATGCTAAAATATCAGCAATTTCTTCTGTCTGTTATGAAACAAAAGCTAGGTACCATTTCTGCATGTGCAGATAATAAGGAATTACACGATTTGATGCATGCTACTGAGCAGGTGGGGAAGCATGGCTTACACTGTGGTTTTGATGCCTTGGAGGCTTCATGCAGGGTGGCTGCCACTGGCACAGTCATTAGAAGGTATGCTTGGTTAAAGGAACAAAACTTGCCTGATCATGTGAAAGCAAAGTTACTGGATGCTCCTGTTCAGCATAATGTTTTGTTTGGGTCTAAGGCTGAAGAGGTGATAAAGAAAATGGAGGATAAGGCAAAATCCATGCAAACGGTTAAGGATTTCTTAAAGTTCAGCCCCCAAGATTTAGCAGAAATTGGCCAACTAAAAATTGGTCCTTTCCCAGCTCGGACAGGCCTCAGAGGGGTAGATATAGGCACACCAGAGGGAGGGCCCAAGCACAGACCTTTTACAGACCTAGACAGTGGAGTGCTTCCACCCCCAGGGGTGGAGAGGACAGACCTCAGTCTTATAGGAAACAGACTCAATGACTCCCCCTGCATGGCTCCAAGAACCTCTCTCCTGGAAGCCCCTCTAGGAGGAAAACTCTCTCTTTTTCACCAAAATTGGACTTACATAACCCAAGACAAGTGGGTTCTGGATGTAGTTTCAAGAGGTTACAAATTCCACTTTCATACCTTGCCAAGACCAAACGGATGGCGAGACCTACCAAAACACCAATGGGCAGAGGCATTAAACCAGGTGGGATCCCTCATGGCTATGAGGGCCATAGAACTGGTTCCACAATCAGAGACGTGGCAAGGCTTTTACTCAAGGCTCTTTCTAGTTCCCGGAAAACAAAATTCCTGGAGACCCATCCTGGATCTGTCAGTCTTAAATACTTTCCTGGAAATACCAAAGTTCAAGATGCTTACTCTGCAGCAGCTTCTGCCAATGTTGAGCAAAAATGCATGGATGGTGACATTGGATTTATAGGAGGCTTACCTACACATCCCTATCAGACAGGAATGCAGAAAATACCTCAGGTTCAAGGCCGGCTCGAAACATTACCAATTCTCTGTGCTGCCCTTTGGCTTGTCTGCTGCGCCCAGGGTCTTCACCAAGTGCCTGGCACCAGTAGTAGCTTACTGCAGACTCAAGGGAATTCAAATTTACCCTTATCTGGACGACTGCCTTATTGAAGCAGACAGCAAGGATGTCTTACTCCACCTGGCACCTGGAATTTGTTCAAAATCTACTCAAGTACCTAGGACTCACTGTGAACATAAAAAAGTCAAATTTGACACCCACACAACAGATAACTTATCTGGGTGCTCTTCTAAACACAACAACCCAGATGTCATTCCTGACATCCGAAAAACAACTTCAGCTGGCTTCAACTTTCAAAACCCTGGCGTTAATGTCTCAGCTAACTGCAAGGAAATTCCTGCAGGCTTTGGGTTACATGGCCTCCTGCATCCTTCTCATACCATATGCAAGACTGCATATGAGAAAAATACAATGGTACCTAAAAAGCGTATGGTCTCAGCATTGTCACAGTCTAGACACACAGATTGCTGTCTTGCCTTGCCTGCAAAAGGAATTCTATTGGTGGACCATGGCATGTCTTCAAAACAAAGGGAAAGCCTTCAGTCTGCCTCCAGCCAACCAAGTGTTAACCATGGATGCCTCGGATTATGCATGGGGAGCCCACTTGCAGGGGAAGGGCCTGCAAGGTTTTTGGACAGAGGATCAGAAGCACCTACATATCAATTTAAAAGAGATGTTAGCTGTACAGAATGCCCTCTTGGCTTTCAGGGATCTTCTACAGCCAGGGCAACTACTGATATGGACAGACAACACCACAGTTATGTGGTACATAAACAAGCAAGGGGGTTCACACTCCTACCCCCTTTGCAGACTAGCCATGACTCTATGGAACACAGCTCTAGCTTGCAAAGTGGATCTACAAGCTCAGTTCCTGCCAGGGAAACAAAATATTCTGGCAGACAGCCTGAGCAGGAACCTGTCAGACCCACACGAGTGGATGCTAGACACCCAAATATTCAAGATGATTACAGAAGCCTGGGGCTGCCCAGACATAGATCTGTTTGCATCCCCCCTCAACTACCAGTTACAGATTTTTTGCACAAGGACATATCACAAACTAGCATGGAAAGTGGATGCTCTCTCATTCATTTGGAGGGACCTGTCGGGGTATGCCTTTCCTCCTCTACCTCTTCTTCCACGGGTGTTATTAAAGATAAAGCAGGACAAACCCAAGATGATTTTACTGGCCCCAAATTGGCCTCGTCAGTTTTGGTACTCAACGCTGATGAATCTATCCCAGGAGCCTCCTTGGATTCTACCTCAGATTCCAAATCTTTTGTCCCAACACCAGGGCCAGGTTCTGCACTCTCATATCAAAACTCTCAGCCTGGCAGCCTGGCGTATTCAGGGTCTATGATTAATTCTACCCTTCCCAAACAGGTCATGGATGTCATCATAGAAGCCAGACGGCCTAGCACTAGAAAATCTTATGAAGGTAAATGGAAGAGATTTTGCACCTGGATGCATGCTCAGGATTCGGATCCTCTCATTCCTAACATTCCATTGATTTTACATTACCTGACAGACATGTTACATAAGGGTTTATCCTTTTTCTCCATAAAAATACATGCCTCAGCTATCTCTGCAAATTACAATACAGATCCTCCAATCTTTTCACATCCACTTCTGAAACAATATCTCAGAGGAGCAAAGAATTTAAGGCCCCCTAGGACACCACCCATGCCTGCCTGGGACCTCAACTATGTTTTGGAAAAACTTACTCTGCCTCCTTTTGAGCCTGCTGCCACATCTGATATTAAGTATTTATCATGGAAGACAGCTATCCTACTGGCTTTGACTTCAGCCAGGAGAGTCTCAGAGTTACAAGCACTCATGGCTGTGGAATCTTATATTATTTTTCACCAAGACAGGGTGTCTTTAAGGACTAATCCTACTTTCATGCCTAAAGTGGTTTCTAAAGTGGCTTTAAACCAAACTGTTCACCTGCCAACTTTTTTCACTAATCCACAAAATAAGGGGGAGAGGATCTTGCATTCCTTGGACGTGCACAGGCAGCTTTATTTTTACCTGGACAGAACCAAGGATATCAGGAAAACAGAACAACTGTTTGTTTCTTATGCAGCAAATTCCCAAGGCAAAGCTATTTCAAAACAGACCATTTCTAAATGGATTGCTCACGGAATCAGATTTTGTTACTCTCATCATAGAAAGCAAATCCCAGGAAAAATTAGGACTCTCTCTACCAGAGCTGCTGCTACTTCAGCTGCCTTTCTCAGGGAATACCTACCAAAGATATTTTGGAAGCTGCAACTTGGAGTTCAGTGCGTACTTTCACTAAGCACTATAATCTCCCTCTTTATTCTAAGTCTAGGGCAGGCTTTGCTTCTGCAGTCTTGCAGGGTCTTCTAGCCGCCCCTTCTACTCTATAACCACCACCCTTTATCTCAGCTTTGGGATTCAACCCTACAGTGATGACTGCAACAGTGAAACACGATGAACATAGTACAGTTGTGTACACTTACCATAAATGTAGATGTTCGAGTGTCTTCACTGTTGCAGTCTGGGTTACCCACCCTCCAGTCCCCTCTTATACTTTTATTAGTGTGGTTTCCTACTTCACCCTTCTTCTGAGGTGTATTTGCTACAGGGTATGGGGTTTGTTGTATGTTACATTTTTGTTTTACTATTAGCCTTCACTTTTAGGCATCTGACATCTGGGGCAAGAAAAACTGGAGAACATGGCGTCGGCTGGCAGCTTTGTACTCCTGGTGCTCTGACGTCAGGGAGCATGACTGAACAGCCGATGCCGGACCCAGACTTTGGGATTCTGGCCGACCGAGGGCTGCCTGCCGGCAGGAAGAACCCTACAGTGATGACTGCAACAGTGAAGACACTCGAACATCTACATTTATGGTAAGTGTACACAACTATACTGTGTGTGTGTAGAAGGGAGAAAAGTAGGTGTGTGTGTGTGTGTGTGTGTGTTTGTGTGTAGAAGGGAGGAAAGTAGGTGAGTGTGTGTGTGTAGAAGGGAGGAACATAGGTGTGTGTGTGTGTGTGTGTGTGTGTGTGTGTGTGTGTGTGTGTGTGTGTGTGTGTGTGTGTGTAGAAGGGAGAAATGTAGGTGTGTGTGTGTATGTGTAGAAGGGTGGAAAGTAGGTATTTGTGTGTGTGTGTGTGGAGAAAAGAGGAAAGTAGGTGTGTGTGTGTGTGTGTGTGTGTGTGTGTGTGTGTATGTGTGTAAGAGGGAGGAAAGTAGGTGAGTGTGTGTGTAAGAGGGAGGAAAGTAGGTGAGTGTGCGTGTAAGAGGGAAGTGTTTTGTGTGTGTGTGTGTGTGTGTGTGTGTGTGTGTGTGTGTGTGTGTGTGTGTGAGAGAGAGAGTGTAATGTCCTAGTTAGGGTTTGCAGGTGGTTAGTAATTTGCGTAGGCTCAACCCTGTACCTTGCCTACAGAAAACAAGAGCCTGAGTCCAGTCTACCCCAACTACCAAGCTGCGTTTTTCAAGGAATTTAATTTCAAGTGCATTTTCAAGGAATTGTGAACTTCGAGGGTAGAGATGTTCACTGCTGCTCATGCTAAGTCTGTTTACTAAGTGCAACTGTTTTGTTTAGCAAATGATATCACTATTGTGGTATAGAATGTAAAAGTAGTGTTAGTAGCACAACAGGTAGCATAGTTACATTTTAATGCAGAAGGATGTGCGTTGTACTCCCACAGCATGTAGATGGATTGCTAATACTGTGTTGCATTTTCAGCAGGTAGGATGCTGAAGTCCTGAATACTTCCTCCCTTGGATGAGATGCCTAGTAACTATGAACCCATTTTCAGTTTGCAATCCATGCAATATTACCAGTTTACCATTTTTTAATGTAGCATAAGTAGGCAATTTATTATTCAAGGGCAGCAGGCAATGAATGTGTAGATGAAACACTGAAATATAAAGTTGTTTGCTACCAGCAACCTTTTCATTAGTTACAGATCTTTTTAAGGTGGAATTATTCAGATGACTTTTACTTCTGCAGAAATTGTGCATATTGACTGATAATTGCGGATTGTAATAACAGAAGTTCGAGTGGCCTTTTATGATTGAAATGTTCCGAATTGGGCAGTTTTGTCATTATTGGTTCATATGTTTCCTAGGAAAGATGTGCAGCAGGTAAAGGTGATAAAGGATAATGAGGGAAACATACTCACAAGCGAGGAGAGTGTGTTGAGGAGATGGAAAGAGTACTTTGAGGGGTTGATGAATGAAGAGAATGAGAGGGAGAGAAGGTTGGATGATGTAGGGATAGTGAATCATGAAGTACAATGGATTAGCAAGGAGGAAGTAAGTATAGCTATGAAGAGAATGAAGAATGGAAAGGCTGTTGGCCCAGATGACATACCTATGGAAGCATGGAGGTGTTTAGGTGAAATGACAGTGGAGTTTTTAACCAGATTGTTTAATGAAATCTTGGAAAGTGAGAGGATGCCTGAGGAATGGAGAAAAAGTGTTTTGGTACCTATTTTTAAGAATAAGGGTGATGTGCAGAGCTGTAGTAACTACAGAGAGATTAAACTGATCAGTCACAGCATGAAGTTATGGGAAAGGGTAGTGGAAGCAAGGTTAAGAAGGGACGTGATGATTAGTGATCAGCAGTATGGTTTCATGCCAGGAAAGAGCACTACAGATGCGATCTTTGCTCTGAGAGTGTTGATGGAGAAGTACAGAGAATGTCGGAAGGAGTTGCATTGTGTTTTTGTAGACTTAGAGAAAGCATATGACAGGGTGCCTAGAGAGGAGTTGTGGTATTGTATGAGGAAGTCAGGAGTGTCAGAAAAGTATGTAAGAGTGGTACAGGATATGTACGAGGGTAGTGTGACAGCGGTGAGGTCTGCGATGGGAGTGACAGATGCGTTTAAGGTGGAGGTGGGGTTACATCAAGTATCAGCTCTGAGCCCTTTCTTATTTGCAATGGTGATGGACAGGTTGACTGACGAGATCAGACAGGAGTCCCCGTGGACTATGATGTTTGCAGATGACATTGTGATCTGTAGTGAGAGTAGGGAACAGGTGGAGGAGACCCTGGAGAGATGGAGATATGCTCTAGAGAGAAGAGGGATGAAGGTCAGCAGGACTAAGACAGAATATATGTGTGTGAATGAGAGGGAGGATAGAGGAATGGTGAGGATGCAAGGAGTAGAGGTGACAAAGGTGGATGAGTTTAAATACTTGGGGTCAGTAGTTCAGAGTAACGGTGAGTGTGGAAGAGGTGAAGAAGAGAGTACAGGCAGGATAGAGTGGGTGGAGAAGAGTGTCAGGAGTGATTTGTGACAGACGAGTACCTGTAAGAGTGAAAGGGAAGGTCTACAAGAGGGTAGTGAGACCAGCTATGTTATATGGGTTGGAGACAGTGGCATTGACAAAAAGGCAGGAGTTTGAGCTGGATGTGGCAGAATTAAAGATGTTAAGATTTGCACTGGGTGTGACGAGTATGGACAAGATTAGGAATAGGTATATTAGAGGGTCAGCCCAGGTTAGAAGGTTTGGAGGCAAAGCCAGAGAGGCACAATTACATTGGTTTGGACATGTGCTGAGGAGGGATGCTGAGTATATTGGGAAAAAGATGCTAAGGATGAAGCTACCAGGTAACAGGAAAAGAGGAAGGCCTAAGATAAGGTTTATGGATGTGGTGAGAGAGGACATGCAGGTGGTTGGTGTGACAGAGCAAGATGCAGAGGACAGGAAGAAATGGAAACAGGTGATCTGCTGTGGCGACCTCTGACGGGAACAGCCGAAAGAAGATGATGTTTCCTTTCATTGCTTACTGGAAAAATGTGCAAAAATATACATTTAAAACACGCTCTACCAAGTGGCGCTGTATTATACAAGGGGTATAATTTAACTATTTTACATTAAAATTTAATTATACAATCAGGAAGGTGAATCAAAGAACTTTTGCATGTTGCTAAAAATGTTCACAAGGGACCTATGCTTTGAAAACAGCCCAAAGGTAAACTTAATCCGCCACTGGCCAAATGCATTTTCTTTGAATGTGAGTTTCAATGCTGTTTCAGTGAATGTGAGCTTCAAAGGCAGAGAAGTTTTAATGTTAAGTCTGATTTCATTGTGAGACTGTATTGCTTTGTTCAGCTTTAGCAAATGTCTGTCAGTGTTTGTGCTCTAAAATTTGAAATAAAAGTTTTAAATATCAGTAATTATTGTAGAAGTAATGCAGGAAACAGTATGCACACTGAGAATTTTGAACTGTGTTTATGGCAACTGGGAAGAAATAACCAAGTACTGGGACACTGAAATGGCTGCGTGGAGGTGGGGGGTGGGGAATTGATCTGAACATAAAGTATGTGTACCATTATCTATAACCTATAGGGGTCTGCCAAAATATTTCCTTTATAAAATGTTTCCTCCTGCTTGCAAAGTTTCAGAACCACTGGCCTAAATCATTGCAGGCACGGATTTATACATCAACTGCAGTGCTGTGTGTGCCCCTAACAGTTTGCGCCTGCGGCAGCTGCCCTTGCTATGGCTATAGAGTACCATTAGAAATCAGGAGGAGGAGTTATGGTTATTCTTGTTTGATAGGTCACTTTCAGCACAAGAAAAAGTGGGACTGTCTTCAGCTTTGAAGATCGTGGTTTTGGCATCGACATAAAAAGTTGAATTCCCATAAAACTCCGAAGCCCCAGGTGTAGCCTTGCTCTTCAATTTGTCAGTATGGTGGAGGTACATGGATGAGGTTTAGCAAAATTGTTTTACAAGTTGATGAGTTAAAGTCTCTAGTTTTGCAGTTATCTAACTCACAGATCTTGAGTTTAGCTGACAAAGAGGCTTGTACTAGGTCTACTTCAAGAGCTTCACCACTTCCTGTCATCCCTGAATTCTGTTTGGACAGGCTGGTGGCGGCTCTGTTAAGAGATAAAAAGAGACTCTTAACAGCCTTTTCCTTGCCTGTTTTGCTGTAAATAGGGGCACTGTTGAGTTTATTCTTGGCCTCACTGTACTGAGTGCCACTACTCACCTTTAGTATCAGTGCCAGTTTAAGGATCAGTATTGATGCCAATGACTTTGATGTCTCTTGAGGCATCCTTTGTCTTGGTTGCCCTGACCCTGCCCTTGACCGTACTGTCACTCAACTTGGTTTACAATTGAAGATGAACAGGGCTAGTTCATTTATATGCTTTGTGTACATCAGGATGGACAGCAGCAGTACAAAATACAAACAAACTGATTAACAGACTACACTGACATACATGCTTACATCTCAACAGTTTACTACAAATTGGCAGTCAGGCTCGCATGTGCTCAGTATTTATACACATGTGCAAGTCCATGGAAAGCTTCTTAAAGGTATACATACATATTGATCTACATCCTCCCTCTTTAATGAGTTGCCCACAGTAAAATGACATTTAGAAAAGACATGAAATTGTATAGACATTAAGAAATAAACACACTTATGCCCTTATGTCCAACTTGCTGAGTATCTGGAACATTGTCTGGAAATGCAACCTGATCTAGTGATATAGCAATCAGAACTGGGTTTAGCAACAGGGACAGTCGTTCGTGAACAAACAGATTCCAGAGTTTTGGGATATTTACTGGAATGTCCTATGGAACTGGAATGTTGGATAACTCACTCTGAGATTTAGAGTCTTTCTTGCAGGTATGATACTGCAATACAGGCTCAGACACCGGGATCAAATGTGTCCGATTCCACCAAAATTCTGCTCCTTGTGATTCCGCAATGTATGATCTCTGCTCTGGACATATACTTTTCACGACTCCAATCTGATCAAAACTTTTGGACATCTGCATCCTCACTATCTCCCCTTCTCGTAATGGATTCAGTGATTTGCTGGACTTATCATAACAGGACTTCTGGGATAAACGCTTCCTTAACAGATGGGCTCTCACTGATCTGTTCTTAACACATGGAACCAATAATGTACTACTAATCAGTATTGTAGTTCTGGTTTGCCTCAACAGAAATCTGTGCAGGTGAACCAAGATGTTTATCACAAAGAATATTTCTGAGATTCAAGAGATCCAAGAAAAGATCACTGTTGTCTCGTTTCAACTTCTGTAGTAATTGTTTAACACTTTAAACTGCACATTCTGACAAACCATTTGACTGCACATACTCAGAGCTACTCTTAACATGAGTAAAGTCCCACTCATTAGCAAATCTTTTGAACTGCTGGCTTGTAAACTGTGTACCATTGTCAGAAATAACTTTGTGCGGACTACCGTGGACTGCAAAATGACGCTTCATCTTAGTAATGACAGTAATGGATGCTAGGTTAGGAGGCAGGTCAGTCTCGGACCAGTTGGAATAAGATTCTACCATTTCATTTGAAAATGTCTGTAGCTACTGTCGACCAAGGTAGTTCAGTAATCTGGTTTAGATGAAGTGGTGGTTCTCTTTCTGTTGATGTGGCTTAGTACTATTACATACAGAACAAGATGAAAGTACTCACTCAATGTCCCTTGACATAGAAGGCCAAAATACTAATCCTTTCGCCCTTCTTTTGGTAGAATCAGTTCCTGGGTGGCCACGATGCAAGATAGTAATATACTCTTGTTGCAAGAACTTTGGAACAATTACTTTTGGACCTTTCACAATTTATTTATTTTATTTTATTTTACATTTGTTGACCGGGATAGTCCAACTGGAGACATGTCCATTTTCAGCGGAGGCCTGGGGAGAAAAGCTCCAAGATAATAATACACATTGAACATTTAGTAAATGCTAGTTTTAAGCAGATTACAGTCATAAGCAATACCAGCATTTAGCACATATAGTACTTATTATAAAACACTTTACAAAACATAACATTATTTTCAAAGTTAAACATACATAACATTACAGTCAGGTTTAAGACACACTGAGCAGCAGTTATACAATTGACCCTTCCTGAAATGGAGTGATAGAAAAATGTTAGAAGTAGTTGAAGGTAAGGCACCTAAAAAATAGAGAGGTCACTAGTCGGGGTTAGTGCAAAGACATAACCAATGAGTTTTGAAGTATTTCATGAGTTTGTTTTTAAATTTAGTTAGTGAGGGTTCTAGGGTCAAGTCAGCTGGGAGTCTGTTCCATATTTTTCCAACAGAGTTGGCAAACAGAGAGTCCCCAGTTGAGTAGCTGGATTTGTATGTTTGAACTAGGAGCCTAGTGGATGATCGTAGTGGCCGGGTGCTGGTGTAGGGGCTGATAATATTTTTTTAGTGCAGGTGTATTTTCTGGTAGGTAAAGGACTTTATGTGCCACTATTAGCTGGTTGAACTGCAGTAGGATTGGCAGTTCAAGCCATCCCAGGCGATTTAGGTTGTGACAGTGGTGTGTCCGGTAGGCTGTGCCAGTAGCAAATCTGGCAATGTGGTTATAGCAGGATGATAGTTTATTAAGATCTGTTTTGTTTAAACTGGAGAATAGAGGTGAGACATAGAGAAGAGTTGATAGCAGATGGGAATGGGCAATTGCAGTTCTAGCAAGTGGGGTAAGGAAATGTTGATTCTGTAAAGAGAGCCAAGTTTTTTATTAATGGTTTTGATAGTTTGATTGATATGCGCATCAAACTTCAGGTTGTTATCAACTATGACACCCAGTAGTTTAGTTTGGGCTTCTGGGGAGATGATAGTGCCATTGTTAGCATTTATGTTGAAGGCTGGCAGGGGGTCCTGTATGTGGGGGAGAAGAGGAGCAACTTAGTTTTGTTGGGGTTTAGGATTAGATGTTGTTTGGAGAGCCATTTTTTCACTGTATTGAAGGTAATTTGGGTTAATGTGAATAAAGTAGCTGGTGAGGTGTCAGAACAAATCAAGGTGGAGTCATCCGCATATTGAATGCAGGTAGCATCTGGGATGACTGAATGAAGGTCGTTGATAAAGATGGAGAAAAGAAGGGGGTCCTAGTATTGTATAGTTTTTGTATTGTATAGCATAGTCCTAGACGATACCATTGTCAAACAAAATCTCATCTCTGTAAGGAAAATAAGGTTGCACTTCCACTGGTAAGCAAGATTGCTTTGACGGCCATCCTTGACTTATAAAGTGATTGAGCTTCTGAAGAACTGGATCTGAGGCTGTATGTCTTTTGAGCTCATCAAGATGTGTGGAAGAAAAAATTCTCACTTCCATGACTTTAAAATCAAATTTCTCATTTTCATGCTGTTCAGTGGTATTTCTGGGTGATCTGAACAACGTATCTGTAGAACACAGAATGTGTTGTAACTTTAAGAAGCATTTGCAAGTGTTGGCATGTGCATATAAATAGTGAGCATGTGCAGGCAGTAGTGCCATTTTGAGAAAACAGCCAGAGTGTTAACATGTATGAGTGTAGTAGTCAGTCTGTTTATAAGTTCATTTAAGTTACTAAGCCTCAATCCTGATGTGTTTATATATGATAAAGCTGCTTGAACCAAACCCACAACTGTTCATCTATTTTATCCTGACCGGATGAGCGTCATGGTGTCAGAATCGGATTAAGAGTGCAACTTCTTCAACCCATGAGGTGCAGAGTTGGCAGTGAAGGTATATTGAGCAGGTTGGGTGATACAGTGCTCAAACGATTAAAAAGGGCCAGAAACAAACTTCAGGTAACCAAAACTTGCACAAATGATTTATTTTGCAAAGAAAACGATACAAAGCATTCGTAAGGCACAAAACGCATTATTAATCAAACGAGTAGCACAAAACATATTATTAATCAATCGAATGGCTCAGAACGTATTATTGATTAAACAGTGTTTGAAACCATGACATTTGATATGGGGTTCAGAATTACCTCCTGTTTGCATAACAAGCATGTTTCAAGTAAAAGGAGCACAAGAAAAATATAATGAGCATAATAAGAGGTCAACTGGGCATAACGAGTACGATGAAACAGCAGAATAAGCTTTGAAAAGCAAGGTGACCGCATGTTTTTTCAGTAAATGGCCATGTTTTGGCATGAGCTACTAATTCATATTAACTGAAGCCATTCAAAGCCTAACTAGAGTTGCTCGAAGTATCTCAGAGTGTGCAAAGTGTTTGCTTTATTATAGTGCAACTATTTCAAAGAGTTTATTGTGTGCAAAGTACAGCCGTTTCATTAAAGCTTCTTGTGCTGTGTACATTTATTCGCAGAGTGCTGCCATTTCAAAGTGTTTCTTACACTGTACAGAGTTATTTCGCAAAGTACAGCCATTTTGAAAAGTTCTTGCACTGTATACAGTTCATTTGCAAAGTGCATTCATTTTGAAGTGTTTCTTACTCTGAGTTTCTTGTGCTGCATACAGTTCATTCGCAAAGTACAGTCATTTCAAAGTATTTCTTACACTGATAAAGGGTGGTTTTGCACAGTACAGTGATTTTAAAGTATTCTTGTGCTATGGAGACTTATTTAGCAAAGTGCAGTTATTTCAAAGACTCTGTTGTGCTATTGGCATAATTACAACTTCTGGTATAAATTTCTGACGCAGTTATTTCAAAGATTTTGTTGTGCTATTGGCATAATTACAAGTTCTGGTATAAATTTCTGACACATATGTGTATGTATGTTCAGACAATTTCAAGGACCTTCACTACTGTGTGTTGATATGGCAGAGGCATTTCACAGACCCAGTCCACTTGTGTTTGATCATAATATTGCAGAGAATTGTAGAGTATTTGAGCAGGAATATGATATTTTCATACAAGTAGCTTTTTCTGACAAGGATGCATGTACGAGGGCATTTATTTTGCTTAACTTTGTGGGGTCAGAAACCATTGAAAGAGACTATTCATTTGTGTATGCACCAGCAGTATATGCAGGAGAGAGGGAAACCAGCATATTGTTGTACTGGCTGAGTCAAGAGTGGACCCTCAGTGCATGAATCCCATGGCATTTCCAACTTTTCTAGACATTTTTCAAGTTCGCCAAATACATCACGTCCTGTGGTTGTGCCTTTCAAAGGTAACAGGTCTAGTAATTCTTCCATAGCATTCAAGTTACTGTCCACACCTCGAATGAAGACAGCGCAGTATGCGGTATCTGTTATGCCAGTGCTCTCGTCAAGGGCAATTGAAAAAGCTTCAAACTGTTTGCCAGCTGCAAGTAGCTGCTGATGTACATTGCTGGCCAATTCAGTAATTCTGCTGCCCATTGTATTTGCAGACAAACTTATACCTTCAAACAATTTTTTTCTTGTCTGGGCAAGGAATTTCACTTGCTTTAATGAAGCAGTTTTTAATGAACTGGCCTTCAGTGAATGGACAGGACAACTTTGCAATCATTTCACTGATAACAAAGCTTACTTGTACTGAATTTTCACTCATTTTGTTAAGGTTTGTGAAGATGTTTCGCTGCTTGGCAAAGGCTGATTTTAGTTGTTTAACTTTCTCTTCCCTCATTTTGCCTGTAATCACATCATATTCGTTACCATACATAGTTTCATAATGTCTCCGTGCATTGTGTTCCTTTGGAATGGAAACCTATTGATAGCAGATTAGGCATTTGATTTGACTATTCAACTCAGTGAAAAAATATAATTTTCCCCACTTCTCTTGGAAAACATGCTTTTCATCTACAATCTTTCGTTTCTTGGATGACGACATCACTAATACTCACTTATAATAGTAGTCTGCAATAAACAAACATACAAAGAAAATTATAGAGGTTTCCAAATTTTCTAGTGCTGAAACAAGCACTTCCTAACTTGTTGGCTAGGCTTACATAGGCTCTTGGGCCGATAGCCTAGTACCTACCTATGAACCTATAACTTTCTTGGGTGGCGTAAGCCAGGGAACCTTGTTGGCTAAGCTTACATAGGCCCTTGGGCCGATAGCCTAGTACCTACCTATGAACAGATGATGACCACAAATTATAAATAAGTATTCTCTCTCTCACTCTGTTCCATTTCTGCCACAAAATAACCTCCAAATGTTTTCTAATTTTGAATTGGTAGTACAAACTTTAGTTAGGCTCACATACATGCACACATACACACAATGATCTTTGCATAATTAACCCACACTATCCTGAGTTCCCCAAGACAGCCACGTAAACCACCAGGAACAAAGATATCCAGCAGTTGGTGCAGACTGCAGAGATAACCGGCACCTACCAAGTCAGACATTCCTAGTAATCAAATGTCAATAAACAAGTTCATCAGTCACACATTTGTGAATCCTGGGTGGTACAAGGGCATAGGAGTTATGTAGGGTTCTCTGTACCGGCAGTCTTCTAGGTAAGCAATAGTTTATGACTCAGCATGTCCAAGTATGCACAAGCACCAAAATGAAACATGTCCCCACTGATCCCTTCATCAGCATGTCTAAGTTTGCACACGCACCGAAATGACACATTTTGTTTTGCCCAGCGATCACATCAGCAATTTGCCAAGTATGCACAAACACCAAAAAGAAACATGTCCCCACTGATCCCTTCATCAGCATGTCTAAGTATGCACAAGCACCGAAATAACACATTTTGTTTTGCCCAGCGATCACATTTGCAGTTTGCCAAGTATGCACAAGCACCAAAATGAAACATGTCCCCAATGATCCCTTCATCAGCATGTCTAAGTATGCACAAGCACCGAAATAACACATTTTATTTTGCCCAGCAATCACATTTGCAGTTTGCCAAGTATGCACAAGCACCAAAATGAAACATGTCCCCAATGATCCCTTCATCAGCATGTCTAAGTATGCACAAGCACCGAAATGACACATTTTATTTTGCCCAGCGATCACATCAGCAGTTTGTCAAGTATGCACAAGCACCAAAATGAAACATGTCCCCACTGCTCCCTTTTCATTAGTACTGAGTACAACAAAGTCAACTAAACATACGGTATTCTCCAAGGGCAGCATATAAAAATTTACAAGGCAACCATAACTTTCAACCCTCCATCTCCAAAGTGAGGAAGACTACCTCTTTTAATGTGTGGCAAATGTGCAAAATGATTAATCCCTGAATGCCAGATATAAATCGTAATGGTTACATTCCAGAGATTTTCTTAACTATAGAAATGAAACCAAGATTGTACACCACCACTTCTATGGCTTTTACCCTCTAAGAATTAAAACGTGTTTGGACCCTGATGCAGTTTTTAACAACTTAGTCTTACAATCAAGAAAAGAGGAACGAGAATCACCCTATCTTTGTTAAAATACAGAGAATCTGCTTGCAGCACAGGGCGCCAAACCAGACGACTTAACTGTTCAGACTGAGAGATCTGCGTTTGGTGCCCTGTGCTTCAAGTAGGTTCTCTGTATTTTAACAAAGATCTGAAGAGAACTGCAATTGCTACAGCACTTTACCTCACTACTTTAAATAGATCTGGAGATGTGCTTCTTTCTCATCAGAGAAATACAGTACAGGCTTCTTTAATTTTTTTCCTTAGTCCCCAATTCCCACACTCCGCTCCCAGTTTCAGGGTCAGTCTGCTGGAAGGAGGTGATCCAACACGACGACACCTAAAAGCCAGTTCCACTCCTTGGAAATATATTTTAACTCACATAATTGAATTGAGCAAATGCACCTAATTTGAGAAGGAGATGCCATTGGAGGAGGAAAAAACATCTGACTGCAACCCTCCAATCGCATCTCCACTCTATTAGGCACATATGGTGATGCAATCTATACAGGATGTATGGAGCAGACGTACGAAAAAAAAAAAAAAACTACACACAACCGGAGTCCTACTAAGTGATTGCGTGCTGTGAAAAAAAAAAAAAAACAACCTACACACAACCAGAGCCCTACTAAGTGATCGCAGGCCATGAAAAAAAAAAAAAAACAAACCTACAGACAACCGGAGCTCCACTAAGTGACCGCGGGCTGTGAAAAAAAAAAAAAAAACTACCACACAACTGGAGCCCTACTAACTGATCGCGGGCCGTGGAAAACTACTTTGCGGGCCGCTTGTTTGAGACCCCTAATGTAGATGGTGTATCAGTGGTCAGAGAAAAAGGTTAATGCAGTAGATTTATTGGCAAAGGACAAAGTGTTTTGTACTGTCCTGATCAATGGTAAACCCACAGAGCTCAAAGCAGACATCCGTTCAAAGTGTCATGTTATGTCAGCAGAAACATTAACTAGAGTTAGGAGCTGGTGAACAACTTAATTGTCTAATCGTGCAAAGCTTGTTGCTTATGGAGGTGAAGAGATTCATACTGAAGGTCAGTAGTGCTTTCATGCTATTCGGCTGGGAACAGTTGCAGCTTGCAATTCTATGTATTCAGAAGACTTGTGCAGTCATTATTAGGTCTCAGAGACAGTTTAAGAATTAAACTACTTTCTTTTACCAAAGAAGTCCATCATGTAAATGGGTCTATATTATCTAATCGAAGATTTCTAACTTCGAATACCATATGGCCGAAGTTAGAAAACTTCGAAGACTGATTAAAAAAAAAAAAAAAAAAGATCACTTAAGATGTTAACGCAGGGGGGCAAGCCCTCCTGCACCCCCCACACCCCTGCTCTTTAAATATACCAACTATGAGATTGCACTACAGTGCAATAAAGGGAAGTCTTCCCTTCACCACATTATAGTGCATTCTCAGAGTTGTTATATTTAAAGAGTGGGGGGGTGTGGGAGGTGCAGCCCCCCACGTGGTGGGTGCAGGGGGACTTGTCCCCCTGCCTTCAACCCTTAGTGTAGGGTTTAGTCCTTTCTTTTTTTTATTTTACAAATTAGAAGTTTTCTAACTTCAGCCATATGGTGTTCGAAGTTAGAAATCTTCGATTGAATAATATAGACCTGATGTAAGCACATGTCCTAGTTCCAGCTTCACTGATGCTATTTTCTCGGAGTATGCTGATGTTTTTGATGACAAGCTAGGCAAAATTCCAGTTGTGTACTCCATGAAAGTAGGTCCAGAGGTCAGTTCAGTGGTCAGACCAGCAAGGAGAGTTCCAATAGCTATGCAGGACAAAGTCAAGGTCTAGTTAGACAAGATGGTGCAGCAAGATGTGATTTGCCCAGTTACAGAACTAACTGAGTGGGTGTCTTCCATGGTAGTTGCTCATAAGAAAAGCTCAGATGAAATCAGAATATGCACTGACCCAAGAGACTTGAACAAGCCATTAGGGAGACCTCATCATCTTATGCACACAGTCGAGGAGGTTGCTACTCTCATGCCAAGTGCCATTGTTTTTTCTCTCGTGGATGCAGATAATTCAGTTTGGCAAGTAATGCTTGATCGCATATCTTCAGTACTGACTACACTCAGCACACCACTTGGTATATGCAGATTTCTCAGAATGCCTTTTGGAATAAATTCTAAAGTCTTTAGCATGCAATGGAGCAAGTTTTTTCGGGGTAACCATGTGCTATAATAGTGGATGATTTACTGGTTGGAGGTAATGGAGAAGCAGAGCATGAGAGAAACCTCAGGAAAGTTCTGGCCAGAGCTCTTGAAGTGAACTTGAAGCTCAGTCCTATAAAATGTAAATTCAGGCTACCAGAAGTTACTTGTGTAGGTCATTTATTTACCAGCACAGGCTTACGACCAGACCTTTCCAAACAAGCAGCCATTCTTGAGCTGCCAGCTCCAGACAATGTCCAAGCCCTACAGCGTTTCCTTGGTATGGTTAACTATTTGGGCAATTTTATCCCTGACTTTAGTGAGTTATCAGTGCCTTTAAGAGAGCCGACACACAAAAATGTTGCCTGGTCATGATTGGAACAGCACCAGAGAGCATTTGATAATCTCAGACAGCAAATTGCCAATCCACCTACATTGAGATATTATGATGTCCACAAACCAGTAATTCTTTCCTGTGATGCTTCAAAGTTTGACTATGGTGCAGTTATTCTTCAAGAGGGCAGACCAGTTGCCTATGCATCTAGAACTCTTACCCAAACCAAAATGCAGTATGCTCAAATAGAGATGGAACTTTTGGCAATTATGTTTGCATGTTCAAAGTTCCATGTTTATATTTATGGCTGAGCTATCCAGATCGAGACTGATCATCAGCCTCTAGTCATTATTTTAAAAAGGCCTATGCATACAGCTCCAGCAAGACTACAAAGACTGATGCTCAGATTACAAAAGTACAACTTCAAAATGGTGTGTACAAAAGGCAAACTTCTTTATATGGCAGATGTCTTATCCAGATCACCCAGAAATACCACAGAACAGCTTGATGCAGAGAATTATGACTTTGATGTCATGGAAGAGTGTAATTTTAGTACCATGAGACTTGATGAGTTTAGAGATCATACAAAGACTGATCCAGTTTTGCAGAAGCTCAACCATTTCATCGGTGTTGGATGGCTGTCAAAGCAATCTTGTGTACCGCCAGAAGTACAACCTTTTCCATATAGAGATGAGACGCTGATGAAAGATGGTTTCATTTTCAGTGGTCCTATTGTTTTTGGGGTCTATATTAGAACATTGAAGTTTCAAAATTTCGAATGTTCTAATATCGACCCCTATTCAGTGAAAGCTGAAAACATTGAACATACAGAACAGCAAATTTTTTCCTAGGGAAAAATTTTGCTGTTCCAAAACACATACACACAACACAAGCACACCAAACAAACAGCAATCCACACACATACACCTAAAATCTTACACCTAACCCTACACTAAACTATACACACACCACTAACTATCCACTTACTTTAACCCAAACCCCAACCCAAAGGTCCATCACTATCACACACTCACCTCACCCGCGCCCTAACCCTAACTCACCTACCCCGCCCTAACCCTCACATCCACACAATCGCACACTTACCTGACCCATGCCCTAACCCACCCTAACTCTCACGTCCACACAATCGCACACATACCTAACCCGCACCCTAACCCTAACTCACCTAACCCGCCCTAACCCTCATGTCCACACAATCGCACACATACCTAACCCGCACCCTAACTAACCTAACCCGCACTCAATCGCACACTTACCTGAACCCGAACCGTAACTTTCCACTGCAGCGCTGAAAATACAGAAGCAACAGAAATGGACAATCAAATTCTTTCCATAGGAAAAAATTTGGTTTTCTGTTGCTTCGATATTTTCAGCTTTCACTGAATAGGGGTCAGTATTAGAACATTCGAAGTTTTGAAACTTCGATGTTCTAATATAGACCCTGTTTTTGTTCCTACTTCCTTACAACATGAATACATTCAGGCTTTTCATCGTGGCCACCCAAGTTCTGAAGCTACCAAAAGAAGAGTGAGAGGACTAGTAGTCAAGACATTGATAAAGTAATTTTGACTTGTTCAGTATGCAATAGTACTAAGCCTCATTTGCAAAAAGAACCACTTCAGCTAAGCCAGATTCCTGAACTACCTTGGTCAACAGTAGCCACTGACATTTGAGTGGAACAGTCAGCATTACTTAGTGTTGGTAGACTCTTATTTGAACTGGTTTGAGATTGATTTGCTACCTAACCTAATGTCCAGTACTGTTATTACTAAGTTGAAAAGTAATTTCTCAGTCCATGGTAGTCCACACACAGTTATTTCTGACAATGGTACCCAGTTTACCAGTCAATTATTTCAGAAATTGCAGAAGGGTAGGAATTTATCCATATTATTAGCAGTCCAGAATACCTACAGTCAAATGGCCTGGCTGAATGTGCAGTACAGAGATGTCAAAGAGTAACAATACCGATATCTTCTTGAATTTACGTAATCTCAGAAATTTACCCTGTGACAACCTACTTGGCTCCCCTGCTCAGTGACTTCTATCTAGGCAAACCAGAACAACCTTGCCTATCAGTTCTAGTTTGTTAGTGAATAATGCTAAAAACACCAGAGTAATCAATGCCCAACTCTTTAAGAAGAGTTCCTTTCAGAAGTCCAGCTATGATAAAACGAGCAGATTTCTTCGTCCGTTGAAAGGAGAGACAGTGAGTTTGCAAATGGTGAAAGGCTTTGATTGAATTGGTCAAGTGACAGGTATATGTGCCGAGTTGAGATCCTACTTAGTGGAATCTGTGGGTATAGAATACAGGAGAAACCTCAGGCATCTTCCGGTGTTTGAATCAGTATCGCAGCATTGTACCTGTGATACAGACTATATTTCAGAGCAACCCAGACAATGTTCATATTGAAGAACATGTCTCAGTACTTATTCCCATTCCTGATGATGTCCCAGATGTCCCCAAAGTTGAACATTCCTTGAAGACTGTCCCCATTGCTAGATCCTGTTCTGATTTTTATGTCACATGATCAGGTTGTATTTCTAGACCTAGTGTAAAATACACAGCAACTTGGACACAATTGTTTTATATGTTTTTAGTTTGGTATGAGTGCATGTCAGTGAATGCTGTCATTTAGTGTATGACCTATTTCTCAAAGAGGGAGGATGTAGAACAGAGCGTATGTTGTAACTTTAAGAAGCATTTCCAGGTGTAGGCACGTGTATAGAAATAATGAGCACATGCAGTCAGCAGTGCCATTTGCAGAGAATAGCCAGACTGTTAAGATGTATGCATGTAGTAGTCAGTCTGTTTATAAGTTTATTTAAGTTTAAGTTACTAAGCCTCAATCCTGATGTGTTTCTATATAATAAATCTGCTTGAACCGAGCCCTCAACTGTTCGTCTGTTTTATCCTGACCTGACGAGCGACAGTATCAGTGAGATAAAGAAGTTTGCCTTTTGTGTAGACATTGAAATTATACTTTTGCAATTTCAACATCATGCTTTGCAAACTGCCAGGAGCTGTATGCATAGGCTTTCTCAAAATAGTGACTAGAGGTTGGTGATCTGTTTCAGTCTGGCTAGGTCTACTATAAATATAATCATGGAACTTCGAACATGCAGACACAATTGCCAAGAGTTCTTTCTTTATCTGCGCATACTGCATTTCAGCTTGGGTTACAGTTCTGGATGCATAAGCTACTGGTCTACCCTCTTGAAGAATGACTGCACCAAGACCAAACTTCGAAGCATCACAAGAAAGATTAACTGGTTGGTGAACATCATAGTATCTGAGAGTCGGTGGACTGGAACTTCTCTGTTTCAGGACATCAAATGCTCTTTGGTGTGGTTCTGACCATAACCAAGATACATCTTTGCATGTCAGCTCTCTAAGTGGTGGGGAAAGTTGGCTCAAGTCTGGAAGGAACTTGCCTAGGTAGTTAATTATGCCAAGAAAATGTTGTAGGGCTTTGAACATTGTCTGGAGCTGTCACCTCAAGAATTGCTGGTTGCTTGGAAGGATCTAATCATAACCTGAACTGGTAAATAAATGAGCAACATAAAAAACTTTTTGTAGCCTGAATTTGCACTTCTGAGGATTCAGCTTAAGATTCACTTCATGTGCTTTTTCCAAAACTTTCTTCAGGTTTCTGTCCTGCTCAGCTTCACCATTACCTCCTACTAGAATATCATCTACTATAATAGCACACTGATACTCAGAAAAAAATTTGTTCCATTGCATGTTGGAAGACTTCACTGTCAAAGTTTATCCCAAGTGGCATTTTCAAAAATCTGTACCTGCCAAAAGCAGTACCGAAGGTGGTTAGCAGTGAAGATTTTCAGTCAAGCAAAATTTGCCAAAATGAACCCTTTGCATCCAAGACAGAAAAAAACGGTGGCATTTGGCATAAGAGCAGCGTCTTCTTTGACTGTACACATTGGATGATGAGGTATTTTCAGTGCTTTGTTTAAATCTCATGGATCAATACATATTCTGATATCATCTGAGCTTTTCTTATGAGCTACCAACATGGAAGATACCCATTCAGTAGGTTCATTAACTGGATAAATTACACCTTGCTGCACCATTTTATCTAGCTCGGCTTTGACTCTGTTCTACATAACTACTGGAAATTTCCAGGCTGGTCTGACAACTGGACTGACTTCAGAGTCTAACTTCATAGAGTACACAACTGGTAGTTTGCATTCGAAAAGATCAGCATAGGTAGAAGAAACAGACTAGGTGAAATTAGAACCATGATCTTTTAAGCTTGCATGGTGCTCTTTCTTATTAAATAAAAGTAGTCCCATTTTCAAAACATCTCTGAGACCTAATAATGACTGCACATGCCTTTTAACTGCGTAAAATTGCAAGTCATAGCTTTTCCAAGCAGAGTATCATGAAAGCACTACCAAACCTTCAGTCTGAATTTCTTCACCACCATAAACAACAAGCTTCGCACACTTTGTTAAATCAAGCTTGTCACTATGACATACTCTAGCAAATGTTTCTGCTGACATAACATTGCACTTTGAACCTGTGTCAACTCTGAGCTCTGTGGGTCTTCCGTTTATCTTAACAGTACAAAATACTTCATTGTTTGCCCATAAATCTACTGCTTTGACTGTTTCATGAAGCACAGCCATACCATCAACATAAAAAGTAGGGTCACACCTTTCTAATTGATCAACTTATCTCTTTGAATGTTCTTTTTTAATAAAAGAATGCCCCTTGTTTGATTTACAGAATCATTTGAAATGATTCCACTTATTACATTTGTGGCATTGCTGACCAAAAGCTAAGCATTTTTTGTCTTTTTGGCTCATGATTTGCACCACAATTATGATAACTGACCATGAAACTAGGTAGAGGCACATGCTTTGAGTTTACCTACTCACTCTTGTGCTTCACTGAGACTGTGCACACTCTTGAATTTGCTAGAAGAGTACAGGGTTTCCCAGTGACTGTTGCAGGGCTTACAGTTGCTGCCATGTACTGGGCCTGTTTCTTTTAACCACATGCTGCATACTGTCAACATGAGCACTAGAAGATACTGGAAGCATGCATTTCTCATTTGTAAGCATGTTTTTGTGCTTTTCTGTAAGCTCATATATCTGGCAAATCTCAATGGCCTTATTCAAAGTTAAATCACTGTCACAAAGGAAAATCTTTCTTGCATCATCTTTAATATCACACATAAGTCTGTCCTTTAAATCACCAAATCTGCACGTTTTAGCTTTGTTTCTGAAGTCAGTTATATATGCAAAAGGTTTCCCAGGCTTTTGATCTCGTGTGTAAAATAAGTGCCTTCCCATCGTAATATTCATTTGGAGGTTACGCATTTCTCTAAATTTACGATGTGAGAGTGTTCAATCTCGCCTTTGTTCTTACACATGGGTTCGGAGCCGATCCTCGGCTCCGTGCCGGCCGACTGCAAGCTCTGCATCGAGAAGAAGCTCGAGGACATCCAATACCCACAATCCCCCTCTGCCTTTACCTCAGATCTAGTTTGCCGCTGCTGCATACGCATCGCTGGAGACTAGCTCGAGGCTTTACAGATAAGATTTTTATCTATTCTGTTTAAATTTCAAAAATTTTCTTTCAATCTAGTTACTAAAGTATAAGAGTTAGGTGTGTGAGTGGATTAGGAATTCTCGGTACCTTAGAATAAGTTTAACTTAGTTAACTTTCGGGTATAGAGTTTTTCGGGGCCTACCACCCCTACTTGGACAATTGTGACTAGAAACTTGTTGTAGTCTTGCTTTTTAAGCAGTTATCACCGGATTTGACACTTTTGACTAAAAACTTGTTGTAGTCTTGCTTTTTAAGCTATTATCAAACGGACTCTTTATTACCGGATTTGACACTGTTACTGGATTTGACTTTTACTGGACTGGACTGTTTCTTTCATTTGTCAGTATGTCTGAGAAATTAAAATCTGGCTTCAAACGTTGTCAGTGTGGCCAAAAGATGTCGGTCACAGACAACCACAGTTCCTGTGTCTACTGTCTTGGCCCTCTCCACTTACAAGAGGACTGCTCTATTTGTCACTCTTTTAGTGGGAGGGTCATGACAGATAGGCGCAGGAAACTGATGGATAGAGGATTGTTGAAACCCTCTTTCCAGGAGGCTCTGGATGCTTCAGACCAGGCATCCAAGTCTTGAAGGTCGAAGCGTCGGAGCCAAAGTCATCGGCTCCGAGCTCTTGGTCTAGTTAGATCACCGGTTCCACAGACTTCGGGGCCGAGTGTTCAACTGTTGGCAGTTTCCGAGCCTCGAGTCTTGGAGCTCCCTCCACCGACTCTATTGAGGTCGGCTCCGTCTTCGATCCCTTCGACTCGTTCTTCTAGGCCCCTTTCCGACACCGACGTGGACCGTGTGGTGCAGAAACTGATGGAGCATACGGCCCTGTCCAAGCTTATCTCGGTCTCCTCTCAGTTGATGTCGAGACTTGAAGGCCTGCCACTATCTCCATCTGTTCCTCCTCCGAGACCTGTCCAGTCTTGAGCCAGAAGAAGCTGAACTGATGATTGTGGAGCCCTCGGTGCCAGAACCGTCCTTTTCTCGGTCGGCACCGTTTACCTCGACTCCATCCGATCCGGTACCGGAGTCTCGGGGCCGAAGATCCGTCCTTGGTTCCGGGACCGAGAGTCGGACCGATGTTTCGTTCCGCTCCTCTCGGGCCTCGCACGGATCGATTCGGTTCCGTCCTCGGGTCGGTGCCTTGGCTCCTGTTTCGGGATTCTTCCCATTTCTTCGAACCGGGGATACCTCGACTCGGGACCCGGGGGCCTTCGACCTCATGAGGAAGGTGTTGTCTACCCAGACAACCACATCAGCAGGTACAGCTTCTCCTCCCCACAAAGGACCGTTATCCTCCTCTGCACCCACGGCCACGTCAAGCGTCGGGCACCAGTGTCTCAGCCACCCCTGGAGGGTGCCCCTCTTCCTCGGAGGCTTCTTCGGATGCTCCCACGAAGAAGTTCCTAGGAAAAGACTGTGTAAGAGGAGACACTTGGATTCTCCACAAGAATCCTTGACATCTGATACTGATTTAGATGAGTCAGAAGGGTCCCCTAAGTCACCTACAGAGGATGTCTCTTTTCTGACATCTTGGAGATCCTAAAACAGAGAGGTGACTGGCAAGCCCTCCCCCCTTCTGAGGATGAGTCAGTTTTGCTGAAGGCATTTGGTGCCCGTCCTTCCTCCTCCTGGGTCACTCCGCCCTTTGATGAGTTAATGGAATTAATTGCTCGAAGGGCGTGAGACTCCTGACACGGTGGAACCAGTCCTAGGAAGCCGAATAAGTACATCACGGCACCACAGGACAAAGCTTACCTCACCAAAGGAGTTCCAGTAGACGCCATGGTGGTGGCAGCGGCCACGAAAAAGGAGATGTCGGAGTCTTCCTCATCTGTCCATCCGCCTAACAAAGATTCTAGGACCATGGACAGATACGGGAAGCGCATTTTCAGTTCAGCGGCTTTTTCCATGCGTTCCCTGAACTATTTAACTCATTTTACATGTTTACAGAGGGATCTAGTCAAAGAGTTGGGAGATACCCTCCAGGGTGCTACAGATGCCGCTGTCTCAGAGAAAGTTACAGCGCATCTCAACACCCTTACGTCCATTGTGAACTCATCCATGAGGCTGATATCCTATGCAGCCGAAGGATCGAGTAGGGCAGCGGCTTCAGCGATTGCTCTTCGTAGGCAATCCTGGATGCGCTTATGTTCATTTGCGGAAGCCTTCAAGTCTTCCTTTACTAACGCCCCATTTGACGGAGCCACACTTTTGGCCCTAAAGTAAAGGAGACCCTTACCCGGTGTGAACAGGAGGGAAAGACTCTGTCTGCTGTCGGAGTCCGTTTTCCACCCTTCCAGACCGTACCCCAAAGGGCAACGTGGTGGGAAAATGTGGTTTCAAAACCCCAAGGATCTTTCCAACACACAGGGTGATGCCCCTCTAGAGGCAGAGGGGGCAGAGGTGGAAGACGCCGCCCTGGCGGCAGAGGGGTCCGCAAAACCAAGGTGACAGGGATAACCTCCCTGGCAAACCTTTTCAGCACTCCTGAGAGGAGGCCCGACTGTCCTGCTCTGGAGGCAGTCGGGGTCGCTAGCTTTATACCCTCAGGCCTGGCAAAACCTTTCTTCAGACAATTGGGTAAAAGCGTTGTTACCAGAGGTTACAAAATCCCATTTCTATCCACCCCATTCCAAAAGAGAACTTCCAGATGTACCACCCCATCTGTAGAGCCAGCAGCTACAGAAATTTCAAAGCTGCTAGAAAAAGAGTCATCCAACCAGTCCCAGCGGACCAAATAGGATTCGAACTTACTCAAGGTTCTTTTTAGTTCCAAAGAAAACAGGGGACTGGAGGCCAATTCTGGACCTAAGTCATCTAAACACCTTTGTCAAGAAGGAAAAGTTCCGGATGGTCACGCTTCAATCGATCCTTCCATTCTTAAAGAAGGGCGACTGGATGTGCTCAATAGATCTGAAGGACGCATACTACCACATCAAAATGGCCAGGGCGTCCAGGGATCATTTGCGCTTCCGGCTGGGAGCCAGTCACTATCAGTTTCGAGCCCTGCCCTTTGGTCTGACCACAGCCGCCCCCAGGGTCTTCACCAAATGCATGGCAGTGGTAGCGTCTCATCTGAGGCGCCTAGGATTCCAGGTGTTTCCGTATCTGGACGACTGGCTCCTGTCTGCCACCACCAGGCGTCAACTGATACAAGCCAGGGATTACACCCTACAACTTTGTACACACCTTGGCATCTCAGTAAATTTCGAAAAATCGTTGCTACAGCCATCACAGCATATCTTATTCATAGGAGCGGAATTAGATACGCGTCAGTTAGTTCTAAAACTTCCTACAGAAAGAATAGTAGCACTTCAATTCAACATTTCCCTTATTCTGTCGTCCAGAAAGTCCCCAGCAAAAATTGTTCTGAAAGTTTTGGGTCTCATGGCAGCTTCTCTCATTGCGATACCATTGGGAAGACTGCACATGAGAGTGCTACAATGGCTTCTCTTTGCACAATGGTCATTCCAACAACTTCCACTGACTCACGAAATATTGATAACGAAAACATGCAAATCACACCTAATGTGGTGGTTACAGACTTGCAACCTATCCAGCGGAAGACCATTTGTGCTACCCGCACGTCAGCGGCGATAACCACGGACGCTTCCCTGATAGGGTGGGGGGGCATCTTTCAGGGACAGACAGTCCAAGGCGAATGGACCAATCTGGAGTACAATCTGCACATCAATGTTCTGGAGTTGAGGGCAGTTTTTGGTGTTGCAACACTTTGCTCCCCTTCTTCCTCCAGGGACCATTGCAGTTCAGACAGACAACATGTCCGTAGTCTGGTACATAAACAAGCAAGGGGGAACCAGGTCTTACCAACTATGCAGAGAGGCCATGAGAATTTGGCAATGGGCAGAGTCCACCGGTCGCTTTCTGATCGCAACGCACATCCCGGGGTCATCCAACGTCATAGCCGACAGGCTGAGCAGGGCAATACTATTGCCTCACTAGTGGTCCCTCAATCAGTCAGTTGCGAGAAGGATTTTTCGCAAATGGGGCCAGCCTACCTGCGATCTGTTTGCGTCTCCAATGAACGCCAAATGCAGGAGCTACTTTGCCCTATTACCTCCAGGGAAGTCCCCAGGGACGCGCTGGTGCACGATTGGCCCCCGGGTCTCCTATATGCTTTTCCTCCATTTCCCCTGATTGCAAAGTTTCTACAGAAAGCCAACAACCTTCAGAGGACTATTATTCTCATTGCTCCGTTCTGGCCTCGTCAAATTTGGTTCCCCTTTCTATTGCATCACCGCATTCGGGGACCTTGGATGCTGGACCCAGAGCCAGATCTACTGACTCACTCGTCAGGAGTTCCTCACCCATCTCTAGAATCTCTCCATCTTCCCTTTCTAGCCAGGTCGGTTCCCCTTACTTCAGCGGTTCAAGACATTTTAGTAGCGTCTCATAAAGTTTCCACTACTAAGACTTACACCAGTAAGTGGAAACGTTTTGTCTTCTGGGCGGAATCACATCAGTTGGACCCTGTTACAGCTCCGTTGAACAAGGTTTTAGAATTCTTGACTGAATTATTTCATGAAGGAGCTTCCCCGGCTACTTTAAGAGTACAGTTAGCTGCCATTTCTAACTATCATGTAGAAGAAAGTGGTGCATCTATTATGGCTCACAGACTTTGTAAAGCCTTTTTAAAAGGTTCTTTTCACATCAGACCACCAGTCAGAAGTCCGACATCACCGTGGAATTTAAACTTATTGCTTTCTAAATTGATGTTACCACCCTTTGAACCAGCTTCAAGTTGCACTTTGAAATTTTTGTCATGGAAAACATTATTTCTAGTGGCCATTACATCTGCTAGACGGGTGTCTGAGCTTCAGGCCCTATCGGTCAAACATCCTTATTTAATTTTTCATTCTGACAGAGTATCCCTACGCACTAATCCATCTTTTTCTTCCCAAAGTTTGTTCTTCTAGTAATATTAATCAGTCCATCGAATTACCCACCTTCTTTAAAGACCACTCTAATAAATTGGAGTATATGTTGCACAAACTAGACGTCCATAGACAACTCAGATTTTATTTGGATAGAACGAAAGATCACAGGAAATCTGATCAACTATTTGTAGCTTTTGCTGATAGCAGAAAGGGTCTTGCAGTTACGAAACGAACTCTTTCTAAGTGGCTAACTGACTGTATCATTTATGTTTATGAAGCTTCTGACCAAACATTAGCAGCAAAACCCAGAGGGCATTCTACCAGATCAGTTTCTACATCTTTGGCTCACGCAGCTCGCTTACCTTTAGACACTATTTGTGCGGCTGCTACTTGGGCTAAACCACATACATTTATCTCTCATTACAAAGTGGACAGGGTTTCTAGGGATAGGGCAACCTTTGGTTCCACTGTGCTCAAGAATGTTCTCCCTTGAGTTCCTCAGGATCATGGAGCTAGGGACGCTACCCATGTGTAAGAACAAAGGCGAGATTGAACACTCTCACATAAAGAAGTTATGTCCTTACCATAACATTCCATGTGGAGTGTTCATCTCGCCTTGGTTATTACACTCCCACCCTTCCCACCCTCAGGAAGAACGTTCAATTTGGTGCCTGGTCTGGAGTATTCTCCTTCTGCTGTTGCAGTATTAGTGTTACTATCATACTCTTGGTATGTTGTATATATGTACTTTTATGTATATAGTTGGCATGTGTGAGTGCTTTATGTCTGGTTTGCTTGCAAACTAGATCTGAGGTAAAGGCAGAGGGGGATTGTGGGTATTGGATGTCCTCGAGCTTCTTCTCGATGCAGAGCTTGCAGTCGGCCAGCACGGAGCCGAGGATCGGCTCCGAACCCATGTGTAATAACCAAGGCGAGATGAACACTCCACATGGAACGTTATGGTAAGGACATAACTTCTTTTTTTAAGCACTCGGGGTCTTCCCTTGACTCAGCCGGTACAACTGTATGATGTTTTCCCACTCCCCTGCAAACACAGCAGGTGCATACACAAATGAACTGTCTTATCTATGGCTTCTGAACCAGCTAAATTAAGCAGAATAAATACCTTTGTACGTGCATCTTTGTCAGAAAGTGCAGCTTGTATGAAAATATACAGTTCTTCAAACACTCTCCTGCTCTCTGCAATATTATTATCAAATACAAGTGGAACTGGTCTACGAAAGCCTTCAGCCTTGCCAAAAAAGTATGCCCAAACACACTGTAAATGTGGTCCTTGTTAATTATGTGTGAACATGCACACACAGCAGGTAATTTATAGTAACATTCAAATCCAGAATAAACTCTTCGAAATACTGTATTTTGCGAAAAATGCTTTGAAATGGCTGTATTTTGCAAAATAACTATATTGTAATACCGCACAAACTTGCAAACACTTTGTACACTTTGGATATCTTGAATAGCTTTAATGTACTTTGGATATCTTGAATAGCTTTAATTAATGTGAAAAAGTATGTGCTATGAACTGCTTTGAAAAAAATGCGGTCGTTTTCCTTATTTTATAAATTTTTATGTGATTCGAACTTTATTTCAAACATTTTCTGTAGTTATTCGAAGATATTTTTCAATATGCCGCAATTTCGAACATTTCGTTTAAGTAGAAATTTGTTTAGAACATTCTGAGTGTTTAATTTTATATTTTTTGAATAAGAAATCATTTACGTAAGCTTTGATACCTGAAATACATTTCTGACCTGTTTCCACAAATTATATGTTCAGTAGGGATGATCCATTCCTCTACATTTCTCCACCATTAACTAAGTGCGTTTTTGGGCCTGAATCTGGCTTTCTGGATCTCATTTTGACATGTTGCTCGTCTTGGTTTACAATTGAAGACAAACAGGCGGAGTGGTTCATTTATATGCTTTATTACGTAGAAACACATCAGGATGGATAGCAGCAGTACAAAATATAAACAAACTGATTGACAGACTACACAGATATGTATGCTTACATCTCAAGAGCTTACTACACAATAGCAGTCAGGTTCACACGTGCTCTGCATTTATATACACATGTGCAAGCCCATGGAAAGCTTCTTAAAGGTATACATACATATTGATCTACAAGTACCACTGACATTGAAGTTCTTGACGCCTTCACTACAGATGCTGACAATCTTTTCAGCCCTAATGCGCAGACTCAGGGCTTCAGCACTGAGACTTTTTGCGTTGGTGTTGACCATTATATCCAGCCCAGTAGTACTCACTGCCAGAACCTTTAGTGCCCCCATTGTCCTTACTCACCTTGTTACCAGTCCTGTCCATTTCTGTGAAGCAGTCACTTGCAGAGGTGGGCAACAGCATTTCTAATGCCTTGTCTGACCCACTCTGGAGGTATTTAGGGACTGGTTCTCCCTCCACCTGTTAACTAGAACTTCCACTGCCAAGGAGTGGTTGGCAAGGACAATTATATCCGACGGGCAAGATTCACTTTGAAATCCACCCAGGCCCAACATCTAAACCCTTGTCATACATTCCACCTCATCAGAAAATCTCTGCAAGGTAGGGTGTTTCCAGCCAGTTGTCAGAAAGAGACATCCAGAAAGTCCTATCAGACCAGCAAGGGTTAGGATGTTATTCCATTTTCTTTTTGGTACCTAAAAAGATAAAGGGTCTCAGGCCAGTTTTATACTTGACTGGACTAAGCGTCTTTATTTCCAAACAAACAGATGATCATTATGCAGAAGATTCTTCTTTTTTATTAGAAGACTGAATGTGACCTTTTGACTTTCAGGCAGTCTACTTGAACATCAGAATCAACAAGAAGTCAAGGAGGTTCCTGTTCTTCTGGAATTGAGCCAGTCTTTATCAGTTCCAGATACTCCAAGGGTGTTCACCAAAATGTCAGCTGTCCATCAGAGCATAAAATTTAGGGAAGCAGGTTCTACATACACTTGAACATGTGGCTTCTAAATGTTGCATCATTTGCCAGTGATAGCTTCCAGGGAGTCTCTGCTCAGAATTTCCATTGTCTAGCCATCTCAGTAAGTCTTCTGAAGTCGCAGTTGACTCCACTTCAACTGCTGACATTCATCAACTGACAGCTGAACACTACCTTGCTGGGCGATTCTGCCTGGAGTGAATACTTTCCCTGCAGGACTACATTTTCAGGACTGTGTCTACTCTGCTTCAACTTAGCTGTATATGAAAGCCTTAGGGCTGACTGTTGCAATCCCAATGGTACTCCATGCCATAACATACAAGATGGTACTTTAGGGGAGATATAAGATTTAGTGGTCTCATAGTTCAGGTCCAATTGTTCAGGTCCAATTAGGATATCCAAAACTTGCAGACAGTACCTTAAATGGTAAATGGTGTTGGACAGTTTCCCATGTCGAAACCCCTTTCAGTTGCCCATATCACAGACCCCAGTCACTACAGATGTTTCTGCCCAGGGATTGTGGGGCAGTTCAACAGGCACATATTCCAAGGTGTTTGACACAATTCAAGTCAAATCTCCATGTCATCACCCTTAAGCTGATAGAAGTCTTACTGATACTATCAGCATTTTAGGACTTTCTTTCTCAGGGCATGATTGCTGTACACTCAAACAACTGGGTAGAGTATTTGGTACAGCAACAAACAAGGGGACATTATCTTATCCTTTATGCAGAGAGGCAACAAGAGTCTAGGACTAGGCCACCCAGTCTAAATGCTTTCTGGTGCCAGTTATATACCAGAGCAGGTCAATTTTTTTGCATACAGACTGAATCACTGCCTTTTAATGCCCCATCAGGTGTACATCTGCCATGCAGTGACCCACACATTACTTTGCCTATGAGGCAAGCCTTGTGCCTTCTTGTATTTCCAAATACAGCCACCATTTATCCCTGATTCCACCTCTGTTAAGATGTCTCAGGGATGCTGTTGTCTACAAATGACATCTTGACTTACTTATGCTTTTCTTCCATTTCCTCCAGTAGTGGAGTTAATCAAAAAAGCTAGATTACAAAAGGCAGAAATGTTTCTTGTAGCTCTTACTACCTTTGGCAAACATGGTTTCCCCTTACTTCTACACTACCTTCTAGAGAAACCCATTTGGTTATGTTCCAGAGCTGTTAATCTACCCTTCATGCAGACCTCATCCAGATGTTCACTGTTTCAGGCTTGTGGCTTGGCTTCTCCAATTCCAGAAGTTCCAAGTAGTCTGTCTTTTTCTCCATGAGTAGTACAGATAATTTGAGCTTCACAGAAGCCATATAGTTGAAAGATATACAAAGACAAATGGACTTGTTTGCTCTTGTTGACAATAGGTAGACATCTAGGCTCTTTTACATCTCCTGTACTTTTTATATAGGATTATCTATTCAAAATTTTTAATTTAGGGCTGGGCTACTTTCAAGGACAGATAATTTATTGCTGATTTTATGTTTCTTGCAGGTATGGTTTCTGAGATATTGTCATTAGTGTTCAAATATGTAGGAAAAAGGCACATAAAATTGTAGTTATTGCCAGTTAAAAAGAAAAAGTCAGAATCATGACTTGCAATATCAACACTAGTACCACTACCTTTGCAAAGGGTGTCTATTATAGGTGCTTGCATGCCAGTAGCTCATGACACACGTACCTGTTGCAACTTGCTTGAAAAAGCAAGTGCTCAAACTTCCACTAGTCCAGTCTCTCATTTCTATGTAGTTCTCCCAACACCCAATCCTGTAAAATGGTATAAGCTGTAACTATAACCCAAAAACTCCCACCCTGTTTCTAACCCACGTTCTTACCCTAAAACTGTACTCACTCTTCCTGACTCTAAATTCCCCAATCACTCCCTGAACTTTAAAACTCCAGTCCCCCTCCTTAAATTTAAATTACCAGATCACTCCTCAACTTTAAAAGTCCCTTCCTGCTTCCTAACCCTAAAATTCACCCCACCCCCAAGGCTGACACATTTGGGTCACTCGTTCTGTAATAATATTTTCAGGTAAGGTGCAGGACTTGCTTGTCCAAACTCATATTTGAGTTTGACAGCAAGCAGCAGTGTACACGAGCTGCAAGACGTTCCAGTTCCTGGCTTTGAGACGGTGGTTTTCGAGTGCTTGGGACTCAAATGCTTGTATTAGACCCTTGCAAAGGTATGTGTATACTAAGCAGTTTTCAAGTTTAGACTTTTTTGTGTGTCTGTTTTTCAAGAGTTATAAATATAAGCATGTTTTAAAGAAAGGATTTTTTGGACGGGAAAAAAAAACAGTTCAGGCTGCACCATTGTTATGATGGAGGAAATAAACAGACAGCATTTGTGAGCTGTTTAGTGAATGACTTGATACACGTCAAGAAATTATATTAAAACAGTAAAGATGCAAGTCAGTACCATAGTCTGTATGTACTTCAGACCAATTTAATTCCAAAGATCAAACACTAATATGCTAGTCTTTGCAGGTACTTGTGAAGGTTCAAGAGAAAAAAATGAAAAATAACACCTTCCCCTAATTCATGTAGTGAGAAGGAGCATTTTAAGTTAAGCAGTTGCAGCCTCTTTTGTCAAGATTCAGACAAGGAAAATTCTTTTTCTGTCCTTATTTTCTCTACCAGCTGATATTTATTTTCTGTCTACTTTAAATTATCCAGTGATTTTTTTTTGTTTGTTTGTCTAAGTAGCCTGCAGGGAACCATTTTCACCTGTAAAGAGAGAGAGAGAGAAAGAGAAAGTAATGAGGCAATCTGATAAAAGGAAGAAGAAAACTCTTACATTACTGTACTTTTAAGAATATGTTAAGTGTGTAGTCAGATTTCTGATGTACAGTCTGCTGCCTGTTATAAAGCTGACAGGTAATATGTAACACTCACGGATAAACAGCATCTCTGTATTGCACAGAATCCTGATATTGCTGATATTTGTTTAACTCTGTTAAAAGTGGGAAATATCTGCCTTTAGCAACTCTACTGTTAGATAAGGATTCGAGATTATTAGATAAACATATTAAAATGGTTTACACCTCCAGTGCATTAGCTGTTACATCACTTGATTTGGCATGTTATCATGAGCAGATTCAGGAAAACTTATAAGGGCTGATTCAGTAAACCCTGCAAGGTATGCTAATGATGTGCACATAGTAGCACACTGTTTTGTATTCAGTAAGTGGCTCTACATGGTGTGTACAGCTGCCCAAATATGGTAAACACCATGGCAAGCTAATTACAGTATAAGCAGCTGAATTGTGTGCTTATCAACCAATCCAAGATGGAGGAGCTATTCAACAAGCTAAAAAGCGACCATGTAGACCCAGCGCTGGTTTTCCCTACAAATTCCAAAACCTATTAGATACAGCCACTGAAAGCAGTCTACACTGAAAGAATGTTAGGGACTGCTGTTGCTTTAAATCATGTGTATGTGCAACGGCTGAAGTCTATGCTGCTGCTGTTAATAGACCACGGCCAAGAAGAAGAGTTTTTAGACACTGGTTAACTTATCACAATCTGCATGAGGTGGAAGTTGTAGAGCACTACAGGGTGGATAGAGCCACACTACAGGAACTCTGTGACCTCTGTCGCCCTCAACTCAGACCCAGGGCAAACCGAGGGGAACCAATAGCAGTAGAGACAAAGGTATGTGTAGCACTTTGAAAGATTCTTGTAGCTAAAATTCTGAGATGAGCAGGGGAAATGCTGGGGTGTTACAGGCATCAGCATCCAGGATCGTCCATCAGTTTCTGAATGCTATGCTTCAACAAGCCAGTGAGCACGTATAATTTTTCCTGTACTCCTGAGGACAGGGCCAGAAATATACAGGAGTTCTACCCTGTTGCACACTACCCTGAAGTATTGGGTGCCATAGATTGTACACATATAGAAATCAAGGCATCACCCAGGGAACAGGGAAGGGTCACCATAAATAGAAAGGAGTTCCACTCCATTAACTGCCAAGTCATGTGTAATGTTAAGGGTATCATGTTGAATGTCTTTGCTGACAACCCAGGCAGTTACCAAAAACTCACATATCTGGCACACATACCAACTGTATCAGATGTTAACTATGGTTGATATTACTGGGGGATTCAGGTTATGTACTGCAACCATGGCTGATGACACCCATCAGAAATGCACACACACACACACACACACACACACACACACACACACACACACACACACACACACACACGCTGAAGAGCGTCATAATGAGGCACACGCTCGAACTAGAAGTATCATATAGCATGTGTTTGAGCTGCTGAAGTCATGGCTCCAGTGCCTAGATACATCTGTGGGAGCCCTGCAGTACAATCCATGTACATGTACTGAAATCTTCACCGTCTGGGCCATGCTTCACAGCATCATCCTGACAAAACAGCTTCAGCAGTATCAAGAAGGGGAAAGGGCAAACATCCCACCACCAATGACAAGGTCACCAGAGCCACACACCGATAAGGAATCGGGGGGGGGGGGACCAGCAGCTGCTGTGGGTGTAAGCAGACATAGGCATGCTCAGTATGACCTTGCATTGGCTAAGAGGTAACATATAGCATACTCACTCATCACCTAATAGGCTAAAACCTTCATCTTGTGCATATACATATAGTAACATAGATGCCGGGCAACACTCACAACCTTTACCTACCCTTGTAATGGCTGTGTACTCCTAGCATCAGACAAACTCATCCCTCAACTAAAACTGTAGCAACTGCTGGATTTACAAGGTAAGTGTTGAGTTTAGAGTATTAAAAGAAAATTGTGTAATAATACAATGAATAGCATATCCTTGTGTGTTGTTACATGGTATAATTAAAAGGTGGGTGATTTGTACAGCAATGACTTCATGTGACAGCAAAGACTTGCATGAATACATATCCTCTATCAAGTAATAGCCTCAGGCATCAAGGATTCACACATTTATGCCTCTCAAAAGTACTGATGGTCACCAAATGCCCTCAATTTGGCCTCATACATTTGTACTGGCAAATCATTAAAGAGAAAAGTTAGAAATTGAGACATATTTCAGTTGCAGACTTCATAACTCTCAGAAGATACTTAAAATACTGATGCAAAAACTGTTTTGATTCTATCAAC